>NW_027636168.1:613190-745732 GCF_903797595.1 Erithacus rubecula | reverse complement strand
CACCTGTGGAATTTTTCTCCATGGAATTGTAATCTTCCACCACAGAATCCTCGATGACGTCGTGATTTTCTGCCATGGCTCCAACTCTCTCCTCACATTCCATGAAAAGATCTGTGTCTGCCATCCTGGAAAAACAGAGAAAAAATGGGAATTTGGAAGTAAAATATCTAATATTTTATTGCCAACAGGAGGGATGGGGATAAAGGGGTTGGGATGGTTTAGAAGTCGAAATCCCAAAGAAAATCAAATGGAAATGGAAATTTTCAGGGTTTTTTACACAAGGAAAATTCAGGGATTTCAAAAAAAATTGAATTTTTTCTCCTCTTTTCCACTGAGAAATGTGAAGTTTTAATTTTCAGTTTCTTTCCAAGGAATTCTTTGGAATTTGGGATGAAAATTCCCTCTACTGACCCAAAATTGAGATTTTTTTTCTCAGCTTGGTTTGGGGGCTTTTAATAACAATTAAAATTAAATTGAATTGTATTAAATGTTTTTAAGAAATAAAAAATAAAAATGCAATCATTAAATTAAAATTAAGCAAAAGTAAAAATAAAAATGAGATTAAAAACAAAACTAATGTTGAAATTAAGGTTAAAAATAAAATTAAAAATTAGAAGTTCAAACTACAAGCATAAAAAAATTTTAAAAAAGAACACAAGAAATAAAAACTAAAAATATAAGAACATTAATATAAATGAAAATGAAAATAGAAATAAAAGTATAAATATAAATTAAAGCAGTGACAGAATTCCAAGAATTTTGGGATTTAAAGGAAAAATTGTGCAGACATCCAAAAAAAATAGAAATAAGAATAAAAAATACAAACAAGAACAAAAAAAATTCTAGAAAATAAATACAAAATATTTCAAATAACAAACTTAAACATTCTTTCTTTTATTTTGATTTTAGGGTTTTCTTCTTTATTCTGCTTCCTACAATTTTATTATTTTTATTTTTGATTTTTAAATTTATTTTTCTTTATTTGGAATTCCTTTTTTTTTTCAGCACCTTTAAGAATTTCCCTGGTGGGATCCCTGCCATCCTCTGGGATCAGAGGAATCCAAATAAAATCAGATTTTTGGGAAGCAGGATCCCAATCCCTGGCACGGAGAGAATTCCACACAAACCTTGGGATGAAAATTCCCAAATACTGGGAATTCCCCCAAACATTGGGAATTCTCCCAAATATTCCCAAATTAAGGGGATGGAGCTGCTCCTGAGGGTCACACTGGAGACAAAATTTGGGATTGGGATCCCAATGTTCTCCTTGGATTTGGGATCCCAATGTTCTCCTCAAGGATTTGGGATCCCAATGTTCTCCTCAAGGATTTGGGATCCCAATGTTCTCCTTGGATTTGGGATCCCAATGTTCTCCTTGGATTTGGGATCCCAATGTTCTCCTCAAGGATTTGGGATCCCAATGTTCTCCTTGGATTTGGTATCCCAATGTTCTCCTCAAGGATTTGGGATCCCAATGTTCTCCTTGGATTTGGGGTTGGTATTCCAACGTTCTCATCAGGGATTTGGGATTGACATTCCTACCTTCCTACCCAAAACTGCTGAGGGTGACAACTGGGATCCCAACCCCAAACCCCTGAGGAGAACATTGGGATCCCAACCTCAAATCCCTGAGGAGAACATTGGGATCCCAACCCCAAATCCCTGAGGAGAACATTGGGATCCCAGTCCCTGAGGAGAACATTGGGATCCCAACCCCAAACCCCTGAGGAGAACATTGGGATCCCAACCCAAACCCTGAGGAGAACATTGGGATCCCAACCCCAAATCCCTGAGGAGAACATTGGGATCCCAACCCCAAACCCCTGAGGAGAACATTGGGATCCCAACCTCAAATCCCTGAGGAGAACATTGGGACCCCAACCCCAAATCCCTGAGGAGAACATTGGGATCCCAACCCCAAACCCCTGAGGAGAACATTGGGATCCCAACCTCAAATCCCTGAGGAGAACATTGGGATCCCAACCTCAAATCCCTGAGGAGAACATTGGGATCCCAACCTCAAATCCCTGAGGAGAACATTGGGATCCCAACCTCAAATCCCTGAGGAGAACATTGGGACTCCAGCCCCAAATCCCTGAGGAGAACATTGGGACCCCAACCCCAAATCCCTGAGGAGAACATTGGGATCCCAAATCCCTGAGGAGAACATTGGGACCCCAACCCCAAATCCCTGAGGAGAAGGTTGGGATCCCAACCTCAAATCCCTGAGGAGAACATTGGGACCCCAACCCCAAATCCCTGAGGAGAACATTGGGACCCCAACCCCAAATCCCTGAGGAGAAGGTTGGGATCCCAACCCCAAATCCCTGAGGAGAACATTGGGACCCCAACCCCAAATCCCTGAGGAGAACATTGGGATCCCAGTCCCTGAGGAGAACATTGGGACCCCAACCCCAAATCCCTGAGGAGAACATTGGGACCTCAACCCCAAATCGCTGAGGAGAACATTGGGACCCCAACCCCAAACCCCTGAGGAGAACATTGGGATCCCAACCCCAAATCCCTGAGGAGAACATTGGGACCCCAACCCCAAACCCCTGAGGAGAACATTGGGATCCCAACCTCAAATCCCTGAGGAGAACATGGGATCCCAACCCCAAATCCCTGAGACATTGGGATCCCAACCATCAAACCCTGAGGAGAACATTGGGATCCCAACCCCCAAATCCCTGAGGAGAACATTGGGACCCCAACCCCCAAATCGCTGTGCCGAGGGGCTCCCAACCCTCAGGGCGCTGCAGACGCACTCACTCAGCGAAGGTGAAGCACCAGCAAGGCCACGGATGATGGAGGGGTGGTGGTCGCACCCCGCAAACCGCTGCTAACAAACCCTCCCTTTTCCTGAACCTCCTGAAAACCGGAAAAGGCCGCTCCTCCGCGAAACTCCGGGAAAAGCCCCCCACACACCCTCAGCGTATTGTGGCGGCTAAGAAAGAGAGCGAAAAATAATCCCCGTGCCCAACATGGCGCACCACCAGCGAAGCAGCGCCGCCAAAGAGAGGAGGGGGCGCAGCACCGGGAGAGGGGGGAAAGGAGGGACACGACCGCCCCTTCCCTCACCCCGCTGGTGGCGACCCGAGGGGGAGACCGTTGAGGGAACCGTGAGGGCACCGTGAGGGAACCGTGACGGGATCCCCGGTACGGCGGGAGGGGGTGCGCGGAGGGAGCGGCGGCGGGGCCGCATCACCGCCGCCCCCCTCCCCTGAGGGCGGCCGCCTTCACCCGCGCCCCCCGGGCCGTGAGGGGCTGCCGCCGGATCCCTCCGCGTCCCTCAGCGCCCGCCCGGGGCCCGGCGGGAGCGGCCGCGGCTCCTCCCCGGGCCCTCCTCGGCACCCCGAGCCCTCCCTCCTCCTCCTTCTCCTCCTCCTCCTGCTGCTGCCGCTGCTCTTCTCCTCCTCCTCCCGCCACCGCTTTGTGTACGGCGCGCTCCGGCCCTGCCGCCCCCCCCCCTTTCTCCTTCATTCCCTCCTTCTCCCCCATTCCCGGGCGGTTCGAGCCGGTTCCACCGTCACCGATTCCCCCCCCACCTCCATCTCCCGCCGCTGTCGCCGTCAGCCCCGGGAGGTTCCGCTGCCTTAATCCCCCCGTTTCCCCGCGACCCCCGCCTCACCTTCCTCAGCGCTGCCGCCCGCTCTCTCCTATGGGGCTCCGCCTCTCTCCCCGCAGGGCGCGGGGGCAGGTGGCATGAGCCCCCCCCACCCCACCCTCGCCTCACACTTGGCGGGATGCTGAGGAGGAGATGAAGATGGTGATGAAGAAGGAATTATCCCTGCCTCTGCTCGCCCTCTGTACGTTCTGCCGGGGGGCGGCTCCGTGCTTGGCGTGCGTGTGGGTTCCCCCCTCCCCTCCCCTCCTCTACTTCACCCTCACGGAAAAGGGGGGGAATAAAAAAAAAGGGTCGTTCGGGCCCGGCGGGCTGATACAGGCGCGCGGCGCCCGCAGCCGCACCACACACACAAAATACACACACCACACACACAAAAAGGGGACCTGGACGGCGGAGGGATACCGGTGACGTCACTTCCCTCTGCGCGCGGTGACGTCACGGGGGCCGAGCCCTGAGGCGGCTGAGGGAGGGAAGGGGAAGGGCGGGAACATGGCGGCGCTGGGTCGCGACCCCCGCCCGCTCCTCACGGGTTTGCCCCTCATGGATCCGCCATGGCTGCGGGGCTGAGGGGTTGGGGAATGGCGGGAGAAGCGGCCGGTGCTGCCTCACGGGCTGAGGGTGTCCCAGCACGGCCCGAGAGCCCCTCAGGGCTGTGAGGGGCGGTCATCCTCACCGCTGAGGGATGCTCGGTGCTCCTCGGTGCTCCCTGGCCAAACTCCACTTAAGGCAAAAAATTCTCCACCTGAAGCCAAAATCTCCCACCTGAGGCAAATGTTGGATCTACCTGGATGGGCTTTAACCACCCTGACATGCTCAGGTGAGAAGTTTGGTACCCAAGGTGTTCCCTGGCCAAAAATCTTCCCCCTGACGCTAAAAATTCTCTACCTGATGCAACTCTAAAATGAGGGGGAAAAAGCCCAAAATGAGGAAAAAACAGCCCCAAAATAGGGGAAAGCAGCCTCCCAAAAATAAGGAAAAAAATAACCCAAAATAATGGGGAAACAGCCTCAAAAAATGGAGTGGATCAGTTCCAAAATGAGGAAAAAACCAGACCAAAAATGGGGAAAAATTGCACCAAAAAGTGAGGGGAAGTCATTCCCCAAATGAGGGAAAAACAGACCAAAAAGGTGTAAACAGCTTCAAAAATGTGGAAAAACAGCCCCCAAAAAGGGTGGAAACAGCCCCAAAAGTGGGGGGAAACAGCCCAAAAATAAGTAGAAAAAAATACTAAAAATGTAGAAACACTGTCCCAAAATGAGGAAAAAACAGACCAAAAAATGGGGAGAAACAGCTCCAAAAAATGAGGAAAAAACAGCCCGAAAAGGGTGGAAATTGTCCAAAAAATTAGTGGAAAACAGCCTAAAAATGAGGGGGGAAAAAAGCCCAAAATGGGGAGTAACAGCCCCAAAAAATGAGGGAAATAGAAAAAAATAATGAGGAGAAATCAGCCCAAAATGGGGGGAAAAACAGCCCAAAAATGGGGGAAAAACAGCCCAAAAATGGGGGGAAAAAAACCAGGTTAAAAATAGGGAAAACAGCCCAAAAAATGGGGGAAATCAGCCTAATTGGGATAAACATTCTGATATTCATGATGAATTTAAAGTTTTAAATTTTGCCATTAATTCTGTTTCAAAATGTGATTTGTATTTTCAATAAATTGTATTTTAAATAATTTTTAGTTAATATTTTTATTTTTATCTTAATGATTTACTATTTATTATTAATTATTGTTTTATCCATATTTCAAATTTAAAAATTAATTTAATTGAGTTGAGGGTTTTGGTTTTTTTTTCCTTTCTCCTTTAGGCAAGCAGTTCCAGGCAGGAATTTCAAGGTTGAAAATCCAAATTTTCCCAGTTTTCTCCACCTTGGAATAATCAGGATCCAACATCTGGGAAAAAAATCCATCAAAACAGGAGAATGAGAATAATAAAGTAAATTTTATTTTTATTAATTTCATATATTTTAATTTAAATACATTAAACACTTCATTATATTTCAAGCCTTGCTTTAATTCCTCTTTTTTTTGTTTTTTTTTTTTTGTTTTTTTTGCCACATTCCTTATGAAATTTGGGATGGGACAGAAATTGGAGATTCCTGAGCTCCCAAACTTTTAATTTCATTATTTTAATTTAATTTTTTTAGGAATAAACCCCAATTTTCTGTGCCACAATGAATTCCAGAGTAAAGAAATTAGATTTTTAGGGAATCCGTGGATAATTAAGGACTAATTAAGGATTAATTAGGGAAGTTGTTCTGAGCCAAAAGAGATTTTTATCTCTGGAATAATTTAAATTTGGGATGGGCCCTTCCCACGCTTTTTGTGCTGCTAAAAATAGAATTCTTTATTAAATTCTCTTTTCCCAGGTGCCAAAATGTGATTAAAATAACCATTAAAATAATGAGAAAAATCTTTTGCTCTTTGGGATGAGATTTAAGGAGAAAATTTCAGAATTCAGGGTAACCAGAAGAGGTTTTGGAGTGTGGGTAAAGGATGAGTTTGGGCTGGGAAATTCCCAAAATTGGGGAGAAACAGTTAAAAAAAAAAGTGGAAAAAACAGCCCCAAAAAAGGGAAAATAGCCCAAAAAAAAAGAGGGGAAAATAGTCAAAAAAATGAGGGGAAAAAAAAGCCCAAAAATGAGGAAAAATATCTTAAAAATAGAGGGGAAAACAGCAAAAATAATCTCATTTTTGGGGTATTTTCCCTTGTAAAAGCAGGAATGTTAAAAATGGGAATATTTTAGAAATTCCCAATTAAACATCCCTGGAGAGAGGGGAAAAAAAAGGTAAATTCCTTTTAAAACCCATAATAAATAAATGAATAATCATAAATTAATTAATTCTTATTTGGGACAATCCCAGCAGAAATTAGGAGTAAAATCCTGATTTTTCAAATCTGATATTTTGGAATTTTTCCACCGAAAAAAACCCCACAAAATATTTTTAAAAACTGCTGATTGCAACTGGGAGAGAATTCCCTGGAAACAATCCCAAAAAACCTTCAATTTTTGGAACCAAAACTCCTGAAAAAATCCCATTTTTTTTTCAGCCAAAACTCCTCCTTTCTTCTCTATTCCCAAATTCCTCCCAAATTGGGAGAATAAAACGGGAAAATTTGAATTAAAAATTTAAAAATTGATGGAGGGTGGGAGAAATTTGGGAATTTCCTGGTGGAATTTTAAGGTGGAAATTTTGTTTTTTTCCAGCTCCGGCCCCTCCCCTCGGCTCCTCCTCCAATCCCGCCCCTTTTTTTTGGGCTTTCCGATCTTTTCCCGGCTCTTTCTCCCGAAAAAATCCAAGAAATTTTGGAATTGTCATTCCCAGGATGGGTAAGAAATCCCAAAATCCTTCAAAATCCCCCAAAAAATCCGGGAATTTGCTGTTTTATTGCACACGGGGGGTTGGGGGTGGGTCGGGTCAAATTCCATTTTTTTTTTTTCTGGTTTTTTTTAGATATTTAAATATTCCCTAAACCCCCCCCCCCCCCCCGAGGGTTTTAATTAAGAGCTTCAATTCCTTGATTAAAATCTGGTTTTGCTTCAAATTAATTAGGAATTTTTAATCCTTTAACTTCTAAAAACTGGTTTGGAACAGAAAAAAAAACTTGGAAAAATCCTTGAGCTTTTTCCTGCTTGTTTTTTTTTTTTAGGGTTTGTTTGTTTGTTTGTTTGTTTTTTTGTGATAAATCCCTGATTTTTCAAGATATTTTTCTTGATTTTCTGATATTTTTTTTAGGCTAAAACTTTGGATTTTCAGGAACTTTCACTTTTGGCACTGTGGAAAAAGTGGGAGGGGCCAAAAAACTTAGAAACTGTTTCCATGGGAATTGTTGGGGGAAATTAAAAAAAAAATCAGGAATTTTGAGATCAAACCCAGCCAAAAATGAGGAATTTTTAGCAGGAATATGTTGCCAAAAAATATCAATATTCCAACCAAAAAATATCTTGATTTTCCTGGATTTTTTTTCACTCCCAAATGGAATTTTTTGAAGATTTTTTTTTTTTTTGCCTCCAAGGTCCTGGAAGTCAATTTAAAAAACTTTGGGAATGATTGACAAACCTGGAAGGACCTGAGAGCTCCAAAAAATGGGAATTATGGGAAGAAATAAATCCTGGAATGCTCTGAAAAAAATGAACTCTGTGAATTTCCTTGGGAATTTGGAATTTTTTGGGAGAAGATTCCTGAAATTCCCTGGATTTTTTTTTTCCCTGTGGCTTCTTTAATTTGAATTTTAATTTGATTTTTTCCATTTTTAATCCAAATTTACCTCCCTGAAATTTGGAATATTTTGATATTAAACCTTGGAATTTTAAAGAAATTCCAATTTTTTTCCAACCCTTGCTAAAAAATCCCAAATTTACCTCTCCTACTTGGCAACTCAAAGCCAAAAATTGGGATAAATTCAATCTTTTATTCTCTGGAATGACCAAATCCAAGGGCCCCAAAATTTGGGATAAATTCCAATATTTTATTCCTGGAATGAGCAAAAAGAAAGCTCCAAAATTTGGGATAAATTCCATGTTTTGTTATCTAGAATGAACAAATCCATGGTCCAAAAATTGGGAAAAATCCCATGTTTTATTCCTGGGAATGGGGAAATCCAAGGCCCCAAAATTTTTGATAAATTCCGTTTTTTCTCCTCTGGATGAACAAATTCAAGGCCCAAAAATTGGGAATTAGGAACTGGGAATGGGAAATTCCCATAAAATAAGGAATTGGGAATTTCATGGAATGAGGAATTGGGAATTCCATGGAATGAGGAATTGGGAATTCCCATGAAATGAGGAATTGGGAATTCCATGGATTGAGGAATTGGGAATTGGGAATTCCATGGAATTGGGAATTCCATGGAATAAGGAATTGGAAATTGGGAATTTCATGGAATGAGGAATTGGGAATTCCCATGGAATGAGGAATTGGGAATTCCCATGGAATGAGGAATTGGGAATTCCCATGGAATAAGGAATTGGGAATTCCATGGAATGAGGAATTGGGAATTCCATGGAATAAGGAATTGGGAATTCCATGGAATGAGGAATTGGGAATTCCATGGAATGAGGAATTGGGAATTGGGAATTCCATGGAATAAGGAATTGGGAATGGGAAATTCACATTAAATAAGGAATTGGGAATTCCATGGATTGAGGAATTGGGAATTGGGAATTCCATGGAATAAGGAATTGGGAATTCCATGGAATGAGGAATTGGGAATTCCCATGAAATAAGGAATTGGGAATTCCATGGAATAAGGAATTGGGAATTCCATGGAATAAGGAATTGGGAATTCCATGGAATGAGGAATAGGGAATTCTCATGGAATGAGGAATTGGGAATGGGAAATTCCCATTAAATAAGGAATTGGGAATTCCATGGATTGAGGAATTGGGAATTGGGAATTCCATGGAATAAGGAATTGGGAATTCCATGGAATGAGGAATTGGAAATGAGGAATTGGGAATGGAGAATTCCTTGGATTCAAGGCTGGGAATCGAGAATGGGGACTGGAGAATTTCATGGAATGGGAAATTGGAAATAAAGAATCGGGAATGGGGACTGGAGAATTCCATGGATTCTAGGCTGGGAATTGGGAATGGAGAATTGGGGGTTTCCATGGAATAAGGAATTGGGAATTCCATGGATTCTAGGCTGGGAATTGGGAATGGAGAATTGGGGGTTTCCATGGAATAAGGAATTGGGAATGGGGAATTGGGAATTCCCTGAAATGGGGGATTGGAAATGAGGAGTTGGGAATGGGGAATTGGGAATTCCATGGATTCTAGGCTGGGAATTGGGAATGGGGAATTTGAATCATGTAAGGCTGGGAAATGGGAATGAGGGAATGTGGAGATGAGGAATTCGGGAATGGGGAGGTGGGAATTTGGGAATGGGGAGGTGGGAATTTGGGAATGAGGAGGTGGGAATTTGGGAATGTGGAGATGGGAATTTGGGAATGTGGAGATGGGAATGAGGGAATGTGGAGATGGGAATGAGGGAATGTGGAGATGGGAATGAGGGAATGTGGAGATGAGGAATTTGGGAATGAGGAGGTGGGAATGAGGGAATGGGGAGGTGGGAATTTGGGAATGGGGAGGTGGGAATGAGGGAATGTGGAGGTGGGAATGGGGAGGTGGGAATTTGGGAATGAGGGGGTGGGAATGAGGGAATGTGGAGGTGGGAATGGGGAGGTGGGAATTTGGGAATGAGGGGGTGGGAATGAGGGAGTGGGGAGGTGGGAATGAGGAGCCCATGGAAAGCCCCATTCCCAGGATTTCTGCAGCACTCTGGGCTGGGGATTCATGGAATTTCTCCTCTCCCAGCAGGAAAATGCGGCGCCTGCGGGCCGGGCTACGCCAGCCCCTTGGAGGCCATGAAAGGCAAGTGCTGGGCAGCACCCCAAATCCTGGAATTCTTTTGGCATCAGGGGCAGGGGAAAGGGATGAAATGTGGGAAAAGGTGGAATTTGATCCCAAGCTGTGCCTGCAGGGCCCAGGGAGCAGCTGCTGTACCTGCCCTGCATCTACCGCAGCACCGGCAGCGCCCGCCCCGACTTCCTGGCCACCGTGGATGTGGATCCCCAATCCCCCCAGTACTGCCAGGTACTCCAGGGCTGGGGGAGGCTGGGATCCAGGATCCCAAACCTGGGAGAGTCTGGGAAAATCCAGCATTCCAGACCTGGGAGTCTGGGAAAATCCAGCATTCCAGACCTGGGAGTCTGGGAAAATCCAGCATTCCAAACCTGGGAGAGTCTGGGAAAATCCAGCATTCCAGACCTGGGAGAGTCTGGGAAAATCCAGCATTCCAGACCTGGGAGAGTCTGGGAAAATCCAGGACTCCAAACCTGGGAGAGTCTGGGAAAATACAGCATTCCAAACCTGGGAGAATCTGGGAGAATCCAGGATTCCAAACCTGGGAGAATCTGGGAAAATCCAGGAGAATCTGGGAAAATCCAGGATTCCAAACCTGGGAGCATCTGGGAAAATCCAGGATCCCAAACCTGGGAGAATCTGGGAAAATCCAGGAGAATCTGGGAGAATCCAGGATTCCAAACCTGGGAGAGTCTGGGAAAATCCAGCATTCCAAACCTGGGAGAGTCTGGGAAAATCCAGGACTCCAAACCTGGGAGAGTCTGGGAAAATCCAGGATCCCAAATCCAGGAGAATCTGGGAAAATCCAGCATTCCAAACCTGGGAGAGTCTGGGAAAATCCAGGATCCCAAATCCAGGAGAATCTGGGAAAATCCAGGATTCCAAATCTGGGAAAATCCAGGAGAATCTGGGAAAATCCAGGATCCCAAACCTGAGAGAATCTGGGAAAATCCAGGATCCTAACTTGGGAGAGTCTGGGAAAATCCAGACTTCTAACAGGGAAAATCTATGAGAATCTGAGAGAATCCAGCAATTCCAAACCCGGGAAAATCCACGATCCCAAATCAGACAAAATCCAGTAGAATCTGTGTAAAAAAAAATTGAAGAAAATCCCCGAAAAAATGCAGGAAAATCTGGCAAATCCCAACAAATGCCAGGAAGGGGTTGTGATATTCTTTTTCTCAGGTGCTGCACCGGCTGCCAATGCCACATGTGGGGGATGAGCTGCACCACTCAGGCTGGAACGCCTGCAGCAGCTGCCACGGGGACCCCCACAAATCCCGGGATTTCCTCATCCTGCCCAGCCTGGTCTCCTCCAGGATCTACATTGTGGACGTGGCCACTGACCCCAGGGCTCCCAGGCTGCACAAGGTGGGGAAAATTGGAATTTTCCTGCTTTTTTTCCCCACTTTTTTCCCTGCTTTTTCTGATTTTTTCCGATTTTTTTTCCGATTTTTTTCCAATTTTTTCCGATTTTTCCTGATTTTTTTTCTAATTTTTTCCTCTTGAGATTTTCTCTTTTCTCCCATTTTCTCCTCCTTTTCTTCCTTTCCCCCCCCTTTCTCCTTTTTCTCCCTTTTCTGCCTTTTTCTCTCTTTTTCTCCCCTTTTCCCCCCCAATTTCTTTCTGATTTCCCCCCTTTTTCCAATTTTTTTCTGATTTCTTCCAGATTTTCCCCCCTCTTTTTTCTCTCTTTTTTCATCTCTTCCCCCCCTGATTTTTCACTGATTTTTCCTCTTTTCCATCCCAATCTGTTTCCCCTTTATTCCCCAGATTTTTTCCTGATTTTCCCTCCTTTTCTTCCTTATTTTCTTTCCGATTTTCCCCCACTTTCATCCTTTCATCACAATTTTTCCCTTTTCCCCCTGATTTTTTCCCCTTATTTTTTTTCCCTTTCCTCCCCTTTTCCCTTCCAACATTCCAATTTTCCCATTTTCCCCATTTTTCTCCCCAATCCAGGTGGTGGAAGCTGAGCAATTGGCTCTCAAAGCCAACGCTGCCTTCCCGCACACCTCGCACTGCCTGGGCTCAGGGGAGATCCTCATCAGCTGCCTGGGGGACCCTCAGGGCAATGGCAAAGGTTGGAATTCCCAAAATTCCCAAAATTCCCAAAAAAAAGAATCCCCAGGGATTCACTCCCCATCCTCCAGCTGCAAAATCCAGCAAAAAATTGGAATTTTCATGATTTTTTTAGCAAATTTTAGCGGTTTTTTGTTGATTTTTTTCCTATTAAAACGTTTGGGATTTGTGGGATTCTAAAATTATAGGGATGGAAGATTTTAGGGATAGAAAATTTTAGAGATAGAAATTTTAGGGTTGGAAAAATTTAAGGATAGAAAAATTCCATGGATAGAAAATTTTAGGATGGAAAATTTTAGGGATGGAAAATTTTAGGGTTGGAAAAAATTAGGGATGGGAAATTTTAGGGATAGAAAAATTTAAGGATGGAAAATTTTAGGGATGGGAAATTTTAGGAATAGAAATTTTAGGGATGGAAAATTTTAAGGATAGAAAATTTTAGGGATAGAAATTTTAGGGTTTGAAAAATTTAAGGATAGAAAAATTCCATGGATAGAAAATTTTAGGATGGAAAATTTTAGGGATGGGAAATTTTAGGGATGGGAAATTTTAAGGATAGAAAATTTTAGGGATAGAAAAATTTAAGGATAGAAAATTTTAGGATGGAAAATTTTAGGGATGGGAAATTTTAGGAATGGAAATTTTAGGGATGGAAAATTTTAAGGATAGAAAATTATAGGGATAGAAATTTTAGGATTGGAAAAATTTAAGGATAGAAAAATTCCAGGGATGGAAAATTTTAGGGATAGAAAATTTTAGGACAGAAAATTTTAGGGATGGGAAATTTTAGGGTTGGAAAAATTTAAGGATAGAAAATTTTAGGGATGGGAAATTTTAGGGATGGAAAATTTTAGGGATGGAAAATTTTAGGGATGGGAAATTTTAGGGATGGAAAATTATAAGGATAGAAAATTTTAGGGATGGAAAATTTTAGGGTTGGAAAAAATTAGGGATGGGAAATTTTAGGGATGGAAAATTTCAGGGATAGAAAATTTTAGGAATGGAAAATCCCCTGGGATTAGGAATAGAAATAAAGAAATAATTTGATTTATTTAAATCTCTATAAATCCGTAGGAAAACAATTCCAGGAATTATTATTAAGGATAGACTCAATAAATAAATAAATCTAAATAAATTAAGGAATGATGTGATTTTAATCTCTTTGAACCTCTCCAAACCCACTTTTTTGGGTTTTTTTTCCAGGCACTTTTGTCCTGCTGGATGGAGAAACCTTTGAGGTGAAAGGAAATTGGGAAAAAGGAGAAAAAAGCCCCGAGCTGGGTTATGACTTCTGGTACCAACCACGGCACAACGTCCTGCTGAGCACAGAGTGGGGAGTGCCCAGAGCCCTGCTGCAGGGCTTCAACCCCCAGGATGTGCAGAAAGGTCTGGGAGAAACAAAAATAAAATTCCATTTTGGCAGAAAAATCCAAAAAATTCCATTTTTTACAGTGAAAATTCCGTCAAAATCGCATTTTTCCGAGCGAAAATGCGTTAAAAATCGGATTTTTTACAGCATAAATTCGTTAAAAATCGGATTTTTTACAGCGTAAATTCCTTAAAAATCGGATTTTTTACAGCATAAATTCATGAAAAATTGGATTTTTTACAGCGTAAATTCATGAAAAATTGGATTTTTTACAGCATAAATTTGTTAAAAATCGGATTTTTTGCAGCGCAAATTCATTAAAAATTGGATTTTTTACAGCATAAATTTGTTAAAAATCGGATTTTATACAGCAAAAATGCGTTAAAAATTGGATTTTTTACAGCGTAAATTCGTTAAAAATTGGATTTTTTACAGCATAAATTCATGAAAAATCGGATTTTTTACAGCATAAATTCATTAAAAATCGTTATTTTTATGGCACAAATTTGTTAAAAATCGGATTTTTTACAGCGTAAATTCATTAAAAATTGGGTTTTTTACGGCACAAATTTGTTAAAAATCGCATTTTTTGCAGCATAAATTCGCTAAAAATTAGAATTTTTTAAGGCAGAAATTCCTCGAAAATTCTGGTTTTTAGAGCAGAAATGTATTAAAAATTCAGTTTTTGAGGGTGGAAATTCCTGAAAAATTCCATTTTTTGGAGTGGAAATACAACAAAAATTCAGTTTTTTAGAGGAGAAATTCCTGAATTTTTTTTTTTTTTTTTTTAGAGTGGAAATGTATAAAAAAATTCCTTTTTTTGCAGCGAAAATTTATTAAAAATTGGATTTTCTAGAGCAGAAATTCCACAAAAATTCAAATTTTTTAGAGCAAAAATGCATTAAAAATTCAATTTTTGACAGCAGAAATTCCCCAAAAAAATGAATTTTTTGGAGTGGAAATTCTGTATAAATTCATTTTTTTAGAGCATAAATTCATTAAAATTTGGAAATTTTTTTGTGCAGAAATTCCTCAAAAATTCCAATTTTTTTTAGGGTGGAAATGCCTCAAAAAATTCAATATTGAGAGCAGAAACTCCTGAAAATTTCCTGGTTTTGAAGCAGAAATTCCTGAAAAATTCTGGTTTTTTTTAGAGTAAAAATACATTAAAAATTTGGATTTTTTTAGAGTAGAATTGTTTTAAAATTCCAATTTCTGACAGCAAAAATTAATTCAAAATTGTATTTTTTTGTCTGGATATTCCCCTAAAATTCAATTTCCAACAATGAAATTTCCTTTAAAAATCCCATTTTCCGACACAAAACCTCTTTAAAAATCCAAATTTTACCTGAAAAACTCCTTAAAAAAAAATCCAAAATTGGAGCTTGAAAATCCCTTAAACATCCAAAACTTGAGACTGAAAATCCCTAAAAAATCCAAATTTTCGTGAGCAAAAATTCCTTAAACACCCAAAACTTGAGGCTGAAAATCCCTAAAAAACCCAAATTTTCGTGAGCAAAAATTCCTTAAACACCCAAAACTTGAGGCTGAAAATCCCTAAAAAATCCAAATTTTGTTCAGCAAAAATTCCTTAAACACCCAAAACTTGAGGCTGAAAATCCCTAAAAAATCCAAATTTTCGTGAGCAAAAATTCCTTAAACACCCAAAACTTGAGGCTGAAAATCCCTAAAAAATCCAAATTTTTGTGAGCAAAAATTCCTTAAACACCCAAAACTTGAGACTGAAAATCCCTAAAAAATCCAAATTTTTGTGAGCAAAAATTCCTTAAACACCCAAAACTTGAGACTGAAAATCCCTAAAAAATCCAAATTTTCGTGAGCAAAAATTCCTTAAACACCCAAAACTTGAGGCTGAAAATCCCTAAAAAATCCAAATTTTTGCGAGCGAAAACTCCCAAAACCCCCAAATTTCCACCCTAAACCCCCTTTAAAAAACCCCCAATTTTTTTTCCCTCTTCCCTTTCATTCCCATCACTCCCTAAAGTGTGTAAATGTTGGGAATTTTGGTTAATTTTATTTTTTTTATTATTTTTCAGGGCTCTACGGGCGCCGCATCAACGTGTGGGACTGGGGCGAGCGGCGGCTGCTGCAGCAGCTGGATTTGGGATCCGGCTCCATCCCACTGGAAATTCGCTTCCTGCACCAGCCCAGTGCTGCCCAGGGCTTCGTGGGCTGTGCCCTCAGTGGGGACATCTGGAGGTTCTACAAAAATCCTGTCAGTTTGGGGTGAAATCTGGGGATTTTGGGGTTTTTTTCTGTGAAATTTTGAGGCTTTTTAGAGATTTTTCGGTAAAATTCGGGGATTTTTTGGGTGTTTTCCGATGAATCCATGGGGGGTTTTTGGAGGTTTTTCCCTGGTTTCATTGCTCTCAGTGAGATCTGGAGGTTCTACAAAAATCCTGTCAGTTTGGGGTGAAATCTGGGGATTTTGGGGTTTTTTTCTGTGAAATTTTGAGGCTTTTTAGCGATTTTTCGGTAAAATTCGGGGATTTTTTGGGCTTTTCCAGTGAATTTCTGGAGGTTTTCTGAGGTTTTTCCCTGGTTTCATTGCTCTCAGTGGGGACATCTGGAGGTTCTACAAAAATCCTGTCAGTTTGGGGTGAAATCTGGGGATTTTGGGGGTTTTTTTTGTGAAATTCCGATTTTTTTTTTGTGATTTTTCGGTGAAATTCGGGGATTTTTTGGGCTTTTCCAGTGAATTTCTGGAGGTTTTCTGAGGTTTTTCCCTGGTTTCATTGCTCTCAGTAGGGATATTTGGAGGTTCTACAAAAATTCTGTCAGTTTGGGGTGAAATCCGGGGATTTTGGGGTTTTTTCTGTGAAATTTTGAGGCTTTTTAGCGATTTTTCGGTAGAATTCGGGGATTTTTTTGGGTGTTTTCCGATGAATCCATGGGGGGTTTTTGGAGGTTTTTCCCTGGTTTCATTGCTCTAAGTAGGGACATTTGGAGGTTCTACAAAAATCCTGTCAGTTTGGGGTGAAATCTGGGGATTTTGGGGTTTTTTCTGTGAAATTTTGAGGCTTTTTAGCGATTTTTCGGTAAAATTCGGGGATTTTTTGGGTGTTTTCCGATGAATCCATGGGGGGTTTTTGGAGGTTTTTCCCTGGTTTCATTGCTCTAAGTAAAGACATTTGGAGGTTCTACAAAAATCCTGTCAGTTTGGGGTGAAATCTGGGGATTTTGGGGGTTTTTTTTGTGAAATTCCGATTTTTTTTTTGTGATTTTTCGGTGAAATTCGGGGACTTTTTGGGCTTTTCCAGTGAATTTCTGGAGGTTTTCTGAGGTTTTTCCCTGGTTTCATTGCTCTCAGTGAGGAGATCTGGAGGTTCTACAAAAATCCTGTCAGTTTGGGGTGAAATCTGGGGATTTTGGGGTTTTTTCTGTGAAATTTTGAGGCTTTTTTAGCGATTTTTCGGTAAAATTCTGGGATTTTTTTGGGCTTTTCCAGTGAATTTCTGGAGGTTTTCTGAGGTTTTTCCCTGGTTTCATTGCTCTCAGTGAGGAGATCTGGAGGTTCTACAAAAATCCTGTCAGTTTGGGGTGAAATCTGGGGATTTTGGGGTTTTTTCAGTGAAATTCCGATTTTTTTTTGTGACTTTTCGGTGAAATTCTGGGATTTTTTTGGGCTTTTCCAGTGAATTTCTGGAGGTTTTTGGAGGTTTTTCCCTGGTTTCATTGCTCTCAGTAGGGATATTTGGAGGTTCTACAAAAATCCTGTCAGTTTGGGGTGAAATCTGGGGATTTTGGGGTTTTTTCTGTGAAATTTTGAGGCTTTTTAGCGATTTTTTGGTAGAATTCGGGGATTTTTTGGGTGTTTTCCGATGAATCCATGGGGGATTTTTGGAGGTTTTTCCCTGGTTTCATTGCTCTCAGTGAGATCTGGAGGTTCTACAAAAATCCTGTCAGTTTGGGGTGAAATCTGGGGATTTTGGGGTTTTTTTCTGTGAAATTCCGATTTTTTTTTGTGATTTTTCGGTGAAATTCGGGGATTTTTTTGGGCTTTTCCAGTGAATTTCTGGAGGTTTTCTGAGGTTTTTCCCTGGTTTCATTGCTCTCAGTGGGGACATCTGGAGGTTCTACAAAAATCCTGTCAGTTTGGGGTGAAATCTGGGGATTTTGGGGTTTTTTTCTGTGAAATTTTGAGGCTTTTTAGCGATTTTTCGGTAAAATTCGGGGATTTTTTGGGTGTTTTCCGATGAATCCATGGGGGGTTTTTGGAGGTTTTTCCCTGGTTTCATTGCCCTCAGTGGGGATATTTGGAGATCCTACAAAAATCCTGTCAGTTTGGGGTGAAATCTGGGGATTTTGGGGTTTTTTTCTGTGAAATTCCGAGGTTTTTTGGGGATTTTTCGGTGAAATTCTCAGGTTTTTAGGTGAATTCCTGGCACTTTTTCAGGGTTTTTTCAGTGGAATTTTTTTGGTTTTTGGGGAATTTTGGTGATTCTACAAAACTTGGTGAGTTCCTGGGATTTGGGGTGAAATTCGGGGGTCTTGGGGCAAAATCTGGGGATTTTGGTTTTTTTTTCCATGGAATTTCTGAGGTTTTTCAGCGATTTTTCCATGGAATTCTGGGGTTTTTTTAGGGTTTTTTCCATTGAATTCCTGGGAGTTTTTAGGATTTTTTTGCATGGAGTTCTGGGGATTTTGGGGGTTCTTTCCATGGAATTCTGGGGGGTTTTATGGAGATCTTGAGGTACCACAAAAACTCTGTGAGTTTGGGGCAAAATCCAGGGATTTGGGGTTTTTTTTCTGTGAAATTTTCGATTTTTTGGGGGGATTTTTCCATGAATTTCTGCAGTTTTTAGGGTTTTTTTTCCATGGAATTCCTGGGGTTTTAGGGAGATCCTGAGATTCTACAAAATTTAGTGAAATCCTGGGATTTGGGGTGAAATCTGGGGATTTTGGGGGGTTTTTTCCATGAAATTCTTGGGATTTTTCCATGAAATCTCTGAGTTTTTAGGGAAACCTCTGAGATTTTATCACAGTGGGATTATGGATATCCCATGAATTTGGGGAAATTTGGGAATTTTGGGTAAATAATTTAATTTTTTTCCTCCTTCAGGAAGGAAAATGGGAAGCAGAGAAGGTGATTGAGGTGCCCAACAAGAAAGTCCAGGGATGGCTCCTCCCAGAAATGCCAGGTGGGAGAAATTTGGGAAAAACTGGAAAAATTTAGGAAAAATTTGGGAATTTTCTCACTGATCCAGAGTGGATTTTGGCAGAATTTGATCCCTAAATGGCAAAAAATTCCAAATTTTTTGCCCCAAGCTTGATTTTTTTGGGAGAAATTTTTGGAATTTGGGTCTGAATTGGCTCCACCCTTTTTTTTTTTTTTTTTTTTTTTTTTTTTTTTCCCCATAAAAATCTTTGGAATTTGGGTTTGGATTTTCTCAGGAATTATTCTGGGAATTCTAGAGAGCCTTGAATTCATTCCCACGGTTGGTTTTCCATCAAAATCTTTGGAAATTTTGGCCTGAATTTCCTCAAAAATTCCCTGAGAAATTCCAAAATTTTTGGAGGATTTTTGGAATTTTCTGGGGGGTTTTTTGGGAATTTTTTTGAGATTTTTGGGGGGGGATTTGGGGGATTTTGGTGGGGAGAGATTTTTCGTGGGGATTTTTGAGGGATTTTTTTTTTTTTTTTAGATTTGGTGGGGGCTGAATTTTGAGATTTTTTTTCTGGGATTTTTTGAGATTTCTTGTGGGGATTTTTTGGTTTTTTTGTCGATTTTTTGTGGGTTTTTTGCTATTTGGGGGGGATTTTTTGGTGAGATTTTGGGATTCCCTCTGCTCCACTCCCTAATTTTCCTCTGGAATTCCCTCTGGCAGCTTTGATCACAGATATCCTGATTTCCCTGGACGACAAATTCCTTTATTTCAGCAACTGGATCCACGGCGACGTTCGCCAGTACGACATCAGCGACCCCAAAAACCCCAAACTCGTGGGCCAGGTCAGCCAAAAATCCCCCCAAAAAATTGCCAATTTTATTTTTTTAAACAATTCCTGAAGTTTTCCATGGATTTTTCCAGGTTTTTTTGGGAGGCAGCATCTGCAAAGGGGGAGCTGTGACCGTGCTGGAAGATCGGGAATTGCAGGAGCAGCCGGAGCCCTGCGTGATCCAGGTCAGGATTCCCAAATTTTTTTGGAGGTTTTTCCCAACAAAATTCCCAAAATTTTGGAAATTCCCAACATCCCAAACTCCTCCTGAGGTTGGGGGTTTTTTTCCAGGTGAATATTCCCCAAATTTTGGGGTTTTTTCCCAAAAAATGTTGCAATTTTTGATATCCAAAACCCCTCCTGAGGTTGGATTTTCCTTCCTTAAGGGATGGAAATCCCAAAATTTTTGGGATCCCAAAAATCCCAAAAACCCAAAAATTTTGGGATTTCCTGGGTGAATTTTTTGGGGAATTTCTCTCCAAATTTTGGGATGTAGGATTTTCTGGATGGATTTTTTTGAGGGAATTTTCCCCCAAATTTTGGGATTTCGGATTTCCTGGGTGAATTTTTTGGGAATTTTTTTCCCCAAATTTTGGAAATTGGGATTCCCTGGATGGGATTTTGAGATTTTCAGGGGAAGAGAATCCCAGGAGGGCCCCCAGATCCTGCAGCTCAGCCTCGAGAGACAGAAAAATTCAAAAAAAATTCAATTTTCTCCCCAAATTTTCGTATTTTTGCCCAAAACCTGGGAATTTTTCCTCAAAATTTGGGATTTGGGATCCCCTGGATGGGATTTTTGGGAATTTCAGGGGAAGAGGATCCCAGGAGGGCCCCAGATGCTGCAGCTCAGCCTGGATGGGCGTCGTCTCTACGTGACCACGTCTCTGTTCAGCGCCTGGGACCGGCAGTTCTACCCCGAGATGATCACGTCAGTCCCTGCCACAAACCCTTTTCCCAAACCCAAACCCTTTTCCCAAACCCTTTTCCCAACTCTAAACCCTTTTCCCAAACCCTTTTCCCAACCCCAAACCCTTTTCCCAAACCCTTTCCCAACCCCAAACCATTTTCCCAAACCCTTTCCCAACCCCAAACCCTTTCCCAACCCCAAACCCTTTTCCCAACCCCAAACCCTTTTCCCAATCCCAAACCCTTGTCCCAACCCCAAACCCTTTTCCCAAACCCTTTCCCAACCCCAAACCCTTTTCCCAATCCCAAACCCTTGTCCCAATCCCAAACCCTTTTCCCATTCTTTTTTTCCCAAGCTCTTTTCCCTTTTTTCCCAATCCCAAACCCTTTTCCCAGCCCCATTTCTTTTTTTTCCCCAATCCCAACTCTTTTTCCCAACCCCAAACCTTATCCCAAACCTTTCCTCAATGCCATTTCTTTGTTCCCAACCTCCTTTCTTTTTTCCCAAACCCTTTCCCCATTCCAAAACCCTTTTTTCAAACCCAAACCCTTTTCAGAGTCCCAATCCCAAACCTTTTCCCAACCCTAAACCCTTTTCCCAGTCCCAAATTTTTTCCCCAAACTTTTTCTCAGCCCCAACATTTTCCCAACCCAAACCCTTTTTCCCACCCATATTTCCACTCCAAACCCGTTTCCCAACCCCAAATCCTTTCCCCAACCCCATTTCTTTTTTTTCCCAAACATTTCTCCCAATCCCAACCCTAAATCCTTTTACCCAAAACCTTTTCTCAACCCCAAACCCTTTTCCCCACCCCATTTTTATCCCCAAAACCCCCTTTTTTTTTCCCCATTCCCATTTTTTATTCCCATTTTTATTCCCAGGGAGGGCTCAGTGCTGCTGCAGCTGGATGTGAACCCAGAGCAGGGGGGGCTGAGCCTGAACCCCAAATTCCTGCTGGATTTTGGGAAGGAGCCAGGGGGACCCTGCCTGGCCCACGAGGTTCGGTACCCGGGGGGGGACTGCACCTCTGACATCTGGGTCTGAGAATTCCTGGGAAAAATCTGGGAATTTTCTGGGAATTCTGAAATTTGGGAATGTGGAAATTCACCTCTGACATCTGGGTCTGAGAATTCCTGGGAAAAATCTGGGAATTTTCTGGGAATTCTGAAATTTGGGAATGTGGAAATTCACCTCTGACATCTGGATCTGAGAATTCCTGGGAAAAATCTGGGAATTTTCTGGGAATTCTGAAATTTGGGAATGTGGAAATTCACCTCTGACATCTGGATCTGAGAATTCCTGGGAGAAATCAGAAATTTTCTGGGAATTCTGAAATTTGGGAATGTGGAAATTCACCTCTGACATCTGGATCTGAGAATTCCTGAGAGAAATCAGAAATTTTCTGGGAATTCTGAAATTTGGGAATGTGGAAATTCACCTCTGACATCTGGGTCTGAGAATTCCTGGGAAAAATCTGGGAATTTTCTGGCAATTCTGAAATTTGGGAATGTGGAAATTCACCTCTGACATCTGGATCTGAGAATTCCTGGGAAAAATCTGGGAATTTTCTGGGAATTCTGAAATTTGGGAATGTGGAAATTCACCTCTGACATCTGGGTCTGAGAATTCCTGGGAAAATTTGGGAATTTTCTGGGAATTCTGAAATTTGGGAATGTGGACATTCACCTCTGACATCTGGGTCTGAGAATTCCTGGGAAAAATCTGGGAATTTTCTGGGAACTCTGAAATTTGGGAATGTGGAAATTCACCTCTGACATCTGGATCTGAGAATTCCTGGGAAAAATCTGGGAATTTTCTTGGAATTCTGAAATTTGGGAATGGGGGACTGCACCTCTGACATCTGGGTCTGAGAATTCCTGGGAAAATTTGGGAATTTTCTGGGAATTCTGAAATTTGGGAATGTGGAAATTCACCTCTGACATCTGGGTCTGAGAATTCCTGGGAAAAATCAGAAATTTTCTGGGAACTCTGAAATTTGGGAATGTGGAAATTCACCTCTGACATCTGGGTCTGAGAATTCCTGGGAAAAATCTGGGAATTTTCTTGGAATTCTGAAATTTGGGAATGGGGGACTGCACCTCTGACATCTGGGTCTGAGAATTCCTGGGAAAATTTGGGAATTTTCTGGGAATTCTGAAATTTGGGAATGTGGAAATTCACCTCTGACATCTGGATCTGAGAATTCTATGGAAAATCTGGGAATTTTCTGGGAATTCTTTGGGAATTTGGGGCTTTGGGACTGCACCTCTGTTATCTGGCTGTGATCATAAAAACTCTGATTGATTTTGGAAAAATATGAATAAAAAATAAAATATGAAATAAATTAATAAAATGAAAAATGTGGAAAAATGGAATAAAATGGGGATAAATTAGGGATAAAATATGGGATAAATTGCGAAAAATAGGGAAAAATTACAGATAAAAATGAGTTCAAATGGGGACAAAGGAGGGATAGATTAGGGATAAAATGTGATTTAATTAGGGTTAAAATAAGAAAAAAAATAATAAAATAGGTTAAAAATAGAGATAAAATAGAGAGAAGCAGGAGGCAACCATCCCACAAAAATCTCATAGAACAGTGGGAAAATTCTGGAAAAAATCCGGAAAATTTGGATCCAAAAATCCCACAAAAAAACAGGGGATATTCCCAGCCAGGGATTTGTTTTTCCTGGATTTTGGGGGTTTTTTTCTTGGAATGAGACTCGGGAAGCTGCGGCTGATGCTGGGAAAACTTTATTGATTGTGGGGAAAGCAGAGCCGGGACAGGGACAGGGAATGACCCGGGATTGGGGATTGAGGGAATGTCCCGGGATTGGGGATTGAGGGAATGACCCGGGATTGGGGATTGAGGGAATGACCCGGGATTGGGGATTGAGGGAATGTCCCGGGATTGGGGATTGAGGGAATGACCCGGGATTGGGGATTGAGGGAATGACCCGGGATTGGGGATTGAGGGAATGTCCCGGGATTGGGGATTGAGGGAATGACCCGGGATTGGGGATTGAGGGAATGTCCCGGGATTTCCCAGGAGCAGCCGCGGGTCCCGGCGCTGCTTTGCCCGGAGCGGGATCGAGATTCCAGCGGGAACGGGAACCCCAAACTCAACAGCGAGGGGACCCCAAACCCTGGAATACCCTGAGAGGATCCCAAAATACGGGAATCACCCCAGGAGACCCCAAACTCATCACCCAGGGGATCCCAAACCCGGGAATCACACAGGGGACCCGAAACTCGGGAATTCCCCCACGGGATCCCAAACTCATCACCCAGAGGATCCCAAACCCGGGAATCACACAGGGGACCCCAAATGTGAAAATTACCCGAGAGGATTCCAAATGTGGGCATCACCAGAGGGGACCCCAAATGTGGAAATCACCAAGGGCACCCCAAATCCAGAATCCCCCCAATCCCATCACTCAGGGCACCCCAAAGGCAGAGTCTCCCCCAATCCCATCACCCAGGGCACCCCAAACCCGCGATCACCCCCAATCCCATCACCCAGGGCACCCCAAAGGCAGAGTCTCCCCCAGCCCCAGCACCCCGCGCACCCCAAAGGCAGAGTCTCCCCCAGCCCCATCACCCAGGGCACCCCAAAGGCAGAGTCTCCCCCAGCCCCATCACCCAGGGCACCCCAAAGGCAGAGTCTCCCCCAGCCCCAGCACCCCGCGCACCCCAAAGGCAGAGTCTCCCCCAGCCCCATCACCCCGCGCACCCCAAACCCGCGCTGCCCCCGTTGCCGTTCCCGTTCCCGTTGCCGTTGCCGTTGCCGTTCCGGCTGCAGCAGCCGCGGGCGCTCCGGGCGCTGCCGCCGCTCGCCCCTCAGGCCAGCGGTTCGCTCTTGCAGTCGCCGCCGGGGAAGCGCACGGCGTGCGCCAGGCACGGCCCGTGCGGCTCCTTGCCGAAATCCACCAGGAAGTTTTTGTTGACGGCCAGCCCGCCCTTGTCCGTGTCCACGTCCAGCTGCAGCAGCACCGAGCCCTCCCTGCGGCCACAGCGGCGGCTCGGGGCGGCTGCGGCACCGGGAGCGCGGCGCGGAGCCGGGGGGACACGGGGGGACCAGGGGGGATCGGGGGGACACGGGGGGATCGGGGGGATCGGGGGGATTGGGGGGAATGGGGGGATCGGGGGGAATGGGGAGATCGGGGGGACACGGGGGGACACGGGGGGATCGGGAGGATCGGGGGGATTGGGGGGAATGGGGGGATCGGGGGGAATGGGGGGATCGGGGGGAATGGGGGGACCCGGGGGGATCGGGGGCAGTGGGGGGATCGGGAGGGATTCAGGGATTGGGGGGATCGGGGGGACCCGGGGGAATCGGGGGGACACGGAGAGATTGGGGGGATCGGGAGGGATTCAGGGATTGGGGGAATTGAGGGGATGGGGGTGACGAGTTCCCCCAGGATTGGGCAAGTCCCGGGGATGGGCTAAGGGTCAAGGTGGGCTCAGGATAAGATTTTCCCCGAAATATCCCCTGGAATGGGTCAGGACAGACTCAGGGTCAGTTTAACCCCCTGGACAGGTTTAGGACGGGCTCAGGGTCAGTTTTTCCCCCTGGACAGGTTTAGGACAGACTCAGGGGCAGTTTTTCCCCCTGGACAGGTTTAGGACAGACTCAGGGTCAGTTTTTCCCCAGGACAGGTTTAGGACGGGCTCAGGGGCAGTTTTTCCCCCTGGACAGGTTTAGGACAGACTCAGGGTCAGTTTTTCCCCCTGGGCAGGTTTAGGACAGACTCAGGGTCAGTTTTTCCCCCTGGACAGGTTTAGGACGGGCTCAGGGTCAGTTTTGCCCCCTGGACAGGTTTAGGACGGGCTCAGGGGCAGTTTTGCCCCCTGGGCAGGTTTAGGACGGGCTCAGGGTCCGTTTAACCCCCTGGGCAGGTTTAGGACGGGCTCAGGGTTCGTTTCGCCCCCTGGACAGGTTTAGGACAGACTCAGGGTCAGTTTTGCCCCCTGGGCAGGTTTAGGACGGGCTCAGGGTCCGTTTCCCGGGGGGAATTCTCACTTGATCAGGCTGGGGTAGAACTGCCGGTCCCAGGTGCTGTAGAAGGAGTTGGTCACGTAGAGCCGCTTCCCGTCCAGGCTCAGCTGCAGCGAGGCGGGGCCGCCGAACACGCGCTTGCACTGGGACACGGAACTGGGCTTTACTGGGAGCACTGGGACAGGGCAGGGACACGGGGACACGGAACTGGGGGCACTGGGACACGGAACTGGGCTTTACTGGGAGCACTGGGACAGGGCAGGGGCACGGGGACACGGAACTGGGGGCACTGGGACACGGAACTGGGGGCACTGGGGTGAGCACACACACAGGTTCACATTCAGGTGAGCGCACACTCAGGTGAGCACACACACACTCAGGTTCACACTCAGGTGAGCACACACGCACACACTCAGGTTCACACTCAGGTGAGCACACACTCACACACACTCAGGTGAGCACACCCTCACCCCCACCCCCCCAGGTGCCCCCTCACCTTGACCACCAGCGGCTCGGGCTGTCCTTTGAGCTCCTCGTCCCTGCAGACGGTGACGGGGCCCCCCCGCAGGATGCTGCCCCCCACGAACACCTGCAAGGCACGGGGGGCTCGCAGCGTTCCCGGCACTGGCCCCGCCCGCCCCGCTCGCCCCCCGGCCCGGGGCCGCCCCTCACCTGCCCCACCAGCCGCGGTTTGCAGCCCGCCACCAGCTCGTACTGCCGGATGTCCCCGTGCAGCCAGTTGCACACGAACAGGAACCGGTCGTCAGCGCTGATGATGAGGTCGGCGATGAAGGCTGCGGGCACAGAGGGGGGTCAGGGCCGGGGGCACGGCCGGGGGCAGCGGGGCTGGGGGAGCGGGGTTTGGGTTTGGGAGCGGGAATTCGGGTAAAGCGGGACTTCGGGTAAGGAGGGTTTGGGGACAGGCAGGGTTCGGGGACAGGCAGGGTTCGGGGTCAGGCAGGGTTCGGGGTCAGGCAGGGTTCGGGGTCGTCCCGCGGGCTCTGGGGCCGCCTGTGGGGCCGTGCCCGGTGCCCCCCCGAGCGCATCAACTCGCACCCACCCGCACCCACCCGCACCCACCCGCACCCACCCGCACCCACCCGCGCCCACCTGGCATCTTGGGCATGATCCAGCCCGACACGTCCTTGGCCGGGATCCGGATCACCTCCTCCACGGCCCAGTTCTCTCTCTGCACAGGGACAGCCAGCGGGGTCACCCGGGCCGGGCCGAACCGGGACCGACGGGACCAGCCCGGGTCAAACCGGGACCGACGGGATCATCGCGATCCCAATCCAGGGAACAAGGGGCACATCCCAGTCCCTGTTACAGCCCCGGTTCCGATCCAGGGCACAACGGGCTCAGCCCGGTCCCCATCCCGTCCCGATCCGGGACACAACGGGATCATCCCTGTTGCGATCTCATCCCGGTCCCGGTCCCGATCCCAGCGGGTCCGTCCCGCTCTCCAATCCCTGGATCCGGACCCTCCCGTCCCCTGTCTCCATCCCTGGATCCGGACCCTCCCGTCCCCTGTCTCCATCCCTGTATCCGGACCCTCCCGTCCCCTCTCCCCATCCCTGGATCCGGACCCTCCCGTCCCCTGTCCCCATCCCTGGATCCGGACCCTCCCGTCCCCTCTCCCCATCCCTGGATCCGGACCCTCCCGTCCCCTGTCCCCATCCCTGGATCCGGACCCTCCCGTCCCCTGTCCCCGCTCCCCCGGCCCGCTCGTGGCCCGCACTCGCCTCGCAGGACTTGTAGAAGCGGAAAATGGCCCCGCTCAGCGCGCAGCCCACGTAGCCCTCGGCGGCGTCGGGCCGGTGCAGGAAGCGCACGGTGAACGGCAGCGAATCCTCGCCCAGGTCGAAGCACTGCGTGAGGCTGCGGCACGACAAGTTCCACACGTGCAGGCGGCGGCCGAAGATCCCTGGGGACACGGGGGGACAGGCTCGGGACAGCGCCGGGGACAGAGACCCCTCTCCGGAGAGTCCGGGGGGAACGGGATATGTGGGATTTGGGGAGGGGGTAATGCAGAATTTTGGGACAACACAAAGAAAATCGGGATCCCGGGAGAACAGTGATAAAGTCAGGATTTGGGGAGAACATGAAGAAAATTCAGATTTGGGGCACAAATCCCCTCTCAGGTATCCCCAGTCCCCTCTCAGGTGACCCCGCACCCGCAACCCACGCGCCCCCCCGCGTGTCCCCACCTTTGTTGAAGTCCTCGGGGCTGAAGCCCCTCCCGGCCACTTTGGGCACCATCCCGGCCGAGCTGACCAGCACGTTCAGCCGCGACTTGTACCAGAAGTCGTGGCCGCTCGCGGGGGTCTCGCACTCGCTCTCCCAGTTGCCCTTCAGCTCCAGGGTGGCCCCGTCCAGCACCACGAAGCCACCTGGGACACGCGGGGGACGCGGCGGTGACAAACCCGGGCTGGGCGGGACCGGCGGGGAGGATTGGGGGCGAGAGAGGGGAATGGGGGGGGATTAGTGGGGATTCTGGGCGGGGAAATGGGAATTGAAGGGAATTAACGGGAAATCCGTCAGGGAAATGGAAAATAATGGGAAATATTGGGAAATATTGGGAATTTTGGCAGGGAAATGGGAATTCATGGGAATTGATGGGAAGGAATTGCGGCAGGAGTTTCACCTTTGCTGTTGCCGGCAGGGTCGCCCATGTTGGCGATCAGGATGTCCCCGTTGGGCAGAGCGTGGCTCACAGCCAGGTAGCCCTTGTTGCACTTCCAGAACACATCCACGGGCTCAATCATCTGCAAAAACCAGCGCCAGCTTCAGCCTCCGCCTGCGGGGGCCTCTCCCGGACCACAGAATCCTTCCTGGGATTCATCCTTCCCTGAATCAATCCTTTCTTCTTTCTTTGAACTAATCCCTCGTTCTTTGAATTATTCCTTCTGTGAACTAATCTTTCCTTGAATTAATCTTTCCTTCCTTCCTCTCTCCATCCCTCCATCCACATTCCCCCTTTTCCCCAGTCCCCAATTCCCGATCCCAATCCCCCATTCCCGATCCCAATCCCCCATCCCCATTCCCCCATTCCCATTCCCGATCCCCGTCCCGTTCCCACCTTGCAGATGCGCGGGGCGCGGCACTGCGATCCCACATCCACCACGTAGATGCGGGAGGAGATGAGGCCGGGCAGCACCAGTTTGGTCCTTTTGGCCGCGGCGCCGCTCTCGAAGCAGCCGCAGGCGGGGCCCGCCCAGCCCGCGCAGTGCAGCTCGTCCTTGAGGTTGGGCATGGGCAGCCGGTGGATGACCTGGGCACGGCCAAGGGGCTGAGCCGGGCCGGGCCGGGCCGGGAGCGGGGCTGGGGGCGCTGGGGAGGGGCGGGGGGGAGACCCTGGGAATTGGGGAAGGGCGGGGGGAGACCCGGGAATTGGGGACGGGAGTGGGGAGACCCTGGGCGAGACCCCGGTAATTGGGGAGGGGCGGGGAGAGACCCTGGGAGAGATCCCGGGAATTGGGGAGGGGCGGGGGGAAACCCTGGGAGAGACCCCGGGAATTGGGGAGGGGCGGGGAGAGACCCCGGGAACTGGGGAGTGGCGGGGGAGACCCCGGGAACTGGGGAGGGACGGGGAGAGACCCTGGGAGAGATCCCGGGAACTGGGGAGGGGCGGGGGGAAACCCTGGGAGAGACCCCGGGAATTGGGGAGGGGCGGGGAGAGACCCCGGGAACTGGGGAGGGGCGGGGAGAGACCCCGGGAACTGGGGAGGGGCGGGGAGAGACCCCGGGAACTGGGGATCCTTGTCTGGGAATGACCCCGGGGTTTGGGGAGCGATGGGAGAGACACCGGGAATTGGAGAGGGGCGGGGGGGAGACCCTGGGAGAGACCCTTGGAATTGGGGAGGGGCTGGAAACCATTCTGGGATTTGGGGAGCCCTGGAGAGGTTCTGGAATTTAGGGATCCCAGGCACGTCAGGGAACAGCCCTATAATTTGGGGATCCCCCCTGGGGAGAGGCTGGATGCGATTCTGGGATTTGGGGATCCCGGGGAGGGGCTGGCGGCGATTCTGGCATTTGGGGAGCGGGTCTGGGATTTGGGGAGCCCCGAGAGGATCGCCAGCGCTCTCCAGGCCCCTCGGGGAGGGATCGGGACGGGAATTGAAGCCGAGCCCGGACACGGAGCTGTCTCCGAGCCCCGCGGGGCCGGCAGGAGCGCAGGGGATGCCCAGAAGGTTTTTCCTTCTCTCCCCGGCCCCCAGAGCTCCAGGGCCGCCCCGGCAGCGACCCCCGGCCCGGGAGCCCCGCTCGTACCTGGCCGTAGTGGCAGGAGCGCGGGTTGAGGTCCACGGTGGCCAGGAAATCGGGCTGATCGATGCCCGTGTTCCTGTAGGTGCAGGTCACGTAGGCGACCTCCTCCCTCGGGGCTGGGGACACAAAAACCGCGCTCAGACCGCGGAGCCACCCCAAAGAAATAATGGGCAGGAAAAGCTGCGGGGTGCTCTGTCAGAAATGAGCGGGATGGTTTTGGGGGTGCTGCGATTTCCTGCGGCTCCTCCCCGTGCAGATCTGGGGGGGCTGCAGAGCCGGGATCGACCCGGGCGGGAAATCCGGGAATAAACCGGGGGAAAAAGCCGGGATCGACACGGGGCAAGCAATATTGGTATCAGTCCATGTGAATCTCCCGGGCGTTCTGGGATGGGGCTCAGCACACACCGGGAGCTCAGAGCACCCCAAAAACCCCAAATTCCCCCCTCCCATCCCATCCCATCCCGTCCCAGCACTCGCCTTTCTGCACCTCGGGGCACGCGGGGTACTCGTAGCACGGAGCTCTGCACCTGTCTGGGGGAGCAGAGGGGACCCCGTGAGCGCCGCCCTGGCCCGGGACCCCCACCCGGCCCAGAGGGTCCCTCCAGCCCAGGGACCCCCGGGGACACCGCAGCCTCCGCTGGGCACCCGGGGCGAGCGTTCGGGGTGGCGCTGGACAGGGACAGGAATGGGACAGGGACAGGAATGGGACAGGGACAGGAATGGGACAGGGACAGGAATGGGACAAGGACAGGAATGGGACAGGGACAGCGCGGGGCCGAGCCCTGCCGGGAACACCTGAGACCCTCGAGGACCCCTCCCAGAGCAGGGACGGGACAGAGCGGGGACAGGAGGGGACAGAGCCGGGATCAGGGATGGGGACAGAGCTGTCACCCTGTACAGGACAGGATGGGCTCAGAGCTGTCACCCAGAGCCGGATCAGGGATGGGGACAGAGCTGTCACCCAGAGCCGGATCAGGGATGGGGACAGAGCTGTCACCCAGACCGGGAGCAGGGATGGGGACAGAGCTGTCACCCTGCACAGGACAGGATGGCACCGCGCTGTCACCCAGGCCGGCCCGGGGCTGCAGCCGAGGCTGCGGGGGTCCCTCACCCATGGCTGCAGCTCTGGGGTCCCGGTGCTGGCGGCGGAGGAGCTGGAGCTGAGGAGCTGCTGCTGCTGCTGTCGGGGGCTGGAGCGGCTGTGCCGTGCCCAGGCTGCTCGCGGGGCCCTTTTATCCCGGGACAGGCCGGGGCAGCGGGGCCCGGCCCAGGGAGGGGCTGCCCAGCCCGCGGAGGTGCCGCCCCAGCTGCGGCTTCTCGGCCGCCTCCCGCCGCCAATCGGGGCCCAAATCTGCTGCTGCTGCAGCTCCGAACCCTCAAAGCCCCGCGGCCCGAGCTGATCCGGCCCCGCTGCCCGCGGAGCGGCTGCGCCACACCCGGAGCGGCCTCGGCACCGGGGGCACCCCCAAATCCCGGCCTGAGAATGGGACACCCCCAAATCCCGGCCTGAGAATGGGGAACCCCCAAATCCCGGCCTGAGAATGGGACACCCCCAAATCCCGGCCTGAGAATGGGGAACCCCCAAATCCCGGCCTGAGAATGGGGAACCCCCAGATCCCCTCCTGAGAATGGGACACCCCCAAATCCCGGCCTGAGAACGGGACACCCCCAAATCCCGGCCTGAGAATGGGACACCCCCAAATCCCGGCCTGAGAATGGGGAACCCCCAAATCCCGGCCTGAGAATGGGACACCCCCAAATCCCGGCCTGAGAATGGGGAACCCCCAAATCCCGGCCTGAGAATGGGACACCCCCAAATCCCGGCCTGAGAATGGGACACCCCGCAATTTGATAATCCCAATTTGAGAACGAGGCACCCCCAAATCCCGGCCCGATCCTCGGCCCCAGCGGCGGCTCCCGGGGCTGGCAGGGGCTGAGCGCACGGAGGCACCGGAGGCTCCTGACAGGGAGATCCCGATCCGGGAGTCAACCAGGGGCTCCTCGGGATCCTGATCCTGACAGGAAAATCCCGATCCCGACCCCAGCGATCCCCCATCCCCTCGCCCCCATCCCCCCGCAGGCTCGCCGAGCGGGCTCTGCCCCGACACCGGATTTTGGGGCTCAGGGACATCGAGCCGGGCTCGGGGAGCTCCCGAGGGGATCCCGGCGAGCAGCGACAAAGGCGGGGGACAGCGGGGACCCTCAGGAAACCCCCCGAGCCCCTCCTGGGCCAGCAGCAGCCGGGCCGGGACACGGGGCGGCCTCAGGGGGCACCTGCGGGAGGGGACGGGGGCCGGAGGGGGAAACGGGGATTTGGGGGGCTCAGCACCGGGAACTGGGGCTGGGAGGGGCGCTGGGGACTGTCCCCAACCCCCTGGGCCACCAGAAATCACTGGGGACCATCCCCAACCCCCTGGCGCTGCACACCCGCTCATTAGCGAGCTCATTAGCGAGCTCATTAGCCAGTTCATTAGCCCGCCCCTCATTAGCGAGCCGCGCTGCTCCCGGTGGCTTCCCGCGCTGACGTCGCCGTGTCCCTTCCTGTCCCTCGCGTGTCGCGATAGCGCCGGGAAGTGTCCCGGGCGGAATTGGTCCCGCCTTGGGCTCGATCCTGGGGGGATTTTCCAGCCTCAGAAATCCTGGGATTCCCTGAGAGGTCCCTTTAACACTCAGTGCAATTCCAATTCCCAAACCCAAATAATCCTGGAATTCTGTGTAAAGTCCCATTAACACCCAGCTCAATTTCCAACCATCAATCCCAGCTCCTAATCTCCCCGAAAATTGGCAAACCCTACAAAAACCACAGCAAATGAACCTTTGGGAGAACTCGAAATTCCTCCGCCGAGCCCGGCCGGGAGCAGATAAAGCCGCGGCCGATAAAATAAAGCTGCTGATAAGAGCTGGAATTATTCCCTGCCCCTCCCTGCTCCGGGTGAGCTCGGCTGGTTCTCCCTGTGGCTTTTCCAGCCCGGTTCGGGAACTTCCCCGGCTTCTCCTGCTCATCCCCACTTTCCATAATCCGGGGAAAATCAGATTTCTGCCGCTCCTGACCCTGCAGATCCCGTTTATCTCCCTCGATTTGGAGGAGATTCCACCCGGGATCGGTCGCGCCCATCGCTAAAAACCTCTGGAGCTGCACATTCCTGCCCGTGCAGGGAGGAAAACCACCCCGAGCCCTTCGAGTCCCTCATCCCAAGCGGATCCAGAGGGGCGAGCGACGCCCTGGAATTATCTCGAGCCCAAAAAACCTTCAAAGCCTCGGGAATTTTGGGATCCGGCCCAAGGCTCCCTCTGGATTTTCCTGTTTGTTTGGGGAGCGCGGGTTTTCTCTGGGACAATCCCGATGGAATTCGGGGTTGGGGTACCCCGGGACAGGGACAAATCTCCTGCCTCGGACCCCGATTCCTGAGGGGTCAGTTCCCGGTTTTTGGGGATGTGGCACAAAAATAGGAGCTCGCTGTTCCCCGGTGTGGAAACTTTTTCCTGATTTTTTTTTTTTTTTTTTTTTTTTTTTGTGGTGGCGCGAGGAGCAAATTCTCGAGCTCATCCATTGTCACCCGCCCTCCACTGCCTCTGGAATTCCGGTTTTTGTCACATATTCAGGGGATCAGCTCCCAAAAAATCGCACTTTTCCCACGGGGTCATCAGAAAATCCGGGAATTCTTGGCTTGGAAGGGAATTTAACCTCAAGGTTTTCTCCCTGTTTTATTCCCTGAGCCCCTTCCGATGCTTTCCAACCCTTCTCTATGGAAAAATCATCCCGAATTTCCAGCCCTGGCGCAGCTCGAGGCCGCTCCGGTCCCATTCCCTGGGAGCAGATCCCAAATCCCGTTTATTTCTTTCCAAGTGGATTCCCGGGAATGAAGGATGGAGACCGGGACAGAAGAGCAGGGAACGCGGATTTAGGAAAAGGAAACGATGAAATTTAAACTCATTTTATCCCCGCGGCTGATGGGAGAGCTGGGAATCCACCTCACCCCTGGAATTCGCGGATGGAATTTCTGTTCCACGGGATGCAATTCCAGCCCCACGGATTGGAATTCCAGCCCCACGGATTGGAATTCCTGTTCCACGGATATGAATTCCAGAATTCCAGCCCCACGGATTGGAATTCCTGTTCCACGGATATGAATTCCAGAATTCCAGCCCCACGGATTGGAATTCCTGTTCCACGGATTGGAATTCCAGCCCCACGGCGGCCCGGCAAGGAACGGCCAGAGCGATTTGGGACTGACTCCATGAATTTAAAGCTTTTTCCCTGGGCGCACTTGGGCACATCTGGGCACATCTGGGCACAGGAGTGTGAGCTGGGGCCGAGTCCCTGTCCCCAGGGTCCCTGTTCCATGTCCCTGTCCCTGTCTCCAGGGTCCCTGTCTCTGTCCCCGCCAGCGCCACCCCGAGCGCTCCTCCCTGCCCAAAATCCCCACGTGTCCTTCCCTGGCTGCGGCCAGGCCGGGAGTGGCCAGCGGGGCGTGGGCAGTGGCCGGAGGGTGCCGGGCTCGTCCTGCGGCCACGGGAGCAGCGCCGCGCTGTGCTGAGCCTGCGCTTATCGCGATCTTATCAGCGCTATCGCGACACGCGACCGCCGAGCGGGGACAGGGTGGAACACGGCGACGTCAGCGCGGGAAGCCACCGGGAACAGCGTGGCTCGCTAATGAGGGGCGGGCTAATGAGCTGGCTAATGAGGGGCGGGCTAATGAGCTCGCTAATGAGCGGGTGTGCAGAGCCAGGGGGTTGGGGACACATGGGAGGTGACCAGAGAGTTGGGGATGGTCCCCAGTGACTTCTGGTGGCCCAGGAGGTTGGGGACAGTCCATGGTGACTTCTGGTGGCCCAGGGGGTTGGGGACAGTCCCCAGTGCCTCTCCCAGCCCCAGTTCCCGGTGCTGAGCCCCCCAAATCCCCGTTTCCCCCTCCGGCCCCCGTCCCCTCCCGCAGGTGCCGCCTGAGGCCGCCCCGTGTCCCGGCCCGGCTGCTGCTGGCCCGGGAGGGGCTCGGGGGGTTTCCTGAGGGTCCCCGCTGTTCCCCGCCTTTGTCGCTGCTCGCCGGGATCCCCTCGGGAGCTCCCCGAGCCCAGCTCGGTGTCCCTGAGCCCCAAAATCCGGTGTCGGGGCAGAGCCCGCGCGGGAAGCCTGAGGGGGGATGGGGGCGAGGGGATGGGGGATCGCTGGGGTCGGGATCGGGATTTTCCTGTCAGGATCAGGATCCCGAGGAGCCCCTGGTTGACTCCCGGATCGGGATCTCCCTGTCAGGCGCCTCCGGTGCCTCCGTGCGCTCAGCCCCTGCCAGCCCCGGGAGCCGCCGCTGGGGCCGAGGATCGGGCCGGGATTTGGGGGTGCCTCGTTCTCAAATTGGGATTATCAAATTGGGGGTGTCCCATTCTCAGGCCGGGATTTGCGGGCTCCCCATTCTCAGGCTGGGATTTGGGGGTGTCCCCATTCTCAGGACGGGATTTGGGGATTCCCCATTCTCAGGCCGGGATTTGGGGATGTCCCATTCTCAGGCCGGGATTTGGGGGCTCCCCATTCTCAGGACGGGATTTGGGGGTTCCCCATTCTCAGGCCGGGATTTGGGGATTCCCCCCATTCTCAGGCCGGGATTTGGGGGTGTCCCACTCTCAGGCCGGGATTTGGGGATGTCCCATTCTCAGGCCGGGATTTGGGGGTGTCCCCATTCTCAGGCCGGGATTTGGGGGTGCCCCCGGTGCCGAGCCCGCTCCGGGTGTGGCGCAGCCGCTCCGCGGGCAGCGGGGCCGGATCAGCTCGGGCCGCGGGGCTTTGAGGGTTCGGAGCTGCAGCAGCAGCAGATTTGGGCCCCGATTGGCGGCGGGAGGCGGCCGAGAAGCCGCAGCTGGGGCGGCACCTCCGCGGGCTGGGCAGCCCCTCCCTGGGCCGGGCCCCGCTGCCCCGGCCTGTCCCGGGATAAAAGGGCCCCGCGAGCAGCCTGGGCACGGCACAGCCGCTCCAGCCCCCGACAGCAGCAGCAGCAGCTCCTCAGCTCCAGCTCCTCCGCCGCCAGCACCGGGACCCCAGAGCTGCAGCCATGGGTGAGGGACCCCCGCAGCCTCGGCTGCAGCCCCGGGCCGGCCTGGGTGACAGCGCGGTGCCATCCTGTCCTGTGCAGGGTGACAGCTCTGTCCCCATCCCTGATCCGGCTCTGGGTGACAGCTCTGAGCCCATCCTGTCCTGTACAGGGTGACAGCTCTGTCCCCATCCCTGATCTGGCTCTGGGTGACAGCTCTGTTCCCTCCTGTCCCTGCTCTGTCCCTTTCCCTGATCCCATCCCAGGGTGACAGCTCTGTCCCCATCCCTGATCCGGGCCCTGGGTGACAGCTCTGAGCCCATCCTGTCCTGTACAGGGTGACTGCTCTGTCCCCATCCCTGATCCCGGCTCTGTCCCCTCCTGTCCCCGCTCTATCCCGTCCCTGCTCTGGGAGGGGACCCCGATGGTCTCAGGTGTTCCCGGCAGGGCTCGGCCCCGCGCTGTCCCCAGGCTCCCTGTCCCTGTCCCATTCCTGTCCCTGTCCCATTCCTGTCCCTGTCCCATTCCTGTCCCTGTCCAGCGCCACCCCGAACGCTCGCCCCGGGTGCCCAGCGGGGGCTGCGGTGTCCCCGGGGGTCCCTGGGCTGGAGGGACCCTCTGGGCTGGGTGGGGGTCCCGGGCCAGGGCGGCGCTCACGGGGTCCCCTCTGCTCCCCCAGACAGGTGCAGAGCTCCGTGCTACGAGTACCCCGCGTGCCCCGAGGTGCAGAAAGGCGAGTGCTGGGACGGGATGGGCTGAGAGGGGATGGGGGAATTTGGGGTTTTTGGGGTGTTCTGAGCTCCCGGTGTGTGCTGAGCCCCATTCCAGAACGCCCGGGAGATTCACATGGACTGATACCAATATTGCTTGCCCCGGGTCGATCCCGGCTTTTTCCCCCGGTTTATTCCCGGATTTCCCGCCCGGGTCGATCCCGGCTCTGCAGCCCCCCCAGATCTGCACGGGGAGGAGCCGCAGGAAATCGCAGCACCCCCAAAACCATCCCGCTCATTTCTGACAGAGCACCCCGCAGCTTTTCCTGCCCATTATTTCTTTGGGGTGGCTCCGCGGTCTGAGCGCGGTTTTTGTGTCCCCAGCCCCGAGGGAGGAGGTCGCCTACGTGACCTGCACCTACAGGAACACGGGCATCGATCAGCCCGATTTCCTGGCCACCGTGGACCTCAACCCGCGCTCCTGCCACTACGGCCAGGTACGAGCGGGGCTCCCGGGCCGGGGGTCGCTGCCGGGGCGGCCCTGGAGCTCTGGGGGCCGGGGAGAGAAGGAAAAACCTTCTGGGCATCCCCTGCGCTCCTGCCGGCCCCGCGGGGCTCGGAGACAGCTCCGTGTCCGGGCTCGGCTTCAATTCCCGTCCCGATCCCTCCCCGAGGGGCCTGGAGAGCGCTGGCGATCCTCTCGGGGCTCCCCAAATCCCAGACCCGCTCCCCAAATGCCAGAATCGCCGCCAGCCCCTCCCCGGGATCCCCAAATCCCAGAATCGCATCCAGCCTCTCCCCAGGGGGGATCCCCAACTCATAGGGCTGTTCCCTGACGTGCCTGGGATCCCTAAATTCCAGAACCTCTCCAGGGCTCCCCAAATCCCAGAATGGTTTCCAGCCCCTCCCCAATTCCGGGGGTCTCTCCCAGGGTCTCCCCCCGCCCCTCTCCAATTCCCGGGGTCTCTCCCATCGCTCCCCAAACCCCGGGGTCATTCCCAGACAAGGATCCCCAGTTCCCGGGGTCTCTCCCCGCCGCTCCCCAATTCCCAGGGTCTCCCCCCGCCCCTCCCCAGTTCCCGGGGTCTCCCCCCGCCCCTCCCCAGCGCCCCCAGCCCCGCTCCCGGCCCGGCCCGGCCCGGCTCAGCCCCTTGGCCGTGCCCAGGTCATCCACCGGCTGCCCATGCCCAACCTCAAGGACGAGCTGCACTGCGCGGGCTGGGCGGGCCCCGCCTGCGGCTGCTTCGAGAGCGGCGCCGCGGCCAAAAGGACCAAACTGGTGCTGCCCGGCCTCATCTCCTCCCGCATCTACGTGGTGGATGTGGGATCGCAGTGCCGCGCCCCGCGCATCTGCAAGGTGGGAACGGGACGGGGATCGGGAATGGGAATGGGGGAATGGGGAAAAGGGGGAATGTGGATGGAGGGATGGAGAGAGGAAGGAAGGAAAGATTAATTCAAGAAGAGATTAGTTCACAGAAGGAATAATTCAAAGAACGAGGGATTAGTTCAAAGAAGGAAGAAAGGATTGATTCAGGGAAGGATGAATCCCAGGAAGGATGCTGTGGTCCGGGAGAGGCCCCCGCAGGCTGAAGTTGGCGCTGGTTTTTGCAGATGATTGAGCCCGTGGATGTGTTCTGGAAGTGCAACAAGGGCTACCTGGCTGTGAGCCACGCTCTGCCCAACGGGGACATCCTGATCGCCAACATGGGCGACCCAGCAGGCAACAGCAAAGGTGAAACTCCTGCCGCAATTCCCATCAATTCCCATTAATTCCCATTTCCCTGCCAAAATTCCCAATATTTCCCATTATTTCCCATTATTTTCCATTTCCCTGACGGATTTCCCGTTAATTCCCTTCAATTCCCATTTCCCCGCCCAGAATCCCCACTAATCCCCCCCCATTCCCCTCTCTCGCCCCCAATCCCCCCCGCCGGTCCCCGCCCAGCCCGGGTTTGTCACCGCCGCGTCCCCCGCGTGTCCCAGGTGGCTTCGTGGTGCTGGACGGGGCCACCCTGGAGCTGAAGGGCAACTGGGAGAGCGAGTGCGAGACCCCCGCGAGCGGCCACGACTTCTGGTACAAGTCGCGGCTGAACGTGCTGGTCAGCTCGGCCGGGATGGTGCCCAAAGTGGCCGGGAGGGGCTTCAGCCCCGAGGACTTCAACAAAGGTGGGGACACGCGGGGGGCGCGTGGGTTGCGGGTGCGGGGTCACCTGAGAGGGGACTGGGGATACCTGAGAGGGGATTTGTGCCCCAAATCTGAATTTTCTTCATGTTCTCCCCAAATCCTGACTTTATCACTGTTCTCCCGGGATCCCGATTTTCTTTGTGTTGTCCCAAAATTCTGCATTACCCCCTCCCCAAATCCCACATATCCCGTTCCCCCCGGACTCTCCGGAGAGGGGTCTCTGTCCCCGGCGCTGTCCCGAGCCTGTCCCCCCGTGTCCCCAGGGATCTTCGGCCGCCGCCTGCACGTGTGGAACTTGTCGTGCCGCAGCCTCACGCAGTGCTTCGACCTGGGCGAGGATTCGCTGCCGTTCACCGTGCGCTTCCTGCACCGGCCCGACGCCGCCGAGGGCTACGTGGGCTGCGCGCTGAGCGGGGCCATTTTCCGCTTCTACAAGCCCTGCGAGGCGAGTGCGGGCCACGAGCGGGCCGGGGGAGCGGGGACGGGAGGGTCCGGACCCAGGGATGGGGAGCGGGGACGGGAGGGTCCGGATCCAGGGATGGGGACAGGGGACGGGAGGGTCCGGATCCAGGGATGGGGATCGGGACGGGAGGGTCCGGATCCAGGGATGGGGAGAGGGGACGGGAGGGTCCGGATCCAGGGATGGGGAGAGGGGACGGGGAGGGTCCGGATCCAGGGATGGGGAGAGGGGACGGGGAGGGTCCGGATCCAGGGATGGGGAGAGGGGACGGGGAGGGTCCGGATCCAGGGATTGGAGAGCGGGACGGACCCGCTGGGATCGGGATCGGGACCAGGATGAGATCGCAACAGGGATGATCCCGTTGTGTCCCGGATCGGGACGGGATGGGGACCGGGCTGAGCCCGTTGTGCCCTGGATCGGAACCGGGGCTGTAACAGGGACTGGGATGTGCCCCTTGTTCCCTGGATTGGGATCGCGATGATCCCGTCGGTCCCGGTTTGACCCGGGCTGGTCCCGTCGGTCCCGGTTCGGGCCGGCCCGGGTGACCCCGCTGGCTGTCCCTGTGCAGAGAGAGAACTGGGCCGTGGAGGAGGTGATCCGGATCCCGGCCAAGGACGTGTCGGGCTGGATCATGCCCAAGATGCCAGGTGGGTGCGGGTGGGTGCGGGTGGGTGCGGGTTGGTGCGGGTGGGTGCGGGTGGGTGCGGGTGGGTGCGGGTGGGTGCGAGTTGATGCGCTCGGGGGGGCACCGGGAACGGCCCCACAGGCGGCCCCAGAGCCCGCGGGGCGACCCCGAACCCTGCCTGACCCCGAACCCTGCCTGTCCCCAAACCCTCCTTACCCGAAGTCCCGCTTTACCCGAATCCCCGCTCCCAAACCCAAACCCCGCTCCCCCAGCCCCGCTGCCCCCGGCCGTGTCCCCGGCCCTGACCCCCCTCTGTGCCCGCAGCCTTCATCGCCGACCTCATCATCAGCGCTGACGACCGGTTCCTGTTCGTGTGCAACTGGCTGCACGGGGACATCCGGCAGTACGAGCTGGTGGCGGGCTGCAAACCGCGGCTGGTGGGGCAGGTGAGGGGCGGCCCCGGGCCGGGGGGCGAGCGGGGCGGGCGGGGCCAGTGCCGGGAACGCTGCGAGCCCCCCGTGCCTTGCAGGTGTTCGTGGGGGGCAGCATCCTGCGGGGGGGCCCCGTCACCGTCTGCAGGGACGAGGAGCTCAAGGGACAGCCCGAGCCGCTGGTGGTCAAGGTGAGGGGGCACCTGGGGGGGTGGGGGTGAGGGTGTGCTCACCTGAGTGTGTGTGAGTGTGTGCTCACCTGAGTGTGAACCTGAGTGTGTGCGTGTGTGCTCACCTGAGTGTGTGCTCACCTGAGTGTGAACCTGAGTGTGTGTGTGCTCACCTGAGTGTGTGCGCACCTCAGTGTCCCCAGTTCCGTGTCCCCGTGCCCCCAGTTCCGTGTCCCCGTGCCCCTGCCCTGTCCCAGTGCTCCCAGTAAAGCCCAGTTCCGTGTCCCAGTGCCCCCAGTTCCGTGTCCCCGTGCCCCTGCCCTGTCCCAGTGCTCCCAGTAAAGCCCAGTTCCGTGTCCCAGTGCCCCCAGTTCCGTGTCCCCGTGCCCCTGCCCTGTCCCAGTGCTCCCAGTAAAGCCCAGTTCCGTGTCCCAGTGCAAGCGCGTGTTCGGCGGCCCCGCCTCGCTGCAGCTGAGCCTGGACGGGAAGCGGCTCTACGTGACCAACTCCTTCTACAGCACCTGGGACCGGCAGTTCTACCCCAGCCTGATCAAGTGAGAATTCCCCCCGGGAAACGGACCCTGAGCCCGTCCTAAACCTGTCCAGGGGGAAAAACTGACCCTGAGCCCGTCCTAAACCTGCCCAGGGGGAAAAACTGACCCTGAGCCCGTCCTAAACCTGTCCAGGGGGAAAAACTGACCCTGAGCCCGTCCTAAACCTGCCCAGGGGGAAAAACTGCCCCTGAGTCTGTCCTAAACCTGTCCAGGGGGTTAAACTGACCCTGAGTCTGTCCTGACCCATTCCAGGGGAAATTTGGGGGAAAATCTTATCCTGAGCCCACCTTGACCCTCAGCCCGCCCCTGGGACTTGCCCAATACTGGGGGAACTCGTCACCCCAATCCCCTCAATCCCCCCAATCCCTGAATCCCTCCCGATCCCCCCGATCTCTCCGTGTCCCCCCGATTCCCCCGGGTCCCCCCGATCCCCCCAATCCCTGAATCCCTCCCGATCCCCCCACTGCCCCCGATCCCCCCGGGTCCCCCCATTCCCCCCGGGTCCCCCCATTCCCCCCGATCCCCCCATTCCCCCCAATCCCCCCGATCCTCCCGATCCCCCCGTGTCCCCCCGATCCCCCCGGGTCCCCCCGTGTCCCCCCGGCTCCGCGCCGCGCTCCCGGTGCCGCAGCCGCCCCGAGCCGCCGCTGTGGCCGCAGGGAGGGCTCGGTGCTGCTGCAGCTGGACGTGGACACGGACAAGGGCGGGCTGGCCGTCAACAAAAACTTCCTGGTGGATTTCGGCAAGGAGCCGCACGGGCCGTGCCTGGCGCACGCCGTGCGCTTCCCCGGCGGCGACTGCAAGAGCGAACCGCTGGCCTGAGGGGCGAGCGGCGGCAGCGCCCGGAGCGCCCGCGGCTGCTGCAGCCGGAACGGGAACGGCAACGGCAACGGCAACGGGAACGGGGGCAGCGCGGGTTTGGGGTGCGCGGGGTGATGGGGCTGGGGGAGACTCTGCCTTTGGGGTGCGCGGGGTGATGGGGCTGGGGGAGACTCTGCCTTTGGGGTGCCCTGGGTGATGGGATTGGGGGAGATCGCGAGTTTGGAGTGTCCTGGGTGATGGGATTGGGGGAGACTCTGCCTTTGGGGTGCCCTGAGTGATGGGATTGGGGGGATTCTGGATTTTGGGGTGCCCTGGGTTATTTCCGGATTTGGGGTCCCCTCTGGTGATGCCCAGATTTGGGGACCTTTCGGGTGATTCCCACAATTGGGGTATCTCGGGAGATTGGTTTAGGATCCCGTGGGGGAATTCCCGGGTTTGGGATCCTCTCAGGGTATTCCCGGCTTTGGGATCCCCTGGGTGATGAGTTTGGGGTCCCGTGGGGGAATTCCCGGGTTTGGGGTCCCTTGGGTGATTCCCGGGTTTGGGATCCCCTGGGTGATGAGTCTGGGATCCCGTGGGGGAATTCCCGAGTTTCGGGTCCCCTGTGTGATTCCCGGGTTTGGGATCCCCTGGGTGATGAGTTTGGGGTCTCCTGGGGTGATTCCCGTATTTTGGGATCCTCTCAGGGTATTCCAGGGTTTGGGGTCCCCTCGCTGTTCAGTTTGGGGTTCCCGTTCCCGCTGGAATCTCGATCCCGCTCCGGGCAAAGCAGCGCCGGGACCCGCGGCTGCTCCTGGGAAATCCCGGGACATTCCCTCAATCCCCAATCCCGGGTCATTCCCTCAATCCCCAATCCCGGGTCATTCCCTCAATCCCCAATCCCGGGACATTCCCGCCATCCCCAATCCCGGGACATTCCCTCAATCCCCAATCCCGGGACATTCCCTCAATCCCCAATCCCGGGACATTCCCTCAATCCCCAATCCCGGGACATTCCCTCAATCCCCAATCCCGGGTCATTCCCTCAATCCCCAATCCCGGGTCATTCCCTCAATCCCCAATCCCGGGACATTCCCTCAATCCCCAATCCCGGGTCATTCCCTCAATCCCCAATCCCGGGACATTCCCTCAATCCCCAATCCCGGGACATTCCCTCAATCCCCAATCCCGGGACATTCCCTCAATCCCCAATCCCGGGTCATTCCCTCAATCCCCAATCCCGGGTCATTCCCTGTCCCTGTCCCGGCTCTGCTTTCCCCACAATCAATAAAGTTTTCCCAGCATCAGCCGCAGCTTCCCGAGTCTCATTCCAGAAAAAAAAAAAAAAAAAAACCCCAAAAAAAAACCCCCCAAAAAAACCCCAGAAAAAACATATCCCGGGCTGGGTAATTGCCCTGTGTTATGTGGGATTTTTGTATCCACGTTCTGCAGAATTTTCCCGCTGCTCCATGGGTTTTTTTTTTGGGATGGTTAGATTTTCTGGAGTTTTCCCTCTGTTCCATGGGATTTTTGGACCCGGATTTTCTGTAATTTTTCCAGAATTTCTCCTCTTTTCAATGTTTTTCTTTTCTTTTCTTTTGGGATGGGATCCGTGGAATTCGGCCTCTCTGGGGAAATCCAGGATAATATTTTTTTTTTTTTTTTTAGGCAGAAAAAAAATTTCTTTGGGTTCATCATCACCTTTACACACTAATTACGCAATCCCATCACGTGACCAACCCTTGCACACTCACACACGTGACACAGACACATGACAGACCCCTTTGCACACTCATCCACGTGACCATCCCTTGCACACCCCTTTGCACGCTCGCCCCGCACCCGTCTCCCCGCGCGCCGCCCGCCCCGACCAATCAGATCGCTGTTGCCAGGCAGATTTCAGCCCCTCCCGCCCCGTCGCATCCGGCCGCTCACCCCCCGCCGAGCGCGGGGCGGGCGGGGGCGCTCAGCCAATCAGAGCCGCGGGTTCCGCCGTATCCGGGCAGACCAGCGGCGCCGCGGCCAATCAGAAAAAAGAAGGGGCCGCGCGCGCGGCTGAGCGAGGGGCGCGTCTACTTTCGGTTCGCGCGGGGGGCGCGGGGCACGTGGCGGGACCCCTCCCCTCCCCCCCCCCTCCCACCCCCGACCCCCCCAAAATCATTTTTGGGACCCCCCCCGAACAGGACGGGACCAGGTGGGTGCGGGGCTGATGGGGGAGGGGGGGTGGGCACAGAGTTGGGGACAGCGCGGGGACACCGCGCGGGACGGGGGGTCCGAGCCCCGGTACCGGGCCGGGAGCGCCGGGAGCCGCGGGGAGCGCGGCGGTGGCCCCGGGGCGCTTCTGGTGGCCTCACAGCCCCGGGGGGGCTTCCGGTGGCCTCTCAGCCCCGGGGGTCGCTTCCTGCTGTCCCGTGTCGCCGTGGCCCCGGGGGGGTCGCTTTCCGGTGGTCTCCTGGCCCCCGGGATCACTTCCGGCGGCCCCGCGGCCCCGGGATTCACTTCCTGGTGGCCCTTGGCCTCCTGACCCCGTAAGCTCTTCCTGGTGGCCCTGTGGGTCTGGTCCTGGTGTCCCCATGTCCCCTGTCCCGGTGTCCCTCTGTCCCTGGGGTCCCTGTCCCCATGTCCCTGCAGACTCCCTGTCCTGGTCTCCCCAAGTTCCTCTGTCTTGATGTCCCCATGTCCTGATGTCCCCATGTCCCCCTGTCCTTCTGTCTCCCTGTCCTAGTGTCCCCAAGTTCCTCTGTCTTGATGTCCCCATGTCCTGGTGTCCTCCTGTCCCTGATGTCCCCTGTCCTGGTGTCCCCATGTCCCTGGGCCCCTTGTCCCCGTGTCCCCTGTCCTGATGTCCCCATGTCTCCATGTCCCCCTGTCCTGATGTCCCCACACCCCAACCCAGGGTCCCTGGCCATGTCCCTGTCCCTGATCCCTGTCCTGGTGTCCCCATGTCCCTGGGACCCCTGTCCCTTTTCTCTGTCCCCTGTCCCTTTTCCCTGTCCCCATGTCCCCATATCCATGCCCACCCCTCCCACCACAACAGCAGGATTAATTCCCCATTTTAACTGAAAATTCCCTTTTGTTAAAATTCAGATTTGCTGCTCCCAGCGGGAGGAGCTGCCATGGCCGAGGAGGGGCCCAGGGCCACCAGGAAGGGCTCGGGGGTGGCCACCAATGCCCGGGGAGGGGCCACCGAGTCCAGCACGCTGCTGCAGGAGCTGCGGGGCAACATCTCGTAAGGGACTCCTGGGGGAAAAACGGGAATTTCTGGGGGAAAAATGGGGATTCTTATAGGGAAAATCTGGGCATTCTTATGGGAAACCTCGAGAATTCTTATGGGAAACCTCAGGAATTCTTATGGGAAAACTTGGAAATTCCTACAGGACACCCCAGGAATTCCTAGAGACCACCCTGGGAATTCTTATGGGAAACCCTGGGAATTCTTCTTGACCATCCCAGGAATTCCTACAGGAAACCTTGGGAGTTCTTATGGGACAGCTCAGGAACTCTTATGGGGAATCCTGGGAATTGTTATGGGACACCCCAGGAATTCTTATGGGAGGAGCTGGGCTTGGGATCCTGGGATTTTTGGGATGGATCCTGGGATTTTTGGGATGATCAATCCCGGGATTTTTGGGATCAATCCTGGGATTTTTGGGATCCATCCCAGGATTTTTGGGACGATCCCTGACCCTGATCTCTGCCCCCTGCAGCAAATCCGTGCAGAGCAAGGTGGATTCCATCCTGGTGAGTGTTTTCCAGGAATGCTGGGTGGGAATTCTGGGATTTGGGGCAGATCCCTGACCTGTCCCTGTCCCTGTCCCTGTCCCTGAGAGCAGCAGGATGTGCAGAAGTTCTCAGACAGTGACAAACTCTACCTGTACCTGCAGCTGCCCTCGGGGCCCAGCCTGGGAGAGAAGAGGTGGGGATGGGGCTGGGGGATCCAGGGAATGGGGTCTGTGGGGTTTGGCATCTGTGGATTTGGGATCCATGGGGTGGAATCCAGGGTGGGATGGGATAATGGGATAGTGGGATCTGTGGGATCCAGGGAATGGGATCCATGGGGTGGGATGGGATTGGATTTATGGGATTTATGGGATTTTGGGGATTGATGGGATGGGACTAGATGGGATGGAGCTGGGCCAGAGATGGGATGGGATCAATGGGATGGGATCAATGGGATGGGATGGGATCAATGGGATGGGATGGGATCAATGGGATGGGATCAATGGGATGGGATGGGATCAATGGGATGGGATCGATGGGATGGGATGGGATCAATGGGATGGGATCAATGGGATGGGATCAGTGGGATGGGATCAGTGGGGTGGGATCAGTGGGGTGAGATCAGTGGGATGGGATCAGTGGGATGGGATCAGTGGGGTGAGATCAGTGGGATGGGATCAGTGGGATGGGATCAGTGGGATGGGATCAGTGGGATGGAGCTGGCCTGGGGATGGCTCAGGAGGGCAGTGTCACAGCGGAGCTGGCACAGCAATACCCACAGGCTGTCCCCTGTCCCCCTGCTGTCCCCTGCTGTCCCCTGCCCCAGCAGCAGTGGCTCTCTGGAGCTCAGCTCGCTGGCCACGGCCGAGCACATGCACGCCTGCAGCTGGATCCGCAACCACCTGGAGGAGCACACGGACACCTGCCTGCCCAAGCAGGACGTCTACGACGCCTACAAGTGAGACAAGTGTCACTGTGTCACTGTGTCACTGTGTCACTGTGTCACCGTGTCATTGTGTCATTGTGTCCCTGTGTCACTGTGTCATTGTGTCCCTGTGTCACCGTGTCCCTGTGTCGCTGTGTCATTGTGTCACCGTGTCACTGTGTCACTGTGTCACTGTCACTGTGTCATTGTGTCCCTGTGTCCCTGTGTCACTGTGTCATTGTGTCATTGTGTCCCTGTGTCACTGTGTCACGGACACCTGCCTGCCCAAGCAGGACGTCTACGACGCCTACAAGTGAGACAAGTGTCACTGTGTCACTGTGTCACTGTGTCACTGTGTCACTGTGTCATTGTGTCCCTGTGTCACTGTGTCATTGTGTCCCTGTGTCACCATGTCCCTGTGTCGCTGTGTCACTGTGTCATTGTGTCACTGTGTCACGGACACCTGCCTGCCCAAGCAGGACGTCTACGACGCCTACAAGTGAGACAAGTCACTGTGTCACTGTGTCACTGTGTCACTGTGTCACTGTGTCACTGTCACTGTGTCATTGTGTCACTGTGTCCCTCTGTCCCCATGTCCCTGTGTCACCATATCCCTGTGTCCTTGTTGCCGTGTCCCTGTGTCCCCATGTCCCCATGTTCCTGTGTCCCTGTGTCCCTGGGTTACTGTGTCCCTGTGTCACTGTGTCACCATGTCCCTGTGTCCCCATGACCCTGTGTCCCCATGTCCCCGTGTCCCTGTATCCCTGTGTCACTGTGTCCCCATGTCCCTGTGTCCCTGTGTCCCCATGTCCCCGTGTCCCTGTATCCCTGTGTCACTGTGTCCCCATGTCCCTGTGTCCCCATAGCCCTGTGTCCTTGTGTCCCCCTGTCCCCATGTCCCCTTGTCCTGCTATCCCACATCCCTGTGTCCCTTTTTAATGGAATTCTTTGGGAATACCCCAGGATTTTCCCATTTTCCCTCCCCCAGGCGTTACTGTGACAACCTCGGCTGCCGCCCGCTCAGCACGGCCAATTTTGGCAAAATCATCCGGGAAATCTTCCCCAACATCAAAGCCCGGCGCCTGGGGGGCCGAGGGCAATCCAAATATCCTTCCCTGTGCTGCACTTCCTGGGGCCACCTGCTGCTTTTCCCACTTTTCCACACTTTTTCCCACTTTTTTCCCATTTTCCCCCATTTTTCTCCTTCCCTGCCTTTTCCCATTTTCCCCCGTTTTCTCCTGTTTTTTCCTTTTCCTCCTTTTTCCCTGTTTTGTCCCATTTTCCTCCCTTTTCCCCTTTCTTCCCCCAATTTCCCCCCCTTTTTCCTCCTTTTTCCCCTTTTCCTCTTCCCCCCTTTTTTCCAATTTTCTCCCCATTTCCCCTCTTTTCCCTTTATTTCCTGTTTTCCCCCATATTTTCCCTTTTATTTCCCATTTTTGCCCCATATTTTCCTATTCCCCCCCCCCCATTTTTCCCCCTTTATTTCCCCATTTCCCCATTCCCAGGGTCCCCCAGGGCTCCTTTCTCATTTTTTGGGATGTCTCCCTGACTCTCCCCACGTACTGCTACGGGGGGATCCGGAGGAAGACGGTGGTGAGCCTTCCTCCCCTGCCCAGCCTGGACCTGAAAGCCACCGAGAGCGTGAGTGGGGAGGGGGGAATCCCACAGGGGAGGGATGGGGCTGGGGGGGTTTGTTATGGGATTTGTTATGGGATTTATGGGATGGAGTTTATGGGATTTATGGGATGGAGTTTATGGGATTGATGGGATTTTTTGGGATGCTGGGTCCTGCTTTGCCCCATGAATCCATCCCGGTGTCCTGCCCTGCTCTGTGACCTCCTCCTATCCCCACTGCCACTCTGTGACCCTCCTGCTGTCCCCTGTCCCCTCTCTCATGTCCCCATGTCCCCCAGCAGTTGGAGCTGGCCGAGCTGGGGCAGTGCCACAGCTGGGAGGTGACAGAGGCTGTCACTGTCCCCATGTCACTGTCCCTGTCCCCATGTCACTGTCCCTGTCCCCAGCAGTTGGAGCTGGCCGAGCTGGGGCAGTCCCACAGCCGAGAGGTGACAGAGGCTGTCACTGTCCCTGTTGCCCTGTAACTATCACTGTCCCCTGTCACTGTCACTGTCCCCATGTCACTGTCCCTGTCCCCAGCAGTTGGAGCTGGCCAAGCTGGGGCAGTGCCACAGCTGGGAGGTGACAGAGACTGTCCCTGTCCCCATGTCACTGTCACTGTCCCCATGTCACTGTCACTGTTCCCCTGTTACTGTCCCTGTCCCCATGTCACTGTCCCTGTCCCCAGCAGTCAGAGCTGGCCGAGCTGGCACAGTCCCACAGCCGGGAGGTGACAGAGGCCGCCTGTGCCCTCACCTGTGACTGGGCTGAGAAGATCCTCAAGCGCTCGTTCGGCAGCATCGTGGAGGTGGCGCAGTTCCTGCTGCAGCAGCACCTCATCAGCTCCCGCGGCGCCCACGCTGAGCTGCTCATGGCCATGGTGCTCTCGGGTCAGCCGGCAGGGGGCGCCCTGGGGACACGGGGACACTGCCCTGGGGACACGGGGACACCCTGGGGACATGGGGACACCCTGGGGACACTGCCCTGGGGACACGGGGACACCCTGGGGACACTGCCCTGGGGACACGGGGACACCCTGGGGACACGGGGACACCCTGGGGACACGGGGGGACACCCTGGGGACATGGGGACACCCTGGGGACACAGTGACACCATGGGGACACGGGGACACCCTGGGGACACAGGGACACTCGTGGGGACACGGGGACACCCTGGGGACACGGGGACACCCTGGGGACACTGCCATGGGGACACGGGAACACCGCGGGGACACTGACACTGCCCTGGGGACACGGGAACACCCTGGGGGACACGGAGACACTGCCCTGGGGACACGGGGACACTGACACTGCCCTGGGGACACGGGGACACCCTGGGGACACAGGGACACCCTGGGGACATGGGGACACTGACACTGCCCTGGGGACACGGGGACACCCTGGGGACACGGGGACACCCTGGGGACACTGCCCTGGGGACACGGGGACACTGACACTGCCCTGGGGACATGGGGACACCCTGGGGACATGGGGGCACTGACACTGCCTTGCGGACATTGGGGACACTGCCGTGGGGACACTGCCACCACCCTGGGGACACTGACACTGCGCTGGGGACACTGTCACTGCCTTGGGGACATGGGGGCACTGCCTGGGGACCCTGGGGACATGGGGACACCGCCAACACGCTGGGGACACTGCCGCTGCCTTGGGGACACTCCCCCCTCCCCACTCCCAATGTCCCCCCCGCTCACTCCCGCCCCTCCCCCCACAGAGAACACAGACAAGCCCCCCCAGGACCCCCGCCCTCCCGCGCCCCCCAAAAAGAACGGCCCGGACCCCTCGGACAGCGGCGAGCACGGCCCGGAGCAGGTGAGCCCCCGACCCCTCCCCTCGGCCGGGCGAGCGCTGTGCGCTGTCCCCGAGCCCGCTGTCCCCTCGGCGTGTCCCCGCAGGCCAGGAAGGACGCTGTCCCCAGGGCCGGGGTCCCGCCGCGGCCCGAGAAGAAGAAGCCGCCGCCGGAGGCGCCGCGCTCCGCCAGCAGCCCGCAGGTGACGGCGCTGGTGGCGCGGCTGCCGCTGCTGCTGCCCCGCATCCCCGAGCGCCCCCCGGCCCCCGGCGTCACCCCCGTGCGCGCCGCCCCTCCCGTCATCGTCCCCAAGCTGACGGCGGCGCCGCTGGCCGGTGGCACCGTGAAGGTGGCGCTGCCGCTGCCCGTGGGGACGGCGCTGGCCCCCGGGGCCGCCGGGCCCGCGGGGCTGCTGAGCCCCCCCGGGGCCATCCCCGTGCTCAACGTGCTGCTGCCCGGGGTGGGGGTCCCCGCGGGGGAGACCCCGGCCAGGGACAGCGAGGGACAGCGCGGCAAGGCCACCAAGCGCGCCCTGGAGGCGAGCGGGGGAGGGGGACGGGGCCACCGCGCTGAAAGGAGGAGGGGAGGCCCCGCAAGAGGGGAGGGGACGCGGCGGGGTCGCCCGAGGACGTGGAGGTGCCCAAGGGGGACGAGGGGGGGACGCCCGGGGGTGGCAGTGCCACTGTGCCCGCCGGGGACGCGGCGGGGGGCGGCGGGGCTGGGGAGGAGGGGGGGACAGCATGGATGTGGATAGTGACACGGGGGGTGGGGACAGCCCGGGGGGTGGCAGTGACACCATGGGTGGGGACAGTCCGGGGGGTGGCAGTGCCACTGTCACACTTACGGACAGTTCGATTAATGGCAGTGCCACCGTTCCCCTTGGGGACAGTGTGGGTGGTGGCAGTGGCACTGTGGCACTCGGGGACAGTGTGGGTGGTGGCAGTGCCACCGTTCCCCTTGGGGACAGTGTGGGTGGTGGCAGTGGCACTGTGGCACTTGGGGACAGTGTGGATGGTGGCAGTGGCACTGTGACACTCGAGGACAGTATGGGTGGTGGCAGTGCCACCATTCCCCTTGGGGACAGTGTGGGTGGTGGCAGTGGCACTGTGGCACTTGGGGACAATGTGAGTGGTGGCAGTGGCACTGTGGCACTCAGGGACAGTGCGGGTGGTGGCAGTGGGACTGTGACACTTGGGGACAGTCCTGGTGATGGCAGTGACACTGTGGCATTTATCACCCTCGTGCTTGAGGACTGTCCAGTCAGTGGCAGTGACACTGTTCCCCTTGGGGACAGTGTGGTCGGTGCCAGTGGCACTGTCCCTGTTGGGGACAGTTCAGTCAATGGCAGTGCCACTGTCCCCCTTGGGGACAGCTCAGTCAGTGTCAGTGCCACCATCCCTGTTGGGGACAGTTCAGTTAGTGGCAGTATCCCTGATGGTGGCTCTCCTGGTGGTGGCAGTGCCACTGTCCCCCTTGGGGACAGTTCAGTTAGTGGCAGTGCCACTGTCCCCACTGGGGACAGCACGGCCAGTGGCAATGCCAGTGTGCCCCATGGGGACAGCTTGGTCAATGGCAATGCCACCATCCGCCTTGGGGACAGCCTGGCTGGGGGCAGTGGCACTGTCCCTGTTGGGGACAGGCTGGTCAGTGATAATGACACCATCCACACTGGGGACAGCCCTGTCAGTGGCAGTGGCACTGTCCCTGTTGGGGACAGCCCAGTCAGTGACAGTGCCACTGTCCCTGTTGGGGACAGCCCAGTCAGTGGCAGTGCCAGCATCCCTCCTGGTGGCTCTCCTGCTGGTGGCAGTGCCACTGTCCCTGCCAGTGACAAGCCAGACTTTGGCAGTGCCACTGTCCCTGTCAAGGACAGCTCACCCATGTCCAGTGACATTGGGGACAGATTGGTCACTGGCACTGCCACCACCCCTGTTGAGGACAGCCCAGCCAGGGTCAGTGACACTGGGGACAGACCAGGAAGTGGCAGTGACACTGTCCCTGTCAGGGACAGCTCACCCCAGAGCAGTGGCACTGCTGGGGACAGGCCTGTCACCAGGAGTGCCACCATTGCCATCAGGGACAGCCCAGCTGGTGACAGTGCCACTGTCCCTGTCAGGGACAGTCCATCTCAGGGCAGTGCCAGCCCTGAGGTCACTGGCAGTGCCACCATCCCTGTCAGCTCATCTCAGGGCAGTGGCACTGTTGGGGACAGGCCTGTCACTAGGAGTGCCACTGTCCACATGGCTGGTGGGACTGTCACAGTCCCAGTCAAGGACAGCCCAGCTGGTGGCAGTGCCACTGTCCCCAGTAAGGACAGTTCACCCTGGGCCAGTGGTGTTACTAGGGACAGGCCTGTCACTAGAAGTGCCACTGTCCCTGTCAGGGAAAGTCCAGCTGGTGGCAGTGCCAGCACTGGGGACAGGCCTGTCACCAGGAGTGCCACTGTCCCCAGGGCTGGCAGCAGTGGCAGTGTCCCTGTCAAGGCCAATCCATCCCAAGGTAGTGGCACTGTTGGGGACAGGCCTGTCACCAGGAGTGCCACCGTTCCCATCAAGGACAGCCCAGCTGGTGGCAGTGCCACCATCCCTGTCAAGGACAGCTCACCCAGGGCCAGTGACACTGGGGACAGGCCTGTCACCAGGAGTGCCACTGTCCCTGTCAAGGACAAGCTTGTCACTGGCAGTGCCACCATCCCTGTCAGGGACAGCTCATCCAGGGCCAGTGACACTGGGGACAAGCCAGTCACAGTCAGTGCCACCATTCCCACCAAGGACAGCCCAGCTGGTGGCAGTGCCACTGTCCCTGTCAGGGACATCTCATTCAGGGCCAGTGACACTGGGGACAGGCCTGTCACTAGGAGTGCCACCATTCCCAGCAGGGACAACCCAGCTGGTGGCAGTGCCACTGTCCCTGTCAAGGCTGGTCCATCCACAGGCAGTGCCAGCACTGGGGACAGGTCAACCAGTAGTGGCACTGTCCCCGTCAAGGACAAGCCGGTTACTGGTAGTGCCACCACTGGGGACAGGCCTGTGACTGGAAATGTCACTGTCCCTGTCAAGGACACCTCATCCCAGGTCAGTGGCACTACTGGGGACAGGTCTGTCACCAGGAGTGCCACTGTCCCTGTTAGGGACAGCTCATCCAGGGCCAGTGCCAACACTGGGGACAGGCCTGTCAGTGGCAGTGCCACCAACTCTGTCAGGGACAGCCTCTCTAGCACCAGTGGCACTATTGGGGACAGACCTGTCACCAGGAGTGCCACCATCCCTGTCAGAGACAGCCCAGCTAGTGGCAGTGCCACTGTCCCTGTCAAGGCCGATCCATCCAGGGCCAGTGGCACCACTGGGGACAAGCCAGTCACCAGGAGTGCCACTGTCCCCATGACCGGTGGCAGTGGCAGTGTCCCTGTCAAGGCCAGTCCATCCCAGGGCAGTGCCAGCACTGGGGACAGGCCTGTCAGTGGCAGTGCCACCATTCCTGTCAGGGACAGCTCACCCCGAGCCGGTGGCACTACTGGGGACAGGCCTGTCACCAGGAGTGCCACTCTCCCTGTCAGGGACAGCCCAGCTGGTGGCAGTGCCACTGTCCCTGTCAAGGCCGATCCATCCAGAGCCAGTGGCACTGTCCCTGTCAGGGACAAGCTGGTCATTGGCAGTGCCACCTCTAGGGACAGGCCAGTCAGTGGCAGTGCCACCATCCCTGTCAGGGACAGCTCACCCATGGGCAGTGCCACCCCTGGGGACAGGTTAGTCTCTGGCAGTGTCACCATTCCCATCAGGGACAGCACAGCCGGTGGCAGTGGCACCATCCCTGTCAGGGACAAGCCTGTCACTGGTAGTGCCACCATCCCTGTAAGGGACAGCCCAGCTGGTGGCAGTGCCACTGTCCCTGTCAGGGACAGCTCATCCAGCAGTAGTGCCAGCCCTGGGGACAGATCAGTTACTGGCAGTGCCACCATTCCCATCAAGGACAGCCCAGCTGGTGGCAGTGCCACTGTCCCACTCAAGGACAGCTCATCCACGGGCAGTGCCAACACTGGGGACAGCCCAGCTGGTGACAGTGCCACCATCCCTGTTGGGGACGAGCCTGCCGTGGGCAGTGGCAGTGTCCGAGTTAAGTACACCTACTCCAGGAGGGACAGGCCAGGCAGGGGCAGTGGCAGTGTCCCCAGCAGGGACAGGTCACCCCAGGCTGGCAGTGGGGACAGGCCAGTCCCTGGCAGTGCCACCCCTGGGGACAGGCCAGTCCCTGGCAGTGCCACTGTCCCTGCTAAGGACAGTACACCCAAGGGCAGTGCCAGCCCTGGGGACAGGCCTGTGAGTGGCAGTGCCACCATCCCTGTCAGGGACAGGTCACCCAGGGACAGTGGCAGTGCCACCATCCCTGTCAGGGACAGGTCACCTAGAGACAGTGGCAGTGGGGACAGGCCTGTCAGTGGCAGTGCCACCGTCCCTGTCAGGGACAGCAGAGTCAGGGGCAGTGCCACTCCTGGGGACAGACCGGGCAAGGGCAGTGCCACCGTCCCTGTCAGGGACAGCTCACCCAGGGTCACCATGACTGGGGACAGGCCAGGCAGGAGCAGTGCCACTGTCCCCATCAGGGACAGCTCACCCAGGGCCATGACTGCTGGGGACAGGTCAGGAAGGGGCAGTGCCACCAGGGACAGTGGCAGTGGGGACAGATCGGGTAGGAGCAGTGCCACCACCATCCCTGTAAGGGACAGGTCACCCAGGGATGGTGGCAGTGGGGACAAGCCTGTCACTGATAGTGCCACTGTCCCAATTAAGTACACCTACTCCAGGAGCAGTGCCACCCCTGGGGACAGGCCAGGCAGGAGCAGTGCCACCCCTGGGGACAGGCCAGGCAGGAGCAGTGGCAGTGTCCCTATCAGGGACAGGTCACCCAGAGATGGTGGCAGTGGGGACCGGCCAATTAGTGACAGTGCCACTGTCCCTGTCAGGGACAGTACACCCAGGAGCAGTGCCACCCCTGGGGACAGGTCAGACAGGAGCAGTGCCACCCCTGGGGATAGGACAGGCAGGAGCAGTGGCAGTGTCCCCATCAGGGACAGGTCACTCAGAGACGGTGGCAGTAGGGACAGACTGGGCAGGAGCAGTGCCACTGTCCCTGTCGAGGACAGGCCAGGCAGGGGTGGTGGCACCATCAGGGACAAGCTGGTTAGGGGCAGTGGCACTGTCACCATCAGGGACAGCTCAGCTGGTGGCAGTGCCACTGTCTTTGTTAAGGACAGCACAGCCAGGGGCAGTGCCACCCCTGGGGACAGGCCAGGCAGGAGCAGTGGCAGTGTCCCCATCAGGGACAGGTCACCCAGAGATGGTGGCAGTGGGGACAGGCTGAGCAGGGGCACTGCCACCATCCCTGTTAAGGACAGCACAGCCAGGGACAGTGCCATCACTGGGGACAGGAGGGTCGCTGGCAGTGGCAGTGTCCCCATCAGGGACAGGTCACCTAGGGCTAGTGGAAGTGGGGACAGGAGCCATGGCACCCCTGGGGACACACCAGTTGGTGGCAGTGCCACCATGCCTGTCAGGGACAGGCCACCCAGGCCCAGTGGCAGTGGGGTCAGGATGGTCAGGGACAGTGCCACCATGCCCAGCAGGGACAGGTCACCCAGTGCCACTGACAGTGGGGACAGGCCAGGCAGGGGCAGTGCCACTGTCCCTGTCAAGGACAGGCCAGCTGGGCACAGTGACACTGCCAGGGACGTGCCAGTCACTGCCACTGCCACTGTCCCCATTGAGGACAGGCTGGTCACTGCCAGTGCCACTGTCCCCATTAGGGACAGCCCAGCTGGGGACAGTGGCACTGTCCCCATTGAGGACAAGCTAGTCAGGGACAGTGACACGGTTGGGGACAGGCTGGTCAGGGACAGTGACGCCATTGGGGACAGGCTGGTCACTGACAGTGGCACCGTTGGGGACAGGCTGGTCAGGGACAGTGACATGGTTGGGGACAGGCTGGTCGGGGACAGTGACATGGTTGGGGACAGGCTGGTCAGGGACAGTGGCACCATTGGGGACAGGCTGGTCAGGGACAGTGACACGGTTGGGGACAGGCTGGCCACTGACAGTGACACCACTCCTGCCAGGTACTGCCCCTCCAGGGACAGTGGCACTCCTGGGGCCAGGCTGGCTGCTGGCAGTGCCACTGTCCCCGTCAGGGACAGCCTATCCAGGGGCACTGCCACCATCGTGGACACGCCTGTCACCGCCTGTGCCACCATCCCCGCCAGGGACAGCCCCTTCTGGGCCTGTGGCACGGCTGGGGACAGCAGTGCCACTGTCCCCATCAGGGACTGCCCATCCCGGGGCACTGCCACCATCGTGGACGCGCTGGTGACGCTGAGCGGCTCCGTGATGGACAGGAGGATCCTGGGCAGTGTCACTGTCCCCGTCAGGAGCAGCCAGTCCCGGGGCACTGTCACCATCGTGGACACGCCCGTCTTTGTCAGTGCCACCGTGCTGGTCGGGGAGTCCATCCCCCGTGTCACCGCTGCCATCGTGGAGTCCAGGGTGCCCGGGCACGCCCTGCCCCCCCTCGGGGACACGCTGGCCTGTGGCAGTGCCACCGTCCCTGTCAGGGAGTGCCCACCCAGGGACAGTGCCAGCCCTGGGGACAGGGACAGGCCTGGCAGTGCCACCACTGGGGACAGGGACAGGCCTGGCAGTGCCACCCCTGGGGACAGGCCTGCCAGTGCCAGTGCCACCATGTCAGACAGGGAGTGCCCATCCAGGGACAGTGCTGCTGTCCCCAGGGGAGACTGGTCAGGCAGGGACAGTGCCACCATGTCAGACAGGGAGTGCACATCCAGGGACAGTGGCACCGCTGGGGACAGGCCTGACAGAGACAGTGCCACCATCCCTGACAGGGACTGGTCAAGCAGGGACAGTGGCACCCCTGGGGACAGGCCTGGCAATGCCACCATCCCTGTCAGGGGTGACTGGTCTGGCAGGGACAGTGGCACCCCTGGGGACAGGGACTGGACAGGAAGAGACAGTGGTACTACTGGGGACAGGCCTGGCAGTGGCAGTGCCACCATTGGGGACAGAGACTGGTCAGGCAGTGGCAGTGCATTCATCCCTGTCAGGGAGTGCCCGCCCAGGGGCAGTGCCACTGTCCCCAGGGGGGGCTGGTCAGGTAGGGACAATGCCACTGTCCCCAGGGGGGGCTGGTCAGGCAGGGACAGCAGGGACAGTGCCACCATGTCAGACAGGGACTGGTCAGGTAGGGACAGTGCCACCATTGGGGACAGATCTGGCAGGCACAGCAGGGACAGTGCCACCGTGTCAGACAGGGACTGGTCAGGTAGGGACAGGGGCACCACTGGGGACAGGGGGTGGTCAGAAAGGGACAGTGGCACTGTGTCTCACAGGGAGTGGTCAGGCAGGGACAGTGGCACCATTAGGGACAGGGACTGGACAGGACGGGACAGTGGCACCACTGGGGACAGATCTGGCAGGGACAGCAGGGACAGTGCCACCGTGTCAGACAGGGAGTGCCTGCCCAGGGGCAGTGCTGCTGTGCCCAGGGGGAATTGGTCTGGCAGGGACAGGGCCACTCCTGGGGACAGGGACTGGACAGACAGGGACAGTGCCACCATTCGGGACGGGGACTGGTCAGGCAGGGACAGTGGCACCACTGGGGACAGGCCTGGCAGTGACAGTGCTGCTGTCCCCAGGGGGGGCTGGTCAGGCAGGGACAGCAGGGACAGTGCCACCATGTCAGACAGGGACTGGTCAGGTAGGGACAGTGCCACCATTGGGGACAGATCTGGCAGCGACAGCATGGACAGTGCCACCGTGTCAGACAGGGAGTGCCCATCCAGGGGCAGTGCTGCTGTCCCCAGGGGGGACTGGTCTGGCAGGGACAGGGCCACTCCTGGGGACAGGGACTGGTCTGGCAGGGACAGGGCCACCCCTGGGGACAGGGACTGGTCTGGCAGGGACAGTGGCAGCCCTGGGGACAGGGACTGGTCAGGAAGGGACAGTGCCACTGTCTACAGGAAGTGCCCATCCAGGGACAGTGCCACCATTGGAGACAGGCCTGGCAGGGACAGCAGGGACAGTGCCACTGTGTTAGACAGGGAGTGCCCCCCCAGGGGCAGTGCTGCTGTCCCCAGGGGGGACAGGTCTGGCAGGGACAGGAGGGACAGTGCCACCGTGTCAGACAGAGACTGGTCTGGTAGGGACAGTGCCACCACTGGGGACAGGGACTGGACAGGCAGGGACAGTGCTGCCATTGGGGACAGGCCTGGCAGGGCCACCATTCCTGACAGGGACTGGTCTGGCAGGGACAGGGCCACCACTGGGGACAGGTACTGGATAGGCAGGGACAGTGCCACCATTGGGGACAGGGACTGGTCAGGTAGGGACAGGGCCACCATTAGGGGCAGAGACTGGTCTGGTAGGGACAGTGCCACCACTGGGGACAGGGACTGGTCCAGCAGGATCAGGGCTAGCACTGGGGACAGAGACTGGACAGGCAGGGACAGGGCCACTGTCCTTGACAGGGAGTGCCCATCCAGGGACAGTGCCACCACTGGGGACAGAGACTGGTCAGGTAGGGACAGTGGCACCATTAGGGACAGGGACTGGTCAGGTAGGGAGAGTGCCACCATTAGGGACAGGGACTGGTCAGGTAGGGAGAGTGCCACCAGTAGGGACAGAGACTGGTCAGGTAGGGACAGTGCCACCATTTGGGACAGGCCTGGCAGTGTCACCGTCCCTGTCAGGGAGTGCCAGCCCAGGGGGGACTGGTCTGGTAGGGGCAGTGCCACCACTGGGGACAGAGACTGGACAGACAGGGACAGTGCCACCATCCCTGACAGGGACTGGACAGGCAGGGACAGTGTCACCATTGGGGACAGGGACTGGTCAGGTAGGGACAGTGTCACCACTGTCTACAGGGAGTGTCCATCCAGGGACAGGGCCACCGTTAGGGACAGGAACTGGACAGACAGGGACAGTGCCACCATTAGGGACAGGGACTGGTCAGGCAGGGACAGTGGCACCATTGGGAACAGGGACTGGACAGGCAGGGACAGGGCCACCACTGGGGACAGGGACTGCTCAGGAAGGTTCAGTGGCACTGTCGCAGGCAGGGACAGGCCTGGCAGTGGCAGTGCCATGGAATCAGACAGGGAGTGCCCGTCCAGGGGCAGTGCTGCTGTCCCCAGGGGGGACTGGTCTGACAGGGACAGTGGCACCATTGGGGACAGGGATTGGTCTGACAGGGACAGTGGCACCCCTGGGGACAGGGACTGGTCAGGCAGGGACAGTGGAACCATTGGGGACAGGGATTGGTCTGACAGGGACAGTGGCACCACTGGGGACAGGCATGGCAGTGGCAGTGCCACCCCTGGGGACAGGGACTGGTCAGGCAGGGACAGTGTCACCATTGGGGACAGGGATTGGTCTGACAGGGACAATGGCACCACTGGGGACAGGCCTGGCAGTGGCACCTTTGGGGACACCGTGCCCTCCAGGCCCATCACGCCCGCCCGTGTCAGTGTCATCTGGGATGGCAGGACAGGTGCCAGGGTGGCACCGTAGGGTCACAGCCGGGCCGGGTCCCCCCTTGGGGACAGCAGGGACTGCGAGGGACACGCGGGGGGGGGGCACGGACGGGATCCCCTGTGTCACACCAGTAAAAACCCGTCACTCCAGTGAGGCTGTGGTGTGTGTGAGCCCGGGCACTGGGAGGGGACATGGGGAGTGGGGAGGGGACTTTGGGAGAGGGATAGGGACACTGGGATTGGGGAGAGGATACTGGGAGTGGGGAGGGGACGTTGGCACTGGGAGGGGACATTGGCACTGGGAGGGGACTTTGGCACTGAGAAGGGGACTTTGGCACTAGGAAGGGGACATTGGCACTGGGAAAGGGACATTGGCACTGGGATGGGGACATTGGCACTGGGAAGAGGACTTTGGCACTGGGAGGGGACACTGGGAGGATACACGGGCACTGGGAGGGGACACAGGCACTGGGAAGGGACCGTGGCAGTGGAAGAGAACACGGACACCGAGGACAACAACCCCGCCGCGTGGTGACAGCGACAACCGAGGCGATTTTTCCCCTCCAAAATCTCCGAATTTCGTCAAGCGCGGAACCCTTGAGTTTGTTCCGTGCCGGGGCCACGCCCCCAAACACAACGAGACCACGCCCCCTTTACCATATATGTACATTACCACGGCTTCTTCCGCTTCTGGTGTATCGACCACGCCCACTTTCGTAACGAAGCCACGCTCCCTCAACGCCGCACAATGACCACGCCCACCACCATATTAATATTTAAACCACGCCCACATATCCATATAAGTACACAAACCACGCCCGCTGTCCCACAAGCCCCGCCCCTCGCCGCGCCGCGCCGCCGGCCCGCCAGGGGGCGCTGTGGCCGCCCCTCAGCCCCGTGAGGCGGCGCCGGGCCGGGCCTGGGGAGGCTCCGACCGGCCCCGCTCCACCGGCCCCGCTCCGCCGGCCCCGCTCCCCCGCCTCCTCCCGACCCCTCCGCTCCTCTCCCCGCCGCCCCGCTCCTCCCCGCTCCCCCGAGGTGAGCCCGGCCCCGCCGAACCCTCTCCGGCCCTTCCGCGGCCTCTTCCCCCCCTCAGCCCGGTCCCCCCGGCGGTTCCGCGGCCGCTCCGTGTCCGGCCTCGCCTCCTCCTCCTCCTCCTCCTCTTGATTCCCCCCGCGGCCTCCGCCGGCGCTTCGTGGCGCAGGAGCTGCCCAGGAAATCGCCTTTTTCCTCGCGGAGGGTTTTTATGGTGATTTCTTGGTTGTTTTTCCGCCTTTTCCCCCGCAGCAGCAGCAGCAGCAGCCGCCGGTGGCCGGGATGAGCCGCCCGCGCCGGCCTCAGGGCCGGGCTCGCCGAGCGGAGCCGCGCGGGATGGGATCGCTCCAGGTACCTCAGCCCCAATCCTCCTCCTATTTTTATTTATTTATTTACTTATTTCCCCAAAGCCCCGCTCCCCGCGGGGGAAGTGGCGCAATTCCCCTTCCAGAGCCTTTTTTTTCCTCATGAGGGATTTGCCACCCCCCCCCCTCCCCCCGCCCGGGGCCATCTGGTGCCTCTGGGAGCTTTGGAATTGTCCAAAATCCTCTTTTAAATTCCATAAATAACACAAAGTTGGGATTGACGAGGGTCTCTCACCCCCTAGGGAATGTTTTCCCTGAAAAACTTCGGCTGGAGTTGGTGCGGAGTTGTATAATGAGAAATAATTATATTTAATCCCTTTTAATTCCCTCCGCTTCCCTGTAATCCGGGAGGGAATAACTGGGTGGAAAATTGGATTTTCCAGGTTTTTTTTTCCCGGTGCTGGAAAAGTTTTTGGGGTCATTCCTGGTGTGGATCTCATGGAAAACATGTTTCTCCTGAAAACAATCCCTGATTTTTCTTTTTTACTTGGAATTCTGAGTGGGATTTCAGGGCTCTGCTCCATGAAATTCATCGGAGATTTCAGGTCCTGGAATTCCTTGATAATTTCTGGAATTCCTGGATAATTTCTGGAATTCTGAGAGTTTTCTGCTCCAGGAATTCCTGGATAATTTCTGGGATTCCTGGGTGATTTTTCCTCCTGGAATTCCAGGAATTTTGATTCCTGTTCTTTTTTTTTTTTTTTTCTCCCCTTCCTTTTCCTAGTTTATTTCCCAACTTTTGGGAAAACTTGGAAAACCTCAAAAATTGGGAATTTGTAAAGAGAATATGATCCGTGGAGGAGAGAATTCCAAGATTGTGGGATTGGTTTTGGAATCCTGGGGTTTTTTTTGGGAAAAGGGAAAAAATTTAAATGTTTTTTTTAGGATGAGGGAAGGGAGGGAATCCCTGGAATTTTTGGAATTTTTGGGTGTCCTTGGATTTGGGATTGGGACAGAAGAAGAAAAAAATCTGGGATCTGTAGAAAAACGGGGATGGGAATTTTGAGGAAGTGCAAAATCCCAAATTTCCACCCCTGTTTTTTTTTTTTTAATTTGTTGAAAAATTGGAGCATCAGGAATATTTTTTTTTTTTTTTGCTCTCGTGGGGTTTTTGGGATCTAAGAGCCACAAAAATTTCAGGAATGTGGGATTTGGAATGAAACTCTCAGACTTTGATCAGGATTTGGGCATCTGGGACAAAAAGTGGGAAAAAAAGTGGGAAAAAAAAAGAAAAAATGGTGTCTGGGATGTGACCTTGGTTTGAATCACTTGGAATATTTAGGGAAAATTCCTGAGGGTTTTGTTTCCCTCATTTGTTTGGGAATTGGAAAAACAAAGGGATAAAGCAAATCCTTAAATTAACAAGGAAAAATCTGAATTTAACAGGGAAAAAAATTCACAATGTCCATCTTCCCTTCAGGTGTATCCTGGGTTTCTCCCCTTGAATCCCAGACCTAATTCCAATTTTTTTCCCCAATTTAATGCCTATTTTTCCCCAGTTTAATCCGTATTTTTCCAATATAATCCAAATTTTTCACAATTTAATGCAAATTTTCCATGACTTAATTCCCTTTTTCCCCCAATTTATTCTAAATTTTCCTTAGTATAACCCAAAATTTCCCCAATTTAGCCCCACATTTTTTTCCTATTTAACACCAATTTTCCCCAATTTAATCCTGAATTTTCCCAGTTTATGCCACTTTTTTCCCAATTAATGCCACTTTTTTCCCAGTTTAACGCCAATTTTTTCCCAGTTTAATCCTGAATTTTCCCCACTTTAATCCTGAATTTTTCCCCAATTTATTCAAAATTCTTCCCAATTTCCCCCAATTTTTCCCCATTTTTATCCCGATTTTTCCCCGATTTAACCCAAATTATTCCGCGATATAATCCAAATTTTTCCCAATTCCATCGCTATATTTTTCCAGTTTAACACCCATCTTTCCCCAATTTAATCCTGACTTTTCCCCCACTATAACCCCAATTTCCCCCCTTTTTAACCCAAATTTTCCCGTTTGCCCAGCTCTGAGCCGCGCCGCCCTCCCTCCACCATGGGCCAAATTATTCCCCGATATAATCCAAATTTTTCCCAATTCCACCACAATATTTTTCCAGTTTAACACCCATCTTTCCCCAATTTAATCCTGAGTTTTCCCCCACTATAACCCCAATTTCCCCCCTTTTTAACCCCAATTTTCCCGTTTGCCCAGCTCTGAGCCGCGCCGCCCTCCCTCCACCATGGGCGACCGTCCCGCGGCGTGTCCCGCCGGGATCAGCCCGGATCCCAGCCCAGCCCAGGGCAGCTGCAGCCCCGGGGGCTCCCCCCTGAGCGTCATCAGCGAGGGCGTGGGCGAGCTGGCGCTCATCGACGCCGAGGTGGCCAAGAGAGCCTGCCAGGAGGTCCTGGAGAAGGTCAAGCAGCTGCACGGCTCGCCCCGCGCCGAGCGCGTCCCCAACGGAGAGAGCTGCCAGATCCGCTGCCTGGACGACCCGCCCATCCGCGAGGAGGAGGAGGAGAACGCGCCGGCGGCCCGCACGGCCAGGAAGCGCCAGCACCAGGCCAAGCAGTCGTGGCTGCTGCGCCTCTTCGAGTCCAAGCTCTTCGACATCTCCATGGCCATCTCCTACCTGTACAACTCCAAGGAGCCCGGCGTGCAGGCCTACATCGGCAACCGCCTCTTCTGCTTCCGCGACGACGAGGTGGATTTCTACCTGCCGCAGCTGCTCAACATGTACATCCACATGGACGAGGACGTGGGCGACGCCATCAAGCCCTACATCGTGCACCGCTGCCGCCAGAGCATCGACTTCTCGCTGCGCTGCGCGCTGCTGCTGGGCGCCTACTCCTCGGACATGCACATCTCCACGCAGCGCCACTCGCGCGGCACCAAGCTGCGCCGCCTCATCCTCTCCGACGAGCTGAAGCCGGCGGGCAGGAGGAGGGAGCTGCCCGCCCTCGGAGCGCTCGGCGCCGACACGGCCCTGTCGCCGTCCAAACGGACTCACCAGAGGTCCAAGTCGGACGCCACGGTGTCCATCAGCCTCAGCAGCAACCTGAAACGCACGGCCAGCAATCCCAAGGTGGAGAGTGAGGAGGAGGTAAAGGATGGGGAGTTCCTGGGGAGTTCTGGGGGGTTGGGACTTGGGACTGATCCAGCAATCCCAAGGTGGAGAGTGAGGAGGAGGTAAAGGCTGGGGAGTTCCTGGGGAGTTCTGGGGGGTTGGGACTTGGGATTGATCCAGCAATCCCAAGGTGGAGAGTGAGGAGGAGGTAAAGGATGGGGAGTTCTGGGGGGTTGGGACTTGGGATTGATCCAGCAATCCCAAGGTGGAGAGTGAGGAGGAGGTAAAGGATGGGGAGTTCCTGGGGAGTTCTGGGGGGTTGGGACTTGGGACTGATCCAGCAATCCCAAGGTGGAGAGTGAGGAGGAGGTAAAGGCTGGGGAGTTCCTGGGGAGTTCTGGGGGGTTGGGACTTGGGATTGATCCAGCAATCCCAAGGTGGAGAGCGAGGAGGAGGTAAAGGATGGGGAGTTCCTGGGGAGTTCTGTGGGGTTGGGACTTGGGATTGATCCAGCAATCCCAAGGTGGAGAGCAAGGAGGAGGTAAAGGATGGGGAGTTCTGTGGGGTTGGGACTTGGGATTGATCCCAGAGCTCTTCTGGGATTGGTGTTGTGCTCCAAGAATTGGGGTGTTGGGAAAATCCCATGGTGGTTCCTTGGGATTATCCCAGAGCTGTTCCAAGGTTCTGGTTGTGCTCCAAGGCTCAGGGAACTGAGAAAATCCAGTGTTTTTTCCTTGGGATTCATCCCAGAACTCTTCTGGGATTGGCCTTGTGCTCCAAGAATTGGTGTGTTGGGAAAATCTCATGGTGGTTCGTTGGGATTCATCCCAGAGCTCTCTCAGATTTGGGGTTGTGCTCCAAGGCTCAGGGAACTGGGAAAATCCTGTGGTTGTTCCTTGGGATTGATCCCAAAATTCCTCTGGGATTGTGGTTATTCCTTGGGATTGATCCCAAAATTCCTCTGGGATTGTGGTTATTCCTTGGGATTCATCACAGAAATCCTTTAGAGTCATGGTGGTGCCTTGGGATTGATCCCAAATTTCCTCTGGGGTCGGAGTTGTGCTCCAAGGCTGATCCCAGGACAAGCTGGGAATTGCAGGTGGGGAAGGAGCCCTGAGCTGCTGCTGGAAGCAGATTTTGGGAGTGGTGCTTCCCAAATCTGGGAAAAATGAATTTTCCAGAGGGTGGAATCCACCCTTGGGAAACTGGGAATGACTGGGTTTGACTGGGAATGACTGGCAATGGTTGGGATTGACTGGGAATGGTTGGAAATTCCAAGGAAATGGATCAGAAATCCAAACTTTGACCCTGCTGGGAATTCCCCTGGCAATCCTTGGAAAGAGCCAAGGATTGTTCCAAACTCTGGGAATTGGGATAAAGATGGAAGGAAGGATTGGGAAGGAATTTTCCAGGCTGGATTCGGGACCAAAACAACCCCGGAAAAAAATCCAGGGCTGTTCCCACCAGGATGAATTTTTAATATGGAAAAGGAGGAGGTGGAAACCAGAGCTTGGCCATAAATTATGGATGAGGAAACTCCTGGAAACCATCCAAAAAAAGCTGGGAGAGCACAGAAACAGGGAGACTCCAGCCCTGGATCCCCAAAAATCCCTCAAAAATCCTTCAAAAATCCCAGAATTCTTGGAAGCTCTGGCTGGTTTTCCTTCCAGAATCCAGGAATTCCTTGGAAAAAGCAGGGAAATTTGATGGGAAATGATCCCAAAATTCATCAGGGCAGGGAAAATTTGGGATCATTTTCCCTCCAGGTGGGATTCAGACCTGGGTGTCCCTTTTTTAATTTTTTGGGAATTTTAGCTCCAAAATTCCCAGTTTTTATAGAGTGAAGTTCCATTGGATTCCCTTTCAGGAAGAAAATCATGGACTGTGCTGGAATTTTGGAATTTTGGGATATTTGGGATGGGAATCCCTTGGGATGGAGATTGGAGGGAAATGTGGGAATGGCAGGAAAACTTTGAATAAATCAGGAATTTCCCAGTGATAAAAACAGCCCCAAAAATTGGAATTTTGGGAATTTTCAGGATCGTTTCCATGGGATCTGTTTGATGTGCTGAAACTGGGGATGAACAAGAATCCAGGGAAGGAAAAAAAGGTGGATTTGGTGATGGAAAAGCTCAGAAATCCAAGGAATTCAGAGCTGGAGCCATCCAGGGTGGGATAATGAATCCCAAAGAGGAGAAAAACGGGGAAAATCCTGAAATTCTGAGCTCAGATCTGCTCCACTTTGATCCCATCCCCCTTGAGATCCGTGGAATTTTCCTGGAAAAATCCCCAGAATTCCAAGGAGATGAGACCAAAGAAAAACCCCAAAAACTTGGGAATTGTTGGAAGTGAACCTGGAGCTAAACTTTGCTTTTTCTCCCCCTTTTCCCTTCTCCTTCCTCTCTTCCCTATGGAAAAATATTCCCCAAAAAACTGCCCCAAATCCCTTTTTTTTTTTTGTTTTTTTTCCTGCTTTTCCCAGGAATTCTCCTCGAGTACGGAAAGCCTGGATAAATCCCTGGCTCCCGTAAGTTCTGATCCCAAATTTTTTTTTCCAGAGGTTCCCTCTTCCCTCTGCAGCATTTCCTCCATTTCCACCTCTCTGGAATTTTCCAGCATTCCTCAAATATTCCCAAAAAAATAAAAAAATAAAAAAAAAATCTTGGCATTGCCAGCAGGGTGTTTCCTCAGAATGAGGAATTTGGGATAAAATCAAGGAAAATCCCATTTTTCCCACCAAAATCCATCTGGAAATGAGGAAATTCCCACTTTTCCCACTTTTCCATTGCAGGTGGAAGAGGAAATGCTGGTTTCCCTCAGAATTTGGCTCCCAAAATTTGGATTAATTTGCTTTTTTTCCATTTTTTTTTTTCCTTGCCAATCATTGATTTCATTCTTTTAATTTTTTTCTTTTTCCCCATGAAAATTCCAATCGAATCCTGGCATTTTTCCTGATTTTTCTCTCCAGAATCAGCCCTTTTCCCCTTTTTTTTTTTTTTTTTGGGAATGTGTAGTCCATGATTTCCTCCAGCATGGGGATTTTTTTGGGAAGAATTCCATAATTTTTTTTTTTTAGACTTTTCCTGGAATTCCTGGATTTTTCCCAGCTCTGGGAATTCCCAGGGACTGTTCCCACACCTGGATTTGGGAATTTTGTCAGGATTTGATCCCAAATTTCAGAATTCTGACATTGCTCTGGGAGTTCCCCTTAAAAACAATCCTGGAATTGTGAATTTTTCCAGGAATGGGATTCAACCTTTGGAGAGCTGAAGGAATTTTTGGGATTGGGAACCTCTGGAATATTTCCCCTGTGCCTGGAGCCAGGTGGGGGCAGGGAAGCTGAGAGTTATCCCAGAATTCCTGAAGAATTTTTGGGCTTGGACTGCAAATCCAATAAATTCCCAAATCCTGACCCTCCTTTCCTTGATTTCCCCTGATTCCTTTCCTGTTGCTCTGTGATATTCCTGATTTTTCTGGCGTTTTTTCCCTTGGCTTTGTGCATGTGCCTTTTCCAGCATGATCAGAGATCCCAAAAATCAGCCTGGATTGTGGGAATGTGGAGTGGAAATTTGGGATCTGTGTGAGAATCCAAAGGGAAATCCCAAATCCCTGTGGGATTGTGGGGTTGGGACACCAGGGAGGGGGTGGGGGGAGATTTTGGAATAATCCCAAAATTTTGGGATTTCAAATCCTCCCAAATCCAAGAATTTGGAGGGGCTGGGAGTGAGGATTTCCCTAAATCTCAGGGATCCAGATAATCCCAAATCCTGGGAATCTGGAAAATCCCAAATCCTGGGAATTTGGAGGGTTGGGAGTGAGGATCCTCCCAAATGGATAATCCCAAATCCTGGGAATCTGGAAAATCCCAAATCCTGGGAATTTGGAGGGTTGGGAGTGAGGATCCTCCCAAATGGATAATCCCAAATCCTGGGAATCTGGAAAATCCCAAATCCTGGGAATTTGGAGGGTTGGGAGTGAGGATCCTCCCAAATGGATAATCCCAAATCCTGGGAATCCAGCAGGACTGGGAATGTCAGTGCTGGAATTCCAGCACCCAAATGGGATTTTAGGGGGGTGGAAATAAATTCCAGTGGGAAGGAAAAAGTGCTGGGATCCTGCTCTGCTGGGGTAGGGGTGGAAAAATCCCAAATTTCCAGGATCTGGGATGAGGGAGGGGAAAAGGGGCAGGGAAAAGGGAAGGATGGGAAGAGGGAAAAGTGGGAAGAGTAAGAAAGGGGAAGGGCAGGAATTTTATTATTAAACAAACACCAACATCAGCTCCATTTTCCTTGCTTTTTTCCCAAATTTTTAGTTTTCATCCCAACCCTTTTCCAGGCAGACTGGGATGGGAAGAGGGAAGAGCAGGGAAAAATGAGAGGAGGGAAGATCCCATGGCATGGGGTGGGAAAAGGAATGATCAGGAATTTGCTCCCACTACAAAATATTTCCTCCTCATTTTCCTTCTTTTTTCCCAATATTTTTCCTTTTCCAGCCAGCCCAGGTGGCTCTTGAGCAGAAAAAGGGGAAAAGGAAAAGTAGGAAAAGGGAAGAGGAAAAAGGGGAGAGCAGGAAATAGGAAAGATCAGGAATTTGCTGCCACTAATAAACCACCAACATCAGCTCCATTTTCCTCTTTCTTTCCTAACTCTTTCTTCCTTTTATCCAAAACTTTTTATTTTTCATCCCAACGGTTCCCAACCCTTTTCCAAGCAGTCTGGGATGGGAAGAGGGAAGAACAGAGAAGAGGGAGGAGCAAAAAATCAGGAAATTCCTCTTACTAAAAACCACCAACATCACCTCAGTTTTTTAACTCCATTTTTCTTCTTTTTCCCTCCCAACTCTTTATTTCCATCCCACCTGTTTTTCCTTGGATCCACCTCCAGCTTGCCCCGGAGTGGGAAAAGGGAAAAGCTGGGAAGGGGGAAGAGCAGGAAAGAGGAAAAATCAGAAATTTGCTCCCACTAATAAACCTCCAACATAATTTTCCTCTTTCATTCTCTTTTCTTGTTCATTCCTCTTTCATTTCCTCTTCGTTTTCCTCTTTCTTTCTTCATTTTCCCCGAAACTTTTTATTTTTCATCCCAACCCTTTTCCAGGCAGTCTGGGATGGGAAGAACAGAGAAGAGGGAGGAGCAAAGATCAGGAAATTCCTCCTATTAAAAACCACCAACATCACCTCCATTTTTTAACTCCATTTTTCTCCTTTTTCCCTCCAGACTTTTTATTTTCATCTCACCCCTTTTTCCTTGGATCCACCTCCCCAGCTGGACCCGGAGCGGGAAAAGAGAAAAGCTGGGCAGGGGGAAGAGCAGGGAAGAGGAAAGATCAGGAAATTCCTCCTATTAAAAACCACCAACATCACCTCCATTTTTTAACTCAATCTTCTCCATTTTTCCCTCCAAACCATTTATTTCCATCCCCTTTTCCCTGGGACCCCCCCGCCGGTGCAGCTGGACCCGGAGCGGGAAAAGTGAAAAGCTGGGCAGGGGGAAGAGCAGGGAAGAGGAAAGATCAGGAAATTCCTCCTATTAAAAACCACCAACATCACTTCAATTTTTTAACTCCATTTTCTCCATTTTTCCCTCCAAACCCTTTATTTCCATGCCCTTTTCCCTGGCACCCCCAGCCAGCACGGCTGGCCCCGGAGCGCGAGTTCATCAAGTCTCTGATGGCCATTGGCAAGCGCCTGGCCACGCTGCCCACCAAGGAGCAGAAGACACAGAGACTCATCTCCGAGCTGTCCCTGCTCAACCACAAACTGCCGGCGCGCGCCTGGCTGCCCACCGCCGCCTTCCCCCACCACGTGGTCAGGGTGCCACACAGCCAGGCCGTGGTGCTCAACTCCAAGGACAAGGTGGGGATGGGGCTTGGGGTGGGAATTGGGGTTTGAAATGGGTTGGGAATGGTGGGAGGGTGTTGGAGGTGGTGATTCCTGGGATTTGAGCACCTCACTCACAGATCATGGTGCTCAACTCCAAGGACAAGGTGGGCATGGGCTTTGGGCTTTGGGATCCAGTGGGAATGGTGGGAGAGGGTTGGAGGTGGTGATTCCTGGCATTTGAGCACCTCACTCACAGGTCATGGTGCTCAACTCCAAGGACAAGGTGGGGATGGAGGGATGGGGCTTGGGGTGGGAATTGGGGTTTGAAATGGGTTGGGAATGGTGGGAGAGGGTTGGAGGTGCTGATTCCTGGGATTTGAGCACCTCACTCACAGATCGTGGTGCTCAACTCCAAGGACAAGGTGGGCGTGGGGCTTGGGGTGGGAATTGGGGTTTGAAATGGGTTGGGAATGGTGGGAGGGTGTTGGAGGTGCTGATTCCTGGGATTTGAGCACCTCACTCACAGATCATGGTGCTCAACTCCAAGGGCAAGGTGGGCTTTGGGCTTTGGGATCCAGTGGGAATGGTGGGAGAGGGTTGGAGGTGGTGATTCCTGGCATTTGAGCACCTCACTTGCCAGGCCGTGGTGCTCAACTCCAAGGACAAGGTGGGGATGGGGCTTGGGGTGGGAATTGGGGTTTGGGATGAGTTGGGAATGGTGGGAGAGGGTTGGTGGTGGTGATTCCTGGGATTTGAGCACCTCACTCACAGATCGTGGTGCTGAACTCCAAGGACAAGGTGGGGATGGGCTTTGGGATCCAATGGGAATGGTGGGAGAGGGTTGGAGGTGGTGATTCCTGGCATTTGAGCACCTCACTTGCCAGGCCGTGGTGCTCAACTCCAAGGACAAGGTGGGGGGAATAAAGAATGGGAATTTGGGTTGGGAAATGGGATTTGGGATAGCAAATGGGATTTGGGATGGGAAATAAATGGGATTTGAGGTGGGAAATAAATGGGATTTAAGGTGGGAAATAAATAGGATTTGGGATAGGAAATGGGATTTGAGGTGGGAAATAAATGGGATTTGGGATAGGAAATGGGATTTGGGGATGGGAAATAAATGGGATTTGGGATAGGAAATGGGATTTGGGGTGGGAAATGGGATTTGAGGTGGGAAATAAATGGGATTTGGGATAGGAAATGGGATTTGGGGTGGCAAATAAATGGGATTTGAGGTGGGAAATGGGAGTTGGGATACAATGGGAATGTTGACAAGTCTCTGGAGGTGTCACTTCCAGCTCTGGGAATTCCGGTACAGCCAGAATTATCCAAACCCCCCTCGAGACCCTCCAACTCCCACCCTCACCAAACCCCCCAATTCCCCCCCAGACCCCACCCCTGGGTATCCCCACGCTCACCCCACACCCCCCTGTCCCCCAGGCTCCCTACCTGATCTACGTGGAGGTTCTGGAGTGCGACAACTTCGACACGGCGAGCGTGCCGGCGCGCATCCCCGAGAACCGCATCCGCAGCACGCGCTCGGCCGAGAACCTGCCCGAGTGCGGCGTGGGGCCCGAGGCGCGCCCCGCCTGCAGCGCCGTGCCCAACTACGACAACGACGACGAGGCCTGGGCCGTGGACGACATCGGGGAGCTGCAGGTGGAGGTGGGGCAGGGGAGGGGCGGGCACCAGGGCGTCCCCAAGGTGTCCCCATGGAGGTGGGGCAGGGGAGGGGCGGGCACCAGGGCGTCCCCAAGGTGTCCCCATGGAGGTGGGAGAGCAAGGAGAGGGGTTTGGGCACCAGGGTGTCCCCAAGAGGATAGAACCAACCCCAGGGTGTCCCCATGGAGGTGGGACAGGGGACGGGGTCTGGGGAGGGGTGGGCACCAGGGCGTCCCCAAGGTGTCCCCATGGAGGTGGGGCAGGGGAGGGGTGGGCACCAGGGCGTCCCCAAGGTGTCCCCATGGAGGTGGGGCAGGGGAGGGGCGGGCACCAGGGCGTCCCCAAGGTGTCCCCATGAGGTGGGAGAGCAAGGAGAGGGGTTTGGGCACCAGGGTGTCCCCAAGGTGTCCCCATGGAGGTGGGGCAGGGGAGGGGTGGGTACCAGGGTGTCCCCAAGGTGTCCCCAAGAGGATAGAACCAACCCCAAGGTGTCCCCATGGAGGTGGGAGAGCAAGGAGGGGGGTTTGGTCACCAGGGTGTCCCCAGGGTGTCCCCAAGAGGATAGAACCAACCCCAGGGTGTCCCCAGGGTGGTGGGACCAACCCCAAGGTGTCCCCATGGGGGTGGGGATATTGGGAGTGGGGTTTTAGGGAGGAGCAGGGTCACCAAGGTGTCCCCAAGGTGTCCCCAGGGTGGTGGAACCAACCCCAAGGTGTCCCCAAGGGATTTAACATGACTTGATGGGATTTTTATGGGATTTCACACTATTCTATGGGATTTTTATGGAATTTTAAGGGATTTGATAGGGTTTTAATGGCATTTAATGAGATTTTGATGGGATTTGATGGGATTTTGATGAGATTTGATGGGATTTTGACAAGATTTGATGGGATTTGCTGGGATTTGATGGGATTTGATGGGATTTTGACGTGATTTGATGGGATTTGATGGGATTTTGACGAGATTTGATGGGATTTTGATGGGATTTGATGGGATTTGATGGGATTTTGACGAGATTTGATGGGATTTTGACGTGATTTGATGGGATTTTGACGAGATTTGATGGGATTTTGACGAGATTTGATGGGATTTTGATGGGATTTGATGGGATTTGATGGGATTTTGACGAGATTTGATGGGATTTTGATGGGATTTGATGGGATTTTGACAAGATTTGATGGGATTTGATGGGATTTTGACGTGATTTGATTGGATTTTGACGTGATTTGATGGGATTTGATGGGATTTGATGGAATTTTGATGTGATTTGATGGGATTTTGACGAGATTTGATGGGATTTGATGGGATTTTTACAAGATTTGATGGGATTTGATGGGATTTTGACAAGATTTGATGGGATTTTGATGGGATTTCCTGGAATTGCTGCAGCTCCCAGAGATGCACACCAACAGCTGTGACAACATCTCCCAGTTCTCTGTGGATTCCATCACCAGCCAGGAGAGCCGTGAGCCCGTGTTCATCGCGGCCGGGGACATCCGGTGAGCGGGGAATGGGAATTCTCCAGAGCAGAAATCCAGCAACTATTCCTCAGAAAACATCCTGCAATTCTGGCATTCCCCAGAGCAGAAATCTGAGAGTTTTCCCTCCCAAAAAATCCTGGAATTCTGACGTTCTCCAGGGCAAAAATCCTGGAATTTTCACCTTGCCCAGAGTGAAATTCTGCAAATTTTTCCATGTAATCCTGTGAATTTTCCCATTGAAAATCCTGCAAAATTTTCCATCTAATCCTGTGAATTTTCTCATGGAAAATCCTGCACATTTTTCCATCTAATCCTGTGAATTTTCTCATGGAAAATCCTGCAAATTTTTCCATCTAATCCTGTGAATTTTCCCATTGAAAATCCTGCAAATTTTTCCATCTAATCCTGTGAATTTTCCCATTGAAAATCCCATAATTTTCACATGGAATTCCAATGAGTTTCCCCATGGAATTTCATTTATTTCCCCATGGAATTCCCAGAATTCTCTCATGGAAAATTCTGGATTTTTTCCGTGTAATCCCATGAATTCTTCCATGGAAAACTCTGGAATCTCAACCTTGCCTGGATTGAAATCCTATAAGTTTTCCCATGGAAATCCCAGATTTTTTTTATGTAATCCCAGAATTTTCCTATGGAATTCCCTGGAGTTTTTCCATGAAATCTCCATGAATTTTCCCATGTGATTCCATGAATTTTCCATGTAATCCCTGTGAATTTCCCCCATGGAATTTTGGGAATTTCCCCATGGAATTTTGGGAATTTTCTCATAGGATTCAGGGTATTTTCCCATGGAATTCTGGGAATTTTTCCCCATGGAATTTTGGGAATTTCCTCATGGGATTTTGGGAGTTTTCCCATGGAATTTTGGGAATTTCCCCATGGAATTCTGGGAATTTTCCCATGGAATCCTGGGAATTTTCCCATGGAATTTTGGGAATTTCCCCATGGAATTCTGGGATTTTTCCCCATGGAATCCTGGGGATTTTCCCATGGAATTCTGGGGGTTTTCCCATGGAATTTTGGGAATTTCCCCACAGGATTGCTGGGATTCTGGGATTGCTGGGATTCTGGGACTCTGGGATTGCTGGTTTCTGGGATTCCTGGACTCCTGGACTCTGGGATTGCTGGATTGGGATTGTTGGGATTCCTGAACTCTGTGTCTCTGTGCTCCCTCCATTCCTGTATCCCTGACTCTGTGATTCCTCTATTCCTGTGATCCCTCCATTCCTGTATCCCTGTCTCTGTGATCCCTGACTCTGTGATTCCTGTCTCCCTGCTCCCTCCATTCCTGTCTCCCTATCTCCCTGCTCCATCCCTGTCTCCCTGCTCCATCCCTGTCTCCCTGCTCCATTCCTGTCTCCCTGCTCCATCCCTGTCTCCCTCCATCCCTGTCTCCCTGCTCCCTCCATTCCTGTCTCCCTGCTCCCTCCATTCCTGTCTCCCTGCTCCATCCCTGTCTCCCTCCATCCCTGTCTCCCTGCTCCCTCCATTCCTGTCTCCCTGCTCCATCCCTGTCCCCCTGCTCCCTCCATCCCTGTCTCCCTGCTCCATCCCTGTCTCCCTCCATCCCTGTCCCCCTGCTCCATCCCTGTCTCCCTGTCCCCCTGCTCCATCCCTGTCCCCCTGCTCCATCCCTGTCTCCCTGTCTCCCTCCATCCCTGTCTCCCTGCTCCATCCCTGTCCCCCTGCTCCATCCCTGTCTCCCTCCATCCCTGTCTCCCTGCTCCATCCCTGTCTCCCTCCATCCCTGTCTCCCTCCATCCCTGTCTCCCTGTCTCCCTGCTCCCTCCATCCCTGTCTCCCTGCTCCATCCCTGTCTCCCTCCATCCCTGTCTCCCTGCTCCATCCCTGTCTCCCTGTCTCCCTGTCTCCCTCCATCCCTGTCTCCCTGCTCCATCCCTGTCTCCCTCCATCCCTGTCTCCCTCCATCCCTGTCTCCCTGCTCCATCCCTGTCTCCCTCCATCCCTGTCTCCCTCCATCCCTGTCTCCCTGCCCCATCCCTGTCTCCCTCCATCCCTGTCTCCCTCCATCCCTGTGCCGTGTCCCGGCCCCGCAGGCGCCGTCTCTCGGAGCAGTTGGCGCACACGCCCACCGCCTTCCGCAGGGACCCCGAGGACCCCTCGGCCGTGGCCCTCAAGGAGCCCTGGCAGGAGAAAGTCAGGTAGGAAACTGGCAATTCCCTAAATCTCCTTGGAGTTCCCTAAATCTCCTTGGAGTTCCCAAAATCTCCTTGGAATTCCCAAAAACTCCTTGGAATTCCCACAATCTCCTTGGAATTCCCACAAACTCCTTGGAAATCCCACAAACTCCTTGGAAATCCCACAAACTCCTTGGAATTCCCAAAATCTCCTTGGAATTCCCAAAATCTCCTTGGAATTCCCAAAAACCTCCTTGGAATTCCCACAAACTCCTTGGAATTCCCAAAATCTCCTTGGAATTCCCAAAACCTCCTTGGAATTCCCACAAACTCCTTGGAATTCCCACAAACTCCTTGGAATTCCCACAAACTCCTTGGAATTCCCACAAACTCCTTGGAAATCCCACAAACTCCTTGGAATTCCCAAAACCTCCTTGGAATTCCCACAATCTCCTTGGAATTCCCAAAACCTCCTTGGAATTCCCACAAACTCCTTGGAATTCCCAAAAACTCCTTGGAGTTCCCAAAACCTCCTTGGAATTCCCAAAAACCTCCTTGGAATTCCCAAAAACCTCCTTGGAATTCCCAAAAACCTCCTTGGAATTCCCAAAAACTTCCTTGGAATTCCCAAAATCTCCTTGGAATTCCCAAAAACCTCCTTGGAAATCCCACAAACCTCCTTGGAATTCCCAAAATCTCCTTGGAATTCCCAAAAACCTCCTTGGAAATCCCACAAACCTCCTTGGAATTCCCAAAATCTCCTTGGAATTCCCAAAAACCTCCTTGGAATTCCCAAAAACCTCCTTGGAAATCCCACAAACCTCCTTGGAATTCCCAAAATCTCCTTGGAATTCTAGAGAATCCCCAGAGAAACGAGTCCCGGCATTTGCCCGAATTCCGATTTTTGGGGTCTGAGGTTCCCGAAGGATTTTGGGTTTTTCTCTCCTGGGGTGAATTCCATACTTGGAATTCCTGCTGGGAAAATCTCTGGGGTTTTTTGGGAGGTTTGAGGTGCATGTCCTGATGGGATTTTTAATGGGATTTTGATGGCATTTTATGGAAATATTCGGGGTTTTGATGGGATTTTAATGTGATTTTGATGGGATTTTAGTGGGGATTTTAATGGAATTCCATGGAATTTTATGGGATTTTGATAGAACTTAATGGGATTGGATGGAATTTTATTGGCATTTAATGGGATTGGTTGGGATTTTATTGGCATTTAATGGGATTTGATGGGATTTTAATGGGATTGGATGGAATTCCATGGGATTTAATTGGATTTTGATAGAATTTAATGGGATTGGATGGAATTTTATTGTCATTTAATGGGATTGGATGGGATTTTTGGAATTTAATGGGATTGGATGGAATTTTATTGGCATTTAATGGGATTGGATGGGAATTTTGGAATTTAATGGGATTGAATGGGATGGAATTTTATTGGAATTTAATGGGATTGAATGTGATTTTATTGGCATTTAATGGGATTGGATGGGATTTTTGGAATTTAATGGGATTGGATGGAATTTTATTGCCATTTAATGGGGTTGGATGGAATTTTATTGCCATTTAATGGGATTGGATGGGATGGGATTTTATTGGAATTTAATGGGACTGAATGTGATTTTATTGGCATTTAATGGGATTGGATGGGATTTTAGGAATTTCATGGGATTGGATGGGATTTTATTGGCATTTAATGGGATTGGATGGGATTTTAGGAATTTCATGGGATTGGATGGGATTTTATTGGAATTTAATGGGATTGGATGGGATTTTAGGAATTTCATGGGATTGGATGGGATTTTATTGGAATTTAATGGGATTGGATAGGATTTTATTGGCACTTAATGGGATTAAATGGGGATTTTAGGAATTTCATGGGATTGGATGGGATTTTAGGAATTTCATGGGATTGAATGGGATTTTAGGAATTTCACAGGATTGGATGGAATTTTATTGTCATTTAATGGGATTGAATGGAATTTTATTGCCATTTAATGGGATTGGATGGGATTTTATTGGCATTTAATGGGATTGGATGGGATTTTAGGAATTTCATGGGATTGGATGGGATTTTATTGGCATTTAATGGGATTGGATGGAATTTTATTGGCATTTAATGGGATTGGATGGGATTTTATTGGCATTTAATGAGATTGGATGGAATTTTATTGCCATTTAATGGGATTGGATGGGATTTTAGGAATTTCATGGGATTGGATAGGATTTTATTGGCATTTAATGGGATTGGATGGGATTTTATTGGAATTTAATGGGACTGAATGTGATTTTATTGGCATTTAATGGGATTGGATGGGATTTTAGGAATTTCATGGGATTGGATGGGATTTTATTGGCATTTAATGGGATTGGATGGGATTTTAGGAATTTCATGGGATTGGATGGGATTTTAGGAATTTCATGGGATTGGATGGGATTTTAGGAATTTTATGGGATTGGATGGGATTTTAGGAATTTCATGGGATTGGATGGGATTTTATTGGCACTTAATGGGATTAAATGGAATTTTATTGGCATTTAATGGGATTGGATGGGATTTTATTGGCATTTAATAGGATTGGATGTGAATTTAAGGAATTTCATGGGATTGGATGGGATTTTAGGAATTTCATGGGATTGAATGGGATTTTTTGGAATTTAATGAGATTGGATGGAATTTTATTGCCATTTAATGGGATTGGATGGGATTTTAGGAATTTCATGGGATTGGATGGGATTTTATTGGCATTTAATGGGATTGGATGGGATTTTAGGAATTTCATGGGATTGGATGGGATTTTATTGGCATTTAATGGGATTGGATGGGATTTTAGGAATTTCATGGGATTGGATAGGATTTTATTGGCACTTAATGGGATTAAATGGGGATTTTAGGAATTTCATGGGATTGGATTAGATTTTAGGAATTTCATGGGATTGGATGGAATTTTATTGAATTTAATGACACAAAGACATCCCCAGAACACTCCCAGAGCTTTTCCAAGCCCTTTTGATCCCATTTTTCCAGGAGGATCAGGGAAGCCTCTCCCTACGGGCACCTCCCCTCGTGGCGTCTCCTCTCCGTCATCGTCAAATGCGGCGACGACCTGCGGCAGGAGCTGCTGGCCTTCCAGGTGCTCAAACAGCTCCAGGTGGGGACATCCCCCCAATCCCAACCCCCAAAAATCCCCCAAAAATCCCTCAATCATCCCTGAAAAAAATCCCTCAAAAAAACCCCGGGTTTTTACGGGTTTCCTGGGGGTTTTAACATGATTTTAATTGGATTTAATGTGATTTTAACGGGATTTTTTTGCCATTTTCTTGTTTTCCTTCCCCCAGTCCATCTAGGAGCAGGATTTTAATGGATCTGATGGGACTTTAACTTGGTTTTAGCACAATTTTAATGTGGTTTTAATCTGATTTAATGCCATTTTCATGGGATTTTCCCCATTTTTCCCTGCAGTCCATCTGGGACCAGGAGTGTGGATTTTAATGGATCTCGTGTGATTTTAACCTGATTTTAACACAATTTTATTGATTTTAACCTAATTTTATTGTGACTTTAACCTGATTTAATGAGATTTTAATGGGGTTTTTCCCTCCAGTCCATCTGGGAGCAGGAGTGTGGGTTTTAACAGGAACTGATGTAATTTTAACACCATTTTAATGTGATTTTAACAGGATTTTAACCTAGTTTTAACCTGCCTTTCACCAGTCCATCTGGGAGCAGGAGCATGGATTTTAATGTGATTTTACATGATTTTAATGTGATTTAACCCAATTTTAATGTGATTTAACATGATTTTAATGTGATTTTAACCCATTTTTCACCAGTCCATCTGGGAGCAGGAGTGCGGATTTTAATGTGATTTAACCCAATTTTAATGTGATTTAACCCCATTTTAATGTGATTTAACCCCATTTTAATGTGATTTAACCCCATTTTACTGTGATTTAACCCCATTTTAACATGATTTAACCCCATTTTAATGTGATTTAACCCCATTTTAATGTGATTTAACCCCATTTTAACATGATTTAACCCCATTTTACCATGATTTAACCCCATTTACTGTGATTTCCCCAGTCCATCTGGGAGCAGGAGCACGGATTTTAATGTGATTTAACCCCATTTTAATGTGATTTAACCCCATTTTAATGTGATTTAACCCCATTTTACTGTGCTTTAACCCCATTTTACCATGATTTAACCCCATTTTAATGTGATTTAACCCCATTTTACTGTGATTTAACCCGATTTTACTGTGCTTTAACCCCATTTTACTGTGATTTAACCCAATTTTAATGTGATTTGCTATGATTTTCCTGTGATTTCCCCAGTCCATCTGGGAGCAGGAGCGCAGATTTTAATGTGATTTAACCCCATTTTAATGTGATTTAACCCCATTTTACTGTGCTTTAACCCCATTTTACCATGATTTAACCCCATTTTAATGTGATTTAACCCCATTTTACTGTGATTTAACCCGATTTTACTGTGCTTTAACCCCATTTTACTGTGATTTAACCCAATTTTAATGTGATTTGCTATGATTTTCCTGTGATTTCCCCAGTCCATCTGGGAGCAGGAGCGCAGATTTTAATGTGATTTAACCCCATTTTACCATGATTTAACCCCATTTTACTGTGCTTTAACCCCATTTTACCATGATTTAACCCCATTTTCCTGTGATTTCCCCAGTCCATCTGGGAGCAGGAGCGCGGATTTTAATGTGATTTAACCCCATTTTAACATGATTTAACCCCATTTTACTGTGATTTAACCCCATTTTACTGTGATTTTAACCCATTTCCCCCAGTCCATCTGGGAGCAGGAGCGCGGATTTTACTGTGCTTTAACCCGATTTTACTGTGCTTTAACCCCATTTTACTGTGATTTAACCCCATTTTACCATGATTTAACCCCATTTTACCATGATTTAACCCCATTTTCCTGTGATTTCCCCAGTCCATCTGGGAGCAGGAGCGCGGATTTTACTGTGATTTAACCCCATTTTAATGTGATTTAACCCCATTTTAATGTGCTTTAACCCCATTTTAATGTGATTTAACCCCATTTTACTGTGATTTAACCCCATTTTAATGTGATTTAACCCCATTTTAACATGATTTAACCCCATTTTACCATGATTTAACCCCATTTTAACATGATTTAACCCCATTTTACCATGATTTAACCCCATTTTCCTGTGATTTCCCCAGTCCATCTGGGAGCAGGAGCGCGTGCCGCTGTGGATCAAGCCCTACAAGATCCTGGTGATCTCAGCTGACAGCGGGATGATCGAGCCGGTGCTGAGCGCCGTGTCCCTGCACCAGATCAAGAAGCAATCGGCGCTGTCGCTGCTGGACTATTTCCTGCAGGAGCACGGCCCCAGCACCAGCGAGTCCTTCCTGAGCGCCCAGCGCAACTTCGTGCGCAGCTGTGCGGGCTACTGCCTGGTGTGCTACCTGCTGCAGGTCAAGGACAGGTCAGACACTCACCTGGGGATGGGGAAAGCTCTTGGCATTCTTCAGGGATTTTTTAGGAATTTTTTGGGGTTTTTTTCCTGATTTTTTTCATTATTTTTTTGTATTTTTCGGGGATTTTGTTTGCGGATTTTTTGGTATTTAGCAGGAATTCGGTGCCAGCTACTGCCTGGTGTGCTACCTGCTGCAGGTCAAGGACAGGTGAGACACTCACCTGGGGATGGGGAAAGCTCTTGGCATTCTTCAGGGATTTTTTGGGGTTTTTTTCCGATTTTTTTCACTATTTTTTTGTATTTTTCGGGGATTTTGTTTGCGGATTTTTTGGTATTTAACAGGAATTCGGTGCCAGCTACTGCCTGGTGTGCTACCTGCTGCAGGTCAAGGACAGGTCAGAGACAGGGCTGGGGATGGGGAAAGCTCTTGGCATTCTTCAGGGAATTTTTAGGAATTTTTAGGATTTTTTTTCACTATTGTTTTATATTTTCGGGGATTTTTTTAATGGATGTTTTGGTATTTAGCAGGAATTCAGTGCCAGCTCCTGCCTGGTGTGCTACCTGCTGCAGGTCAAGGACAGGTCAGAGACACACCTGGGGATGGGGAAAGCTCTTGGCATTCTTCAGGGATTTTTTAGGAATTTTTTGGAATTTTTTTCACTATTTTTTTTGTATTTTTTGGGGATTTTTTTTTGGGGATTTGTCAGGAATTCGGTGCCAGCTACTGCCTGGTGTGCTACCTGCTGCAGGTCAAGGACAGGTCAGAAACACACCTGGGGATGGGGAAAGCTCTTGGCATTCTTCAGGGATTTTTTGGGGTTTTTTTCAGATTTTTTTCACTATTTTTTTGTATTTTTCGGGGATTTTTTTGGGGGGGGGATTTATCAGGATTTCGGTGCCAGCTCCTGCCTGGTGTGCTGCCTGCTGCAGGTCAAGGACAGGTGAGAAACAGGGCTTGGGCCATTTTGGGGGCATTTTTAGGGATTTTTTAGGAATTTTTTTGGGTTTTTTCCGATTTTTTTCATTATTTTTTTGTATTTTTCGGGGATTTTGTTTGCGGATTTTTTGGTATTTAGCAGGAATTCGGTGCCAGCTACTGCCTGGTGTGCTACCTGCTGCAGGTCAAGGACAGGTCAGAAACAGGGCTGGGGATGGGGAAAGCTCTTGGCATTCTTCAGGGAATTTTTAGGAATTTTTTGGGGTTTTTTTCCGATTTTTTTCACTATTTTTTGTATTTTTTGGGGATTTTTTGGGGGGATTTATCAGGATTTCGGTGCCAGCTACTGCCTGGTGTGCTACCTGCTGCAGGTCAAGGACAGGTCAGAGACACACCTGGGGATGGGGAAAGCTCTTGGCATTCTTCAGGGATTTTTTAGGAATTTTTTGGGGTTTTTTTCATATTTTTTTCCACTATTTTTTTGTATTTTTTGGGGATTTTTTTTTGGGGATTTGTCAGGAATTCCGTGCCAGCTACTGCCTGGTGTGCTACCTGCTGCAGGTCAAGGACAGGTCAGACACACCTGGGGATGGGGAAAGCTCTTGGCATTCTTCAGGGATTTTTTAGGAATTTTTTGGGGTTTTTTTCCGATTTTTTTCACTATTTTTTTGTATTTTTTGTGGATTTTTTTTACGGATTTTTTGGTATTTAGCAGAAATTCGGTGCCAGCTCCTGCCTGGTGTGCTACCTGCTGCAGGTCAAGGACAGGTCAGAAACTCACCTGGGGATGGGGAAAGCTCTTGGCATTCTTCAGGGATTTTTTAGGAATTTTTTGGAATTTTTTTCACTATTTTTTTGTATTTTTCGGGGATTTTTTGGGGGAGATTTGTCAGGAATTCCGTGCCAGCTCCTGCCTGGTGTGCTACCTGCTGCAGGTCAAGGACAGGTGAGAAACAGGGCTTGGGCCATTTTGGGGGCATTTTTAGGGATTTTTTAGGAATTTTTTGGGGTTTTTTTCCGATTTTTTTCACTATTTTTTTGTACTTTTCGGGGTTTTTTTTTTTGCGGATTTTTTGGTATTTAGCAGGAATTCGGTGCCAGCTCCTGCCTGGTGTGCTACCTGCTGCAGGTCAAGGACAGGTCAGACACTCACCTGGGGATGGGGAAAGCTCTTGGCATTCTTCAGGGATTTTTTAGGAGTTTTTTGGAATTTTTTTCACTATTTTTTTGTATTTTTCGGGGATTTTTTTTTTTTTGGGGATTTATCAGGAATTCGGTGCCAGCTACTGCCTGGTGTGCTGCCTGCTGCAGGTCAAGGACAGGTGAGAGACACACCTGGGGATGGGGAAAGCTCTTGGCATTCTTCAGGGAATTTTTAGGAATTTTTTGGGGTTTTTTTTCACTATTTTTTTGTATTTTTCGGGGATTTTTTTTTTTTGGGGATTTGTCAGGAATTCGGTGCCAGCTCCTGCCTGGTGTGCTACCTGCTGCAGGTCAAGGACAGGTCAGAAACTCACCTGGGGATGGGGAAAGCTCTTGGCATTCTTCAGGGATTTTTTGGGTTTTTTTTGGAATTTTTAAACTATTTTTTTGTATTTTTTGTGGATTTTTTTTACGGATTTTTGGGGATTTAGCAGGATTTTGGTGCCAGCTACTGCCTGGTGTGCTACCTGCTGCAGGTCAAGGACAGGTCAGAGACTCACCTGGGGATGGGGAAAGCTCTTGGCATTCTTCAGGGATTTTTTAGGAATTTTTTGGAATTTTTTTTCACTATTTTTTTGTATTTTTCGGGGATTTTTTGGGGGGGATTTATCAGGATTTCGGTGCCAGCTCCTGCCTGGTGTGCTACCTGCTGCAGGTCAAGGACAGGTGAGAGACACACCTGGGGATGGGGAAAGCTCTTGGCATTCTTCAGGGATTTTTTGGGAATTTTTTGGAATTTTTTTCACTATTTTTTTGTATTTTTCGGGGATTTTGTTTGCGGATTTTTTGGTATTTAGCAGGAGGAATTCAGTGCCAGCTCCTGCCTGGTGTGCTGCCTGCTGCAGGTCAAGGACAGGTCAGAGACTCACCTGGGGTGGGGCATTTTGGGGGCATTTTTAGGGATTTTCTTAGGAATTTTTTGGGGTTTTTTTCCGATTTTTTTCACTATTTTTTTGTATTTTTCGGGGATTTTGTTTGCGGATTTTTTGGTATTTAGCAGGAATTCAGTGCCAGCTACTGCCTGGTGTGCTACCTGCTGCAGGTCAAGGACAGGTGAGAAACTCACCTGGGGATGGGGAAAGCTCTTGGCATTCTTCAGGGAATTTTTAGGAATTTTTTGGAATTTTTTTCACTATTTTTTTGTATTTTTCGGGGATTTTGTTTGTGGATTTTTGGGGATTTATCAGGAATTCGGTGCCAGCTCCTGCCTGGTGTGCTACCTGCTGCAGGTCAAGGACAGGTCAGAGATACACCTGGGGATGGGGAAAGCTCTTGGCATTCTTCAGGGAATTTTTAGGAATTTTTTGGAATTTTTTTCACTATTTTTTTGTATTTTTCGGGGATTTTGTTTGTGGATTTTTGGGGATTTATCAGGAATTCGGTGCCAGCTCCTGCCTGGTGTGCTACCTGCTGCAGGTCAAGGACAGGTCAGAAACTCACCTGGGGATGGGGAAAGCTCTTGGCATTCTTCAGGGATTTTTTAGGAATTTTTTGGGGTTTTTTCCGATTTTTTTCATTTTTTTTTTGTATTTTTTGTGGATTTTTTTTTTTGGGGATTTGTCAGGAATTCGGTGCCAGCTCCTGCCTGGTGTGCTACCTGCTGCAGGTCAAGGACAGGTCAGACACTCACCTGGGGATGGGGAAAATTCTTGGCATTTTAATAGAATTTTTGGGGAATTTTTGAGGTTTTTTTTGATTTTTTTTTTTTGCAATTTTTTTGTGTCTTTGGGGGATGCTTTTTCCTTTTTTTAAAAAATGTTAATGGAATTTAATAGGATTTTAATGGTACTTCAGTGGGATTTGCATGGGATTTCCAGTGGATTTCGATGAGATTTGATGGGATTTTTGAGGAATTTCAAGGAATATTAATGGCATTTAATGGGATTTCCATGGAATTTCAATGGGATGTTTATGGAATTTAATGGAATTTTGACAGTGTTCAATGAGATTTAAGTGGAACTTCATGGAATTTTCATGGATTTCCATGGATATCCAAGGAATTTCAATGGGAATTGATGGGATTTTCATGGAATTTCACAGCATTTTGTCAGGATTTTGATGAAAATTCCCTGAAATCCCAGGAAATTTTTCCCCAGACACAACAGGAGAATCCTGCTGGGTGCTGAGGGCCTTTAATGGGATTTAATGGGATTTTAATGGAATTTCCATGGAATTTCTGTGGAACTTGAACAGGATCTGATGTGATTGCTGTGGAATTCTCTCAGGCACAATGGGAACATCCTGCTGGACACCAAGGACCTTTAATGGCATTTAATGGGATTTAATGTGATTTTAATGGGATTTTTATGGGCTTTCAATGGGATTTCTGTGTAATTTCACTGATTTTTGTTGGGATTTTGATGGGATTTCCCTGGAATTCCCCCCAGGCACAACAGGAACATCCTGCTGGATGCTGAGGGTCTTTAATGGGATTTTTATGGTCCTTCAATGGGATTTCTGTGTAATTTCACTGATTTTTTTGGGGATTTTGATGGGATTTCCCTGGAATTCCCCCCAGGCACAATGGGAACATCCTGCTGGATGCTGAGGGTCTTTAATGGCATTTATTGGTATTTAATGGGATTTTTATGGTCCTTCAATGGGATTTCTGTGTAATTTCTCTGATTTTTTTTGGGATTTTGATGGGATTTCTCTGGAATTCCCCCCAGGCACAATGGGAACATCCTGCTGGATGCTGAGGGTCTTTAATGGCATTTATTGGTATTTAATGGGATTTAATGGGATTTAATGGGATTTAATGGGATTTTTATGGTCCTTCAATGGGATTTCTGTGTAATTTCACTGATTTTTTTTTGGGATTTTGATGGGATTTCCCTGGAATTCCCCCCAGGCACAATGGGAACATCCTGCTGGATGCTGAGGGTCTTTAATGGCATTTATTGGTATTTAATGGGATTTTTATGGGCTTTCAATGGGATTTCTGTGTAATTTCACTGATTTTTTTGGGGGATTTTGATGGGATTTCCCTGGAATTCCCCCCAGGCACAATGGGAACATCCTGCTGGATGCTGAGGGTCTTTAATGGCATTTAATGGGATTTAATGGGATTTAATGGGATTTTTATGGTCCTTCAATGGGATTTCTGTGTAATTTCACTGATTTTTGTTGGGATTTTGATGGGATTTCCCTGGAATTCCCCCCAGGCACAATGGGAACATCCTGCTGGATGCTGAGGGTCTTTAATGGGATTTTTATGGTCCTTCAATGGGATTTCTGTGTAATTTCTGTGAATTTTGTTGGGATTTTGATGGGATTTCCCTGGAATTCCCCCCAGGCACAATGGGAACATCCTGCTGGATGCTGAGGGCCTTTAATGGCATTTATTGGTATTTAATGGGATTTTTATGGTCCTTCAATGGGATTTCTGTGTAATTTCACTGATTTTTGTTGGGATTTTGATGGGATTTCCCTGGAATTCCCCCCAGGCACAATGGGAACATCCTGCTGGATGCTGAGGGTCTTTAATGGGATTTTTATGGTCCTTCAATGGGATTTCTGTGTAATTTCTGTGAATTTTGTTGGGATTTTGATGGGATTTCCCTGGAATTCCCCCCAGGCACAACGGGAACATCCTGCTGGATGCTGAGGGTCTTTAATGGGATTTTTATGATCCTTCAATGGGATTTCTGTGTAATTTCACTGATTTTTTTGGGGATTTTGATGGGATTTCCCTGGAATTCCCCCCAGGCACAATGGGAACATCCTGCTGGATGCTGAGGGTCACATCATCCACATTGACTTTGGCTTCATCCTGTCCAGCTCCCCGCGCAACCTGGGCTTCGAGACCTCGGCCTTCAAACTCACCACCGAGTTCGTGGACGTGAGTGGGGGGTCCCTGGGGTCCCGTGGGCTTCTGCCCCCCCAGATGTCCCAGTGCCATCTGTCTGTGTCCCTGGCAGGTGATGGGTGGCCTGGATGGGGACATGTTCAATTATTACAAGATGCTGATGCTGCAGGGGCTGATCGCCGCCCGCAAGCACATGGACAAGGTGGTGCAGATCGTGGAGATCATGCAGCAAGGTGGGGCTGCTTCTCTGCCATCCCACTCTGCTTGCTCATTTTCCACTCTCTCATTGCCCATTTTTCCCCCTTTCCCAAGCTCACAGATGCCACATTTCCCAGTTTTTCCCAATTTTTCTCCTCTCTCCCAGCTCTCGCAGCTGCCGTTTCCCAGTTTATTCCATTTTCCCCATTTTCCCATTGTCTCATTTCCCATTTTTCCCCCCTTTCCCAAGCTCCCAGCTGCCCTGTTTCCCATTTTTCCCATTCCTCACTCTCTCATTTCCCATTTTTCCCATTCCCCACTCTCTCATTTCCCATTCCCCACTCTCTCATTCCCCATTTTTCCCATTTTTCCCATTTTTTCCCATTTTCCCCAGGCTCCCAGCTGCCCCGTTTCCCATTCCCCACTCTCTCATCTCCCATTTTTCCCATTTTTCCCATTTTCCCATTTTTCCCATTTTCCCCAGGCTCCCAGCTGCCCTGTTTCCCATTCCCCACTCTCTCATCTCCCATTTTTCCCATTTTTCCCATTTTTCCCATTTCCCCAGGCTCCCAGCTGCCCCGTTTCCCATTCCCCACTCTCTCATCTCCCATTTTTCCCATTTTTCCCATTTTTCCCATTTTCCAGGCTCCCAGCTGCCCTGTTTCCATGGCTCCTCCACCATCAGGCACCTCAAGGAGCGTTTCCACATGAACCTGACCGAGGAGCAGCTGCAGCTGCTGGTGGAGCAGATGGTCGACGGCTCCATGCGCTCGCTCACCACCAAGCTCTACGACGGCTTCCAGTACCTCACCAACGGCATCATGTGACCCCAGACCCCCAAATTCACACCCAAAAAACACCCCCAGAGAGGGGGGGGGGATTCAACCCCATCCCCCCCAAAAAAACGGGGGGAAAAAACGGAAATTCCACGTTTTTCTCGCCTCGGGAGAATTGGATTTGGAGTGGAGCCAACGTGGAGTTTGGGAGTTTTGGAGATTTTGGGGGTTGGATGCTCCAATCAGCCACCCTGGCCTGGACTCTGCTGGAGGAATGGGACAGAATTCCATAAAAACATCTGGGAAAAGCAGCAGGAATGGGGATGGGGGTTGGGGGTTTTCCTTGGAATTCGCCCCCAGTTCCTGTGGAATGGGGGGTGAGAAAGGGGAGGGGTGTCCTGAAGGTTGGGAATGTCCAAAATCCTGGAATTCCATGTGGAATCCTTCCCAATCCCTGCTTCTGTCTCCTGGAGCACCCAGGTGGGAAATTCCAGGTGGGAATTCCCAGTGGGATTCCCTCCAGATGAGGAAATCCAGGTGAAATTCCAGGTGAGATTTCAGGTAAAATTCCCAGTGGCATTTCCTCCAAGTGAGGAATTCCAGGTGAGATTTCAGGTGGAATTCCCAGGTGAGATTCCCTCCAGATGTGGAATTCCAGGTGGGGAATTCCCAGCAGAATTCCAGGAATTTGGGGCTGGGATTCCTCCCCCCTTTTCCTGGGAATCCCAGGCCTGGAATGTTGGGGTGGACCCGGGGGATTTTGGGGGGTTTTGTCCCAATCCCAAATCCCAAATCCTGAACCAGGGAGGATCTGGAGCTTCTGGGGAAGGAAAAAATCCCTGGAATTCCCCCACCCTGGCCTGGCCTGCTGGGCAGGGGGGACACCTGGAGTGTCCCCAATGTCCCCCCAGTGTCCCCTGTGTGTCCCCCCAATGTTTTCCCCCATTTTTTTCCCCCTTTTTAATTTTTAGAATTAAAACCCCCAAAATTCGGATTTCCCACCCCCCGGGGAGGGAGGGGGAGGGGCTTTGGGGACACCGGGAGGGGACAGAGGGGACCCCAACCCTTCCCAAGCCCCTTTTTTGGGGGGCAGGACCAAAATTTGGGGATGCAGCCGGAGCCCCTCCCCCCCCCCCCCCCCCCCCCCCTCCCCATTCCCGGAGCTTTTCCAGGGAGGAGCCGAGGCCGGGGCACAGCAGGGGTGAAACCACTGGAGTTTAATGGAATCGATTCCTACAGAATAAAGAGAATTCCTGAGAGCCTCTGGAGCCACTGCTTCCATCTGCACATTCCCAAAAACGCCAAATCCCGGGGGAACAGCCCCCAAATTCCAGAGGAACAGCCCTGAAATCCAGGGGGAACATCCCCAAAATTCCAGAGAGACATTCCCCAAAATTCCAGAGAGACAGCCTTGAAATCCAGGGGGAACATCCCCAAAATTCCAGAGGAACAGCCCTGAAATCCAGGGGGAACATCCCCAAAATTCCAGAGAGACATTCCCCAAAATTCCAGAGGAACAGCCCTGAAATCCAGGGGGAACATCCCCAAAATTCCAGAGAGACATTCCCCAAAATTCCAGAGGAACAGTCCTGAAATCCAGGGGAACATCCCCAAAATTTTGAGGGAACATTTTCCCAAAATTCCAGACACACATTCCCCAAAATTCCAGAGACATTCCCCAAAATTCCAGAGGGAACAGCCCCTGAAATTCCAGAGGAACAGCCCTGAAATCCAGGAGGAACATCCCCAAAATTTTGAGGGAACATTTTCCCAAAATTCCAGAGACACATTCCCTGAAACTCCAGGGAAGCAGCCCTGAAATCCTGGGGGAAACATTCTCAAAATTCCAGGGGAACATTCCTAAAATTCCAGGAGTCCAACCTCAAAATTCCAGGGGAAATATTCCCGAATTTCTGGGAGTACATTCCCCAAAATTCCAGGGAGGAGCATCCCCCAAATTCCAGGAATCCAACCCCAAAATTCCAGGGGGAACATTCCTGAAATTCCAGCCCCTCCCTCCCTCCACCCCAATCCAGCTCAAGGCACTGAAATGCTGGAAAACAGCAGCTCCAAAGCCATTTTTCCATAGTTTCTTCTTAATTTTTTTTTTTTTTTTGGAATTTTTTCCTTTCTAAATCTCGTAGAAACTTTAATTTCTTCTCTCTATTTACACTCGGCCTGGGGAGGGGGGATTTTTTGGGAATTTGGCCGATTTTCCACCTGATTTTCCCAGTTTTTTTTTTTTTTTTTCTCATCCATCCACCTGTGCAGGGAAAAGGGGAGGGAAGATTCCCCAAAATTCCTGCTTGGAGAAAGTCCAAAAAACCGGGAACAAAACGCCAAAAAAAAAAAAAAGAAAAGAAAAAGAAACCAAAAAACAACAAAATCAACCCCAAAGCAGCTTCTGCCATCCCAAAAAACACAAAAAAAAGGGAAAAAATCCTTGGAAAACCAAACCAGATCCCAAAGTGAGCACAGCAGATTTTGTGATTTTAGTGTATGATACAACTTTACAGGGAAAGGGGGAATTATTCACAGGGAATTCCAGGAATTCTGAGGGGCTTTTCCAGAGGATTTGAAGTGGGAAAGGTCCTGGAGCCTGAGGAGAGAAGCTGGGAAAAAAAGTGGGAAAAAAACTGAAAAAAAGCTGGAAAAAATCTGGAAAATGGGATGGAAAAAAACTGGGAAAGGGCTTGGAAAAGCTCTGGAAAAAAAACCTGAAAAAATTGGAAAAGGGTTGGAAAAGAGGCTGAAAAAAACCTGGAAAAGAAATGGAAAAAAAAAAATGGAAAAAAGTTGGAAACAAGCTGGAAGTGGGCTGGGGAAAAAATGAAAAAATTGCAAAAGGGGCTGGAAAAAAAAATGGGAAAGGGCTGGAAAAAGGATTGGAAAAAAGCTGAAAAGGGGAATGGAAAAAAGTTGGAACAGGGCTGGGAAAGGGCTTGGAAAAGAGCTGGAAAAAAAAACCAAAAAAAAAAAAAAAAAAAAAGGAAAAGGTTCTGAAAAAAGCTGGAAAAGCTCCCAACCTTCACCCTCATTCCAGAATTTGGGAGCATTTTCCCACTTTTCCTTCAGGCTGGAATTTGGGATCCCAATCCTGGATTTTTATTCCTTTGCCAAAGGAAAAAATCTCAAGTTTTACTTTTTTTCCCCCTCTTTTTCCCCAGCTTTTTTCCTCCTTTTTTCCATATTTTCCTCCTCCTTTTTCCCAGTTCTTTTTCCTTCATTTTTCCTTTTTTTTCCCTCCTCTTTTCCAGCTTTTTCCTCCTCCTGCTCCCTCAGGTCCTTCCAGGAACCTCTGGAATTCCAGGATTTTGGAATCTCCTCCTTCCCAACAAAACACGCCGGGAAAAAAAAAAAAAAAAATCCAGGAAAAACGAACAAAATCCAAGGAAAAAAATAAAACTAAAAAAAAGTGAATTTTGCTGGAAAAGCTTCCCCAGCCCCATCCAGATCTGGGAATTCCTGGAAACCCCAAATCCCCCAAATCCCAACATTCCTGGCGGGATTTGGGATCATCCCAATCCCAGATTTCCCTCAGACACCAGGAAAGGCTCTGGGGGTGTTTTATGTACAGGAATTCCCAGGGGAAAATCCCAAAATTCTGGGAATTCTGACATTCCTGGGAATGCTCAGATCACCTCGGGTCTGATCCTGGAATTCCAGGAATTCTGAGATTCCCGGGAATGCTCAGTTTGTCTTTGAGGCTGATCCCAGAATTCCTGGAATTCCAGAAACGCTCAGCTCTCCTTGATGAAGCCAATCCCAGATTTTTGGGAATTCCTGGAATTCCCAAATTCCCAGGACCTCTCAGTTCTCCTTATTGCCCTGCCTGGCCTGGATAACACCAAGCCCAGAATTCCAGAATTCCTGGGAATGCTCAGTTCTCCTCCATGAAGCCAAACCCAGAATTCCAGGATTCCCAGGATCTCTCAGTTTTCCTCAGCCCCCTGCCTGGCCTGGATAAAGCCAATCCCAGATTTTTGGGAATTTCCAGAATTCCAGAATCTGAGGATCTCTCAGTTCTCCTCAGGGCCAAGTTTGGGAGCCAATCCCAGATTTCCAGGATTCAAGGATTCCTGGGAACGCTCAGTTCCCCTCCATGAAGCCAAACCTGGAATTCCAGGATTCCCAGGATCTCTCAGTTCAGTTCTCCTTGCCCTTCCTGGCCTGGGGATAACACCAATCCCAGATTTCTGGGAATCCCAGAATTCCAGGATTCCCTGGAATGCTCAGTTCTCCTCGTTGCCCTGCTGGGCATGGATAACACCGATCCCAGAATTCCAGGAATTCCAGGAATTCCAGGATCTCAGTTCTCCTCCTCGCCCTGCCCGGCCCGCGTAACGCCGATCCCGGAACTCCTGGGAACGCCCCGTTCTCCTCCATCCCAGATTCCCGGCAATTCCCGGGATTCCCGAGTCGCGGATCTCAGTTCTCCTCGTTGCCCTGCCTGGCGCGGATAAACGCCATTCCGTGGGTCCGGAAATGCGTTTTGAGGTGCAGCGGGCTCTCGAAGCCTCTCCCGCACACTTTGCACTCCAGCCGGTCGCCCCGCGCCGCTGCCCCGCTGCCGGCGGCGGGCGCGGCTGCGGCGCTGCCCTGCGGCTCCTCGCGGCGCTTCTTGTGCGAGATGAAGCGGTGGCGGCCGAGCGAGCCCAGCGAGGCGAAGCCGAGCCCGCAGTCGCGGCACTGCAGCGAGCCCGGGCCGGGGTCGCGGTGCAGCGCGGCGTGCGCCTGCAGCTGGGCGCGGCTGGCGGCCGCCTGCCCGCAGCGCCGGCAGCGCAGCGCCTTGGAGGGCGGCGTGGTGCTGTCGGGCTCCTCGCTGCACGAATCCTCCGAGGACAGCTTGCGCTTGCGACCGCCGCCCTGCAACGGGAGAGAAGTCCGGGAATTCCGGCAGTTCTGGGGGTCTGGGGAAATCCGGCAATTCCGGGAATTCCGGGGGTCCGGGGAATTCCGGGGGTTTGGGGAATTCTGGGGGTTTGGGGGTTGCAATTCTGGGGGTTTGGGGAATTCCGGGGGTTTGGGGAATTCCGGGGGTTTGGGGGTTGCAATTCCAGGGGTTTGAGGAATTCCAGGGGTCTGGGGAATTCCAGGGATTTGGGGAATTCCGGGGGTCTGGGGGCTGCAGTTCCAGACAAGGTTTCGCAGTGAAGCTCCTGCGGTTGCGGCGACTCTCAGAAGGAAGCCCCCCCAATCTCTCCTTAAACCCCAAATATTCCCAGGAAAATTCCCAGGAATTCCCAAAGGGTACCCCAAATATTCCCAGGAAAATTCCCAAGAAATTCCAGGAGTCCCAAAGGGTACCCCAAATATTCCCAGGAAAATTCCCAAGAAATCCCAGGAATTCCAAAGGGTACCCCAAATATTCCCAGGAATTCCAAAGGGTACCCCAAATATTCCCAGGAAAATTCCCAAGAAATCCCAGGAATCCCAAAGGGTACCCCAAATATTCCCAGGAAAATTCCCAAGAAATCCCAGGAATTCCAAAGGGTTTGGGGTTGGAATTCCAAGCAAGATCATTTCGGGGTGAAGCTCTTGGGGAACTGCTGGGTGATTCCTCAATCCTTCCTGAAACCAAAAATTTCCCTTCCCAAAATTCCCAGGAAATCCCAGAAGGTTTGGGGCTGGATTTCTGGGCAAGATCCTGGGTGAATCCCACAGGAATCGGGGCAGTTACCAGAAGGAATTCCTGGATAATTCCCCAATCCCTCCTAAAACCTCAAAAATTCTCAGGAAATTCTGGGATAAAACACCCCCAAACCCCCCAGAATTGCCAGGAATTGCCAGGAAATGCGGAATGTCCCACCTGGGCGGGGCCGCGGGCGATAACGATCTCCTGGCTGCGGGCGGGGTCGCTGCTCTCCAGCCCGTGCCGCACCTGGATGTGCTTCTCCAGGATCAGGCGGCTGCTGAACGTGCGCTTGCCCTCCGTGCAGTACCTGCGGTGGAAAACGGCAATTCCCAACCCGGAATTCCTCAATTCCCACCCCAAACCCGGAATTCTGCACCTGGAGTTCCCAAATTCCCACCCCAAACCCGGAATTCTGTCCCAGGAATTCCTGAATTCCCACCCCAAACCCGGAATTCTCAACCCGGAATTCCTCAATTCCCACCCCAAACCCGGAATTCTCAACCCGGAATTCCTCAATTCCCACCCCAAACCGGCAATTCTTAATCCGGAATTCCTGAATTCCCATTTTTGCTCCCCCATTTTTCCCATTTCCCCAGTTACCTGCAGGGACAGACCTGTTTGCTGCCCTTGTGGTTGACACGATGATGAAATTCCCATTTTCCCCTCCAGAATTTCCATTTTATCCCATTTTTCTCCCCAGAATTCCCGTTTTATCCCATTTTCCTCCCCCAGAATTCCCATTTTTCCCATTTTCCCAGTTACCTGCAGGGACAGACCCGTTTGATGCCCTCGTGGTTGACGCGGTGCCGGAATTCCCATTTTTCTCCCCCAGAATTCTCATTTTTTCCCGTTTTATCCCATTTTCCTCCCCCAGAATTCCCATTTTTCCCCATTTTCCCCATTTTCCCAGTGACCTGCAGGGGTAGACCCGTTTGATGCCCTCGTGGTTGACGCGGTGCCGGAATTCCCATTTTTCTCCCCCAGAATTCCCGTTTTTTCCCGTTTTATCCCATTTTCCTCCCCCAGAATTCCCGTTTTTTCCCGTTTTATCCCATTTTCCTCCCCCAGAATTCCCATTTTTTTCCCGTTTTATCCCATTTTTCCCCATTTTCCCAGTGACCTGCAGGGACAGACCCGTTTGATGCCCTCGTGGTTGACGCGGTGCCGGAATTCCCATTTTTCTCCCCCAGAATTCTCATTTTTTCCCGTTTTATCCCATTTTCCTCCCCCAGAATTCCCATTTTTTCCCCATTTTCCCCCATTTTCCCAGTGACCTGCAGGGGTAGACCCGTTTGATGCCCTCGTGGTTGACGCGGTGCCGGAATTCCCATTTTTCTCCCCCAGAATTCCCGTTTTTTCCCGTTTTATCCCATTTTCCTCCCCCAGAATTCCCGTTTTTTCCCGTTTTATCCCATTTTTCCCCATTTTCCAGGTTACCTGCAGGGGTAGACCCGTTTGATGCCCTCGTGGTTGACGCGGTGCCGGAATACCCATTTTTCTCCCCAGAATTTCCATTTTTTCCCATTTTTCTCCCCCAGAATTTCCATTTTTTTCCCGTTTTATCCCATTTTCCAGGTTACCTGCAGGGGTAGACCCGTTTGATGCCCTCGTGGTTGACGCGGTGCCGGAATTCCCATTTTTCTCCCCAGAATTCCCGTTTTTTCCCATTTTATCCCATTTTTCTCCCCCAGAATTCCCATTTTTTCCCGTTTTATCCCATTTTTCCCCATTTTCCCGGTGACCTGCAGGGGTAGACCCGTTTGATGCCCTCGTGGTTGACGCGCACGTGGCGCCGCAGGCTCGGCGCCGAGCAGAAGGAGCGCTCGCACAGGTGGCACGGGAACTTCTTCACTGACTGAGGCACAGGGAGGGACACTCAGGAAAATGGGAAAATGGGGAAAAAAAGGGAAAAAATCTGGGGAGAATCCCAGAAAAAAATGGAAAATACTCTGGGAAAAACCCAGGGGAAAAAAAGCAGAAAAATCCAGGAGGGATCCAAAAGCCGAGATTCCCACTCCAGCTGGAAGTGAGAACTCAATTTCCCCTCAAATCCCACCCAGAATTATCCCAAAAATCCCCAACCCTGATGGATTTTCCTGGGGAAATCCCACAAAATTCCCATTCCCACATTCCCAAATCCCAAAATTCCAAAATGCTCAAAAGGATGCAGAGGGATCCAGGATCTGAGACTCCTACTCCAACTGGAGGCAGGAATTCAATCCTCCCTCAAATCTCACCTGGAATTATCCCAAAAATCCTCAACTCTGATGGATTTTTTTTGGCAAAATTCCCAAAAATTCCCATTACCCCATTCCCAAATCTCCCATTTCCAAAATCCAGGAGGATCCAGGATCTGAGACTCCCACTCCAGCTGGAAGTGGGAACTTGATTCTCCCTCAAATCTCACCTGGAATTATCCCAAAAATCCTGAAATCTTCACCGATTTTCCTGCTGAAATTCCCAAAAAATTCCCAATCCCACATTCCCAAATCCTCCCATTCCCACAATCCAGGAGCTGAGATTCCCAATCCAACAGGAGACAGAAACTGGATTTTCCCTCAAATCTCACCCAGAATCATCCCAAAAATCCCGAAATCCTCATAGATGTTCCTGCTGAAATTCCCCAAAAAATTCCCAAAAATTCCCCAAAAATTTGCAAAAAATTCCCAAAAATTCCCCCCAAAATTTCAAAAAGTTCCCAAAAATTCAAAAAAAATTCCCAAAAATTCCCCCCAAAATTCCCAAAAAATTTCCCAAAAATAAAAAAAAATTCCCCAAAATTCGCAAAAAATTTCCCAAATTTTCTCAAAAATTCCCAAAAATTCCCCCAAAATTTCCCAAAAATTCTCCAAGAAATTCCCAAAAATTTCCCAAAAAATTCCCAAAAAATCTCCCCAAAAGTCCAAAAAAAATCCCCGAAATTTCCCCAAAATTCACAAAAATTCCCAAAAAATCCCCAAAATATTTCCCAAAAATTTCCCAAAAACTCCCCCCAAAATTCCAAAAATTCGCAGAAAATTCGCAAAAAATTTCCAAAAAATTTCCCAAAAATTCCCAAAAATTCCCAGAAAATTTCCCAAAAATTTCTCAAGAAATTCCCAAAAATTCCCAAAAACTCCCAAAATTCCCAAAAAATCCCCCCAAAATTCAAAAAAAAATCCCCAAAATTCCCCCAAAATTTCCGCAAATTCCCCCAAAATTCCCAAAAAATTTCCCAAAAAATTCCCAAAAAATTCTCAAGAAATTCCCAAAAATTCCCAAAAAACCCCCCAAAAATTTCCCCAAAATTCCCCCAAAAGTCCCACAAAAATTCACAAAAAATTCCCAAAAAATCCCCAAAAATCCCCCAAAACCCCCCCAAAATTCCCCAAAAATCCCCCAAAACCCCCCAAAAATTCCCCAAAAATCCCCCAAAACCCCCCAAAAATCCCCAAAAACCCCCCAAACCTTCCCAGCCCCACCTTTCCGTGCTCCTTCTTCATGTGTGCCACGTACTCGTCCCTCTCTGGGAACCAGGAGTGGCAGACGCCGCAGCTCCAGCCGCTGCCCTTGCCTTTGCTGCCGCCTTTCCTCTGGAATTTCCTCTTGGATTTCCTCAGCTCGGGGGAGCTCGGTGCTTCCTCCTCCTCCTCCTCCTCCTCCTCCTCCTCGGAGCTGGAGGATTCCTCTGAGTTCCTGGACACTGGGGCCTCCAGGGGCTCGGCCTTGGGCGTCAGCAGCGACAGAGATTTCTTGGACGAGTCCTCCTTGCATTTCTGCGGCTGGTGGGAGTTCTGGGAAAGGGGGTTTTGGAAAATCCCTAAAAAATCCTAAAAAATCCCTAAATATCCCTGGGGTTCTCATGGGGTAGGATCACAGATTTATCGTTAAAATTCCCAAATGAATTAGGACAGGAAATCATGCAAAAATCTGCAAAAATCCCAAATGAGATCCCGGAATAAAAGCTAATTCAGGGGATGGTGAATCCATGCAATAACCTGGGTAGGATGCAGGATTTATCCCAAAAATCCCAAATAAGACAGGACAGGGAATCCTGGAATGGCCTGAGATGAAGAAAACCCCAAAAAGTCCCTAAAAATCCATGAAATAATCTGGGAGAGTTTCATCCCTAAAATCCCAAATAAAACAGGACAGGGAATCCTGGAATGGCCTGAGATGAAGAAAACCCCAAAGATCCCAAAAAGTTCCTAAAAAATCCATGAAATAATCTGGGAGAGTTTCATCCCTAAAATCCCAAATAAAACAGGACAGGGAATCATGGAAAAAATCCTAAAAAAATCCCTAAAAAAGATCCCCATAAAATCCAAGCCCAGGGATGGTGAATCCATGGAAAAAACCAGGGCAGGGTTAGGGATTTATCCCTAAAATCCCAAACAAACCAGGACAGGAAGTCCTGCAATGGAAAGGATCCCAATTTCTCCCAATTTAAAACAGGAATTCCATCATCTTTTACCAGAATTCTGCTGGTTTTGGTCAAAATTTCACTGTTTTTGATCAGAATTTTTCTGGTTTTGACCAGAATTTTGCCATTTTCCCCCAGAGCAGTGCCTGACCTTGAGGTGCTTGAGCCCTTCTGAACCCCCAACACTCCCCATCCAGTTTTCCCCAGTTTGGGACTGAAATTCCATCATTTTTAACTGGAATTTCACTGGTTTTGACCAGAATTTCACCGTTTTTGCCCAGAATTTCTCCGTTTTTGCCCAGAATTTCACCGTTTTTGCCCAGAATTTCACCGTTTTTGGCCGGAATTTCACCGTTTTTGACCAGAATTTCTCCATTTTTGCCCAGAATTTCACCGTTTTTGGCCGGAATTTCTCCGTTTTTGACCAGAATTTCACCATTTTTGGCCGGAATTTCACCATTTTTGCCCAGAATTTCATCGTTTCTGCCCAGAATTTCTCCGTTTTTGCCCAGAATTTCACCGTTTTTGCCCAGAATTTCTCCGTTTTTGCCCAGAATTTCACTGTTTTTGCCCAGAATTTCACCGTTTTTGCCTAGAATTTCACCGTTTTTGCCCAGAATTTCACCGTTTCTGCTCAGAATTTCACCGTTTTTGCCCAGAATTTCACCGTTTTTGCCCAGAATTTCACCGTTTTTGCCCAGAATTTCACCATTTCTGCCCAGAATTTCACCGTTTTTGACCAGAATTTCATCGTTTTTGCCCAGAATTTCACCGTTTCTGCCCAGAATTTCTCCGTTTTTGCCTAGAATTTCACCGTTTTTGCCCAGAATTTCACCGTTTTTGGCCGGAATTTCACCGTTTTTGCCCAGAATTTCACCGTTTTTGCCCAGAATTTCACCGTTTTTGGCTGGAATTTCACCGTTTTTGGCTGGAATTTCACCGTTTTTGCCTAGAATTTCACCGTTTTTGCCCAGAATTTCACCGTTTCTGCTCAGAATTTCACCGTTTTTGCCCAGAATTTCACCGTTTTTGCCCAGAATTTCACCGTTTTTGCCCAGAATTTCACCGTTTTTGCCTAGAATTTCACCGTTTTTGCCTAGAATTTCACCGTTTTTGCCCAGAATTTCACCGTTTTTGCCTAGAATTTCACCGTTTCTGCTCAGAATTTCACCGTTTTTGCCCAGAATTTCACCGTTTTTGCCCAGAATTTCACCGTTTTTGCCCAGAATTTCACCGTTTTTACCCAGAATTTCACCGTTTTTGCCCAGAATTTCTCCATTTTTGCCCAGAATTTCTCAGTTTTTGACCAGAATTTCACCGTTTTTGCCCAGAATTTCTCCGTTTTTGCCCAGAATTTCACCGTTTCTGCCCAGAATTTCACCGTTTTTGGCCAGAATTTCACCCTTTTTGGCCGGAATTTCACCGTTTTTGCCCAGAATTTCACCGTTTTTGCCCAGAATTTCTCCATTTTTGGCCAGAATTTCTCCGTTTTTGCCCAGAATTTCACCATTTTTGCCCAGAATTTCTCCGTTTTTACCCAGAATTTCACCGTTTTTGCCCAGAATTTCACCGTTTCTGCCCAGAATTTCACCGTTTCTGCCCAGAATTTCACCGTTTTTGCCCAGAATTTCTCCGTTTTTGGCCGGAATTTCTCCGTTTCTGCCCAGAATTTCACCGTTTCTGCCCAGAGTGCTGCCATGCTGCCCAGAGCAGTGGCTGACCTTGAGGTGCTCCAGCATGGTGCGTTTCTGGGCGAAGAGCAGCGGGCACTGCGGGCAGCGGAAGACGCTGACGCGCTGCGGCAGCAGGTGCTGGTCAAAGTGGGACGAGAGCAGCGGCTTGTGGGTGAACACCGTGTCACACATGGCACACTTGTAAATCATCCTGGGGGACAGGGGAAATGGGGAAAAATGGCAGAAAGCAGGGGAAAGTGGAGGAAAAGACATGGGAGAATGGGGGGAAATGGAGAAAAAACCATGGGAGAATGGGGGAAAGTATTTTATTCCCAAATCTCCCATCCCCAACGTTTCATTCTCGAATCTCTCATCCCAAAGTTTTATTCCCAAATCTCCCAAGCTCTTATCCCCAAATCTCCCAATTTTTTATGCCCAAATCCCCCAACCTCTTATTTCAAAATTTCCCATCCCAAGTCTCCCAGCCTTTTATTCCCAAACCTTCCATCACCAAATCTCCCTATTTTTTATTCCCAAATGTCCCATCCCAATCTCTTATTCTCAAATCTCCCATCCCAAATTTTTATTCCCGGATCTTCCATCCCCAACTTTTGATTCCCAAATCTCCCAGCCTCTTACTCCCAAATCTCCCATTCCCAAATCTCCCACCTCAAATCTCCCAACCCCTTCCCCCCAAATCTCCCACCCCAACTCCTTCTCCCCAAATCTCCCAATTTTTTATTCCTCAATCTTCCACCCCAAATCCCCCACTCCATTTTCCCTGCCCAATCCCATCTGTGCTCCTGACCCTTGGCACAGACAGGAACTGGGGAGGGTTTGGGAATTCTGTGCAGGGAATTGGGGAGGGTTTGGGGATTCTGTGCAGGAACTGGGGAGAGTTTGGGGATCCTGTGCAGGAACTGGGGAGGGTTTGGGGATCCTGTGCAGGGAATTGGGGAGGGTTTGGGGATCCTGTGCAGGAATTGAGGCAGGTGTGGGAATGCTCACTTGGACTGCTGGTTGCTGAAGCCAGGGTGCTGGGTGTACACGTGGGCATGGGCGCTGGGTGCTGATTTGAAGGCCATGGGGCAGATGGGGCATTTGTGGAAAACCTCACAGTGAGAGCTCTGGATGTGGGATTTGATGGAATTGACACCGCCGAACACCACGGAGCAGCTGGGACACCTTAAATCCAGAGGGAATGGGGTCAGAAACAAATTACTGGGGAATTCTCAGTGGAGAGCAGGATCCCAAAACAGGTCTGGGGAAATTCCCAACCAAAATCTGAACCAGTTCTGGGGGAATTCCATCATGGATCAGGATCCCTGAACAGTTCTGGAAAAATCCCAGTGAGAAACTGTAACACAAATTATTGGGGAATTCACAATGGAGAGCAGGATTCCAAACCAGTACTAGGAAATTTCCTAACTCAAATCTGAGCCAGTTCTGGGGGAATTCCATCATGGATCAGGATCCCAAAGCAGTTCTGGGAAAATCCCAGTGGGAATTGGGATCCAAAGTTCCAAATGGAATGCAGGATCTCCAAGCAGTTCTGAGAAATTCCCAACCAAAACCAGGATCCAAACCAGTTCTGGAGAAATTCCCAACCCAAATAATTTCTGGACCTTCCCATGATCCCACCACCCTCTCCAACGGCTCCCCTTGGAATTCCTGGAATTCCCAGTCCCCTTACCTGTAGCCCACCCTGAGGGAGAACTCCTTGAGGTAGTGGCCAGCAGGAAATTCCCACCACATTTTGGGCAAAAACTCCATTTCTGGACCTTCCCATGATCCCACCACCCTCTCCAACGGCTCCCCTTGGAATTCCTGGAATTCCCAGTCCCCTTACCTGTAGCCCACCCTGAGGGATGATTCCTTGAAGTGGTGGGACTCCCAAGTTTTTTTTTTTTCCAGCAGGAAATTCCCACCACATTTTGGGCAAAAACTCCACTTTTGAACCTTCCCATGGTCCCACCACCCTCTCCAACGGCTCCCCTTGGAATTGCTGGAATTGCTGGAGCTCCCAGTGCTGTACCTGTATCCCACCCTGCGGGAGAAGTGCAGGCAGGAGTCCTTGAGGTGCCCCTCGAAGTTGGCCAGCAGGAAGTTGCCCCCGCACTCGGGGCAGACGTGGGGCGGGCGGCTGCGGTGCATGCGCTGGTGCGCGCTGAAGCTGCAGCGGTTCGACAGGATCATGGGGCACGCCGAGCACACCTGGGCAGCCGGGACAAACACATGGAGTTTTGGGAATATTGGGGGTCCAAGGATCCCAAAAACGTTCAGGGAGAATTGCACAGATGGAAGGAGCGCCGTGGAAATTCGCAGTGGGGATCAGGATACCAAAGAGTTCTGGGGAAATTCCCAACAGGGATCAGGACCCCAAAAAGTTCAGGGAAGATTCTATCAAGGGATGGATCCAAAATGGTTCTGGGATCTTGGAAAATTCTCAACTGGGATCAGGATCTGAACCAGTTTTGGGAAAATTCCATCGAGGAATGGATCCAGAATGGTTCTGGGATCTTGGAAAATTCCCAACTGGGATCAGGACTGCAACCACTTACAGGAAAATGCCCAACTGGAAGCAGAATCCCAAATATTCTCAACACAGATCAGGATCCAAATAAACCCTGGGAAAATTCCTACAGAAACCAGGATCCCAAGAAGTTCTGGGAAAATTCCAACAGGGATTAGGATCCAAATAAACTCTGGGAAAATTCCACCAAGGGACGGATCCAAAATGGTTCAGGGATCTTGGAAAATTCCCAACAGCGAATCGGGATCAATGGGATGGGATGGGATGGGATGGGATGGGATGGGATGGGATGGGATGGGATGGACATTTGGGAGAAATCCTTCTCCCACCTTTCCCACCACCTTCCCACCTTCTCCCACTTCTCTCCCACCACCCTCCCGTGTTCTCCACCACCTTCCCACCCTGTGCCCCTCTCACCGTGCTGCTGCTGCTGGTGGCCACCCCGACCTGCTGGAAATGCGCCGCCAGCCCCGCTTTGTCCTTGCACTGCTCCTTGCACTCCAAGCACCTGAAGCAGCTGTAGCTGCTCTGCTCTGACCCCAAGGGCAGCACCGGCACCTCCTGCACCAAACCCCCTCCGTCCTGAGCCACCTTGCCGGCCGGCAGCGCCACGGACACCAGCGGGGTGATGTCGGGCTGGCCGATCATCTGCTCCAGGGCGATGGGCCGCATCACCAGGTGCGAGCACTGCATCACCAGCCCCTTGTCCTTGTGCTCGCGGGCGTGCAGCAGCAGGCTGCACTTGTTGAAGAACACCAGGCGCTTGGTGCAGTGGTTGCAGGTGACCTCGATGCGCATGCTGCGCCGGTCGTAGTGCCGCGCCAGGCTCTTCTCCAGCGCGAAGGCGTCGCCGCACTCCAGGCACCGGTAGCCCAGCGGCGGCAGCGCCAGGCTGGACTCGGCCGGCGGGCTCAGGTTGGGTTTGTAGGTGGGCAGCAGGTTCTTGCTGTTGAGGATTTTGTTGAAAGCCTCCACCAGGCTGGACTGGCTGCGGGAGATGACGGTGCCGGCCACGCTCGGCGAGGATTTGGGCAGCGCCGCGCCGTTGGTTTTGGCGGCGCCGTTGGTCCTGCCGTCGCTCTTCGGGAGGGGCTGCGGCACCAGGTTGAGGATGTTTTTAGCCACGGATTTGCCGGATTTGGCCGGGAGAACCACGGATTTCTGCTGGGCCACGCTGGCGGCGATCAGCATGGCGCTGCTGGCGCTCTGGATGGTGGCCACGGGCAGCACCGTGCCCTTCAGCTTGGTGCCGTTGCCCAGCTGCACGCTGACGATTTTGGGCCCTTCTGTGTTTTTCAGGGGGCTGGAAAGCTCAGATTTTTCCTTGGCTGCTGTCTCCATGGCCACCCCGGCGTTTTCCGGGGTTTCCTGGGCATTCTGCTCGCCGGGGGTTTTGCTGGAGGGGGGCTCAGAGTCAGAGCTCACCCTGGTGACCGTCCTGGTGATGCTGCCGCAGGAGGTTTTGATGGTTTTGATGCGCACCTTGAGCGGCCGTGAAGAGCTGGAGGACGGCGAGTTGGTGTTTTCCTCCTCCTCCTCTTCCTCCTCCTCCTCTTCCTCGCCGCTGGAAACGCTCGGGGGGCTCCTCATGGATTTCTCCAGCATTTCCTGCTCTTCCTTCAGGAGTTTGGGAGAAGAAGGTGGGACGGGAATCCCAGGAGAGGAGAAAGATTCCCGAGGGCTCCTTGGCGAACGCTTGAGCTCGGCCGCGGCGTCGATGCCGGAATCGGAGCCCGGCCACGCCGGCACCGGAGACTCCCCGGCGGAATAACGCACGGTGACGGATTTGAGGTGATCCAAAACCAAGCCCTTGGGGCTGGAGCTCCTGCCCGGAGCCTCCTCCGAGTCCGACTCCTCCTTTTTGATGCAGGGGACGGGGTGGGATGCGTCACCGGCACGGAACTGGGAGGGGAAAGGGGGCTCCAAGCTCTCGGCGGTTTCTCCCAGGGTCTCTTTGCCATCCACGGGGGACGGCGTGGGGGACGCCGCCAGCGACGGCCCAGCCAGCGATTTCTCCTTGGCTTTGCCCTCCCTCGGCCTGTCGATCAGATTGGCGCCGTCCTCGCCGGGCTCGGGGCTGAAATGGGAGAAGAGATCCAAAGCCTTGCCGCCCTTGTCCTTGGGCCAGCAGTCGCCGTTGGGCGGCGCCTCGGGCGCGCGCGGCCGGGGCGAGCCGGCGGCGTCGGGCGCGCCGAAGCCGTTGTGCAGCAGCCGGGGCGCGGGCGCGGGGCCGTCCCTGGCGCGCGCCTCGGGCGCCTCGGGCTGCTCCGGGCACACCGTGTTCTTGACGATGACGCTGACGGCCGAGATGTCGGCGTGGGGCAGGGCGGGGGGCTCGGCGCCCCCCGGCTCCCCGGCCATCGGCTTCCCCTGCGGCTCCGGCTCCTCCTGGTGGGACTGGATGGCCTCGTTGGCGTCGATGTCGGGGATGTCGAAGGCGGCCAGCAGGTCGTCGAAATCCGGGGTTTTCATGTCCCCCATGGCTGGGAGGGGATGGGAAATGGGGTCAGGGGGCTGGGGGGTCCAAGTGGGAACTCCTGGGGAACATCCCCATGAACCTCGGGGAATCCTGGTGTTCCACAGCCTTTTATTCCCATTCCATTCCCATTTTTATTGCATTCCCATTCCCATTCCCATTTCCATTCTATTTTTATTCCATCTTATTCCCATTCCCATTTCTATTTCCATTCCCATTTCTATTTCCATTCCCATTCCCATTCCCATTTCTATTTCCATTCCCATTCACATTTCCATTTTATTTTTATCCCATTCCCATTTTATTTTTATCCCATCTCACTCCCATTTTATGTTCCATTCCCATTCTGTTTTAATTCCATTCATTTTCCATTTCATTCCCATTTAATTCTCATTCCCATCTATTTCTATTCCACTTCCATTCCATTCCCATTCCCATTTTATTTCCATTCCCACACGATTTTATTTCTATTTCCCTTCTATTCCCATTTATATTTAATTTCCATTCCCATTCCATTTTATTTTATTCCATTCCCATTCCCATTTTCACTCCATTCCCATTTTATTCCTACTTATTTCTCACTCCACCCCAAACACAACCTCTGCATCCCAACTATTCCCCTTTTATCTCAAAAATACTAATTCCCATCCCAAATATCCCCCTTTTATCCCAAAAACTCTGGAATTCCAGCAGGCCTGGAAGCTCCAAGGAGTTTTGGGGAGTTTTTTTTTTAGAAAAAAATTTAATGAGAAGGGGTTTAGATCCTATGGTTTTCCAGTTTGGAAAAGCGGGAAAAAGGGGAAAAAGCCATGGATCCAACACCAATCCCAGTCCCAAATTCTTTTGGGATTTGAGGTTGAAATCAGGGATCCATCCCCAATTCCAGATCTAAATTCCCTTGGGATTTGAGGCTCCAGGACCCACCCCCCCCCCCCAGCAGGTGGAATTCCATTCATTTTCCCTCTGAATGTGCCTCAGGAGAAGCTTTTCCTTCCCAAATCCCCTTTTTCCTGTCCTTTTATCCCCAGGCAGGGAATGAATCCTATGAAAATTCCTTTGGGAATTGTTTTCCAGGGGGGAATTAACATCCAAATCCTTCCTGTGATCCCAATCCCATTTTTTGGGGGGAATAAACACACCCAAGCCTGGGAAATCCTAAAGGAGCTGTTTGGGATCAGGAGTGGGGTTTGGGAAATCCTTCCTGGCTCAGGAAAAGGAGGAGGGAAAATCAGGAGAGCCACAAACGGGGAAGGATGATCCCAAAAATCCACCTGTGGCAAATCCCTGTTTCCAAACTGATCCCAAACTTCTTGTCCTGATCCCAATTCCCCAATCCCAAACTCCTGATGCCAATCCTAAATCCCAGATCCCAAACTCCCCATCCCAATCCCAAACTTCTGATCCCAAACTTCCCATTCAGATCCCAATTCCCCAATCCCAAACTCCTGATGCCAATCCTAAATCCCAGATCCCAAACTCCCCATCCCAATCCCAAACTTGTGATCCCAAACTTCCCATTCAGATCCCAATTCCCCAATCCCAAACTCCCCATCCTGATCCTAAATCTCAGATCCCAAACTCCCCATCCCCATCCCAATCCCAAACTTCCCATTCAGATCCCAATTCCCCAATCCCAAACTCCCCATCCTGATCCTAAATCCCAGATCTCAAACTCCCCATCCCAAACTTCCCATTCAGATCCCAATTCCCCAATCCCAAACTCCTGATCCCAATCCTAAATCCCAGATCCCAAACTCCCCATCCAGATCCCAAATCCCAGATCTCAAACTCCCCATCCTCATCTCAACACCCCAATCCCAAACTCCCCATCCCTATCCCAAACTCCTGATCCCAAACTTCCCATTCAGATCCCAATTCCCCAATCCCAAGATCCCCATCCTGATCCTAAATCCCAGATCTCAAACTCCCCATCCTCATCTCAACACCCCAATCCCAAACTCCCCATCCCTATCCCAAACTCCTGATCCCAAACTTCCCATTCAGATCCCAATTCCCCAATCCCAAGATCCCCATCCTGATCCTAAATCCCAGATCCCAAACTCCCCATCCTCATCTCAACACCCCAATCCCAAACTCCCCATCCCTATCCCAAACTCCTGATCCCAAACTTCCCATTCAGATCCCAATTCCCCAATCCCAAACTCCCCATCCTGATCCCAAATCCCAGATCCCAAACTCCTGATGCCAATCCTAAATCCCAGATCACAAACTCCCCATCCCTATCCCAAACTTGTGATCCCAAACTTCCCATTCAGATCCCAATTCCCCAATCCCAAACTCCCCATCCTGATCCTAAATCTCAGATCCCAAACTCCCCATCCCCATCCCAATCCCAAACTTCCCATTCAGATCCCAATTCCCCAATCCCAAACTCCTGATCCCAATCCTAAATCCCAGATCACAAACTCCCCATCCTGATCCCAAATCCCAGATCCCAAACTCCCCATCCTCATCTCAACACCCCAATCCCAAACTCCCCATCCCGATCCCAAACTCCTGATCCCAAACTTCCCATTCAGATCCCAATTCCCCAATCCCAAGATCCCCATCCAGATCCCAAATCCCAGATCCCAAATTCCCCATCCCAATCCCAAACTCTCCATCCCAAACTCCTGATCCCAAACTCTCCACCCCCATCCCAAACTCCTGATCCCAAACTCCCCCTCCCGTGCAGCTGCCTCATCCCGAGGGATCCGTGTAGGATTAAATTCCCAGGATTTGGAGGGAATTAATTCCCGACCATCTGCCGGGCCCGGGGCCGCGGCACCGACCGGGCTGGCCCCGATCCTGGGATCCTGAAAATCCCAAAGGATCCCGACAATCCCAAAGGATCCCGACAATCCCAAAGGATCCCGACAATCCCCAAGGATCCCGACAATCCCAAAGGATCCCGACAATCCCAAAGGATCCCGACAATCCCAACGGGAATTTTCCCAAAAGGGCTGGGGGGGATCTGGGCAGAGATTCCGAGGGATTTTTGGGGTTTCCCCAAATATTCAGGATCTCAAGGCCTCCACCCTCATCCTAAATCCCCCATCTCAAGCCCAGACTTCCAATCTCGATCCCAAATTTCCTATTCTGATCACAAACTCTCCAGCCTGATGCCAAATTCACCATCCCAAACTCCTCATCCCGATCCTAAATTCCCCACCCCAATCCCAAACTCCCCAAAATTTCAGGATGGGGGGGGGGGATGATCCCGATCCCCACAAATCCCGGGATTTATTTTGTGGGAAGACGTGAAGATGATCCCTCAAAATCCCGGGATTTGGGATGGGAGGGGGTGAACGTGACCCTCCAAAACTGCAGGAACGGGGGGGTGACCGTGACCCCGCCAAACCCCGGGATTTTGGGGGGGTTGTGCCCGTCCCTGCTCCCGCTCCCGGGCCCCTCAGGCCGCGTTTCCCGCCCAGGCCTCGCCCCCCCCTCAGGCCTTGACCCCCTCAGGCCGCTCCCGCCCCTCAGGCCCCGCTACCTGCAGCCGAACGCGGGGGGCGCTGCCCGGCTGCCGCCGCCGCTTCCCGCTGCCCGTCCCGGTTCTCGATCCCCGATCCCGATCCCAATTCCCGATGCCGGTTCCCGGTCCCGGTCCCGCTCGGGCCCCTCAGCGGCGCCGCTTCCCCTCCGCCACTTCCTGCTTGGCCCCCCCCACCCCGCCAGCCGCTCGCGCCGCGCGTTCCCGCCCTCACCGCGCTTTTCCATTGGCTGAACTGTGAGTCAATCATCAAAGCGCACATTCTGATTGGTCTCTTTAGCTGTCAATCAATGCCGATCTCGACTATACGCACTCCCCATTGGCCGAGCGGGACCTGCCCCTCACCAGGGGTGTTGATTGGGAAGCGCGAGTGTCATTCAACACACCAAGGTCCGCCCACCGCGGCGTCCTCGCTTCCTATTGGCTGCCAGTGCTGGCGCATCTCTCTGCTGATTGGTAGAAGGCACTGTCTATCAATGAACGCCGCCTCATATCGCTTCTCATTGGTCACAGCGCGCTGTTTATCAATTGCGGGTTCCGGCCGCCATTGGCCTCAAGGGGCGTCCATGGCGGCGGCTCCCAGCCGGGGGCTCCTATTGGAGCATCAGAACCCGCCCAAACCAGGCCTGAAATGGCTTCAGCCCTTTCCTCCCATTCGCTGCAAGCGCTGCCAATCACAGGGACATCTGAGGGGATGCTCGCTCACTTCCCCTTGCTGCGCGATGCGATTGGTGGAGAGCGCTGTCACTCAAGGCTCCTCGCTCTCCCATTGGCTGAAGTGCCCCAAAGCCCGCCAAGCAACTCCCCGTCGTTCATTGGTCCATAGAGCTGCCGCTATGATGTGACCACGCCCCCTCGCATCTCGTTAGCCGCCACAACGACAACATCCGCTCCTGCCGCTCGCTGATTGGTTCATTCAGCTGTCCATCCTCAGTCAGCCCCGCCCCTCGGCTCGCTGTAAACAGAGCGCGGGGGATGCCGGGAGCTGCTGCGGGAATTCCCGGGAATTCCATTTCTCCCAGCGCAGGGAATTCCCGGGAATTCCCGCTCCCAGTGATCCCAGTGCAGAGAAATCCCGAGTTCCAGTTCCTCCAGCCCAGCAATTCCTTTTATTCCCGCAATTCCCACGAAATTCCTTGTCTTATTCCTAGAATTCCTGAAAATCTCCTTTCATCACTCCCACCATTCCCAAGAAATTCCCTTTTCATTCCCACGATTCCAAACAGGTTCCTTTTACTCGCAAGAAATTCCGCTGACTCCCACAATTCCTAAGAAATTCATCTCATCCCCAAGAAATTCCTTTTATTCCCACAATTCCCAAGAAATCCCTTCCCACGAAATTCTCCTCCCATTCCCAACAAACTCCTTTTATCCCCACGACATCCCCCAAAAAAACTCCTTCGATTCACAAGAAACTCCTTCTACTCCCAAACAACTTTATTCCCGAGAAATTCTCTGCATTCCTACCAGATTCCCAAGAAATTCCTTGAATTCCCACTATAACCATTCCCAACAAACTCGTTCCAGCTCCTTTACCTCCCGCCCGTTTTTCCCGCTTTTCATTTCTTCTCCTCGTCCTTCCTGTCCCGGTTTTCCCGGTTGTTCTCCCGGTTTTCCCGGTTGTTCTCCCGGTTTTCCCGGTTCTCCCGTGCTGCCTGTGATGCCAGGGAGCCCATGGCATTCCGGATGGCCTCGTTGTTGGGATCCACCCCGGGCAGGTTTTCCAGGACACTCTGCAGGAATTCCGGGTCCTGCATCACGTCGTAGTCGTCCTCCTCCTGTGGGGGAAGTGGGAATGTGGGATTGGGGGAAATTTGGGAATTTGGGGGAATTCGGGGGGTTTGGGATGGGCAGGATTCACAGGAAAATGTGGGGGATTGGGGAAAATCTGGGGGATTTGGGAAAATCTGGGGGTTTGGGATTGGCAGGATTCACAGGAAAATCCAGGGGATTTGGGAAAATCTGGGGGTTTGGGATGGGCAGGATTCACAGGAAAATCTGGGGGATTGGGGAAAATCTGGGGGATTGGGGAAAATCCGGGGGATTTGGGATGGTCAGAATCCACAGGAAAATCTGGGGATTTGGGGGAAATCTGGGGGATTTGGGAAAATCTGGGGGGTTTGGGATGGGCAGGATTCACAGGAAAATCTGGGGGATTTGGGAAAATCTGGGGGATTGGGGAAAATCTGGGGGATTTGGGGAAATCTGGGGATTTGGGAAAATCTGGGGGGTTTGGGATGGGCAGTATTCACAGGAAAATCTGGGGGATTGGGGAAAATCTGGGGGATTTGGGATGGGCAGGATTCACAGGAAAATCTGGGGGATTTGGGGAAAATCTGGGGGATTGGGGAAAATCAGGGGGATTTGGGATGGGCAGGATTCACAGGAAAATCCAGGGGATTTGGGATCATCCCAAAGAATTTGGGATCATCCTGGGGGATTTGGGATGGGCAGTATTCACAGGAAAATCTGGGGGATTTGGGAAAATCTGGGGGATTTGGGATGGGCAGGATTCACAGGAAAATCTGGGGGATTGGGGAAAATCTGGGGGATTTGGGAAAATCTGGGGGATTGGGATGGGCAGGATTCACAGGAAAATCTGGGGGATTTGGGAAAATCTGGAGGGTTTGGGATGGGCTGGATTCACAGGAAAATCTGGGGATTTGGGATTGGCAGGATTCACAGGAAAATCTGGGGGATTTGGGAAAATCTGGGGGATTGGGGAAAATCTGGGGGATTGGGGGAATTTCGGGGGGTTTGGGATGGGCTGGATTCACAGGAAAATCTGGGGGATTTGGGATGGGCAGGATTCACAGGAAAATCTGGGGGATTTGGGAAAATCTGGGGGATTTGGGATGGGCTGGATTCACAGGAAAATCTGGGGGATTTGGGAAAATCTGGGATTTGGGATGGGCAGGATTCACAGGAAAATCTGGGGGATTTGGGAAAATCTGGGGGATTTGGGAAAATCTGGGGGATTTGGGATGGGCAGGATTCACAGGAAAATCTGGGGGATTTGGGAAAATCTGGAGGGTTTGGGATGGGCTGGATTCACAGGAAAATCTGGGGGTTTGGGATGGGCAGGATTCACAGGAAAATCTGGGGATTTGGGATTGGCAGGATTCACAGGAAAATCTGGGGGATTTGGGATTGTCCCGGGGAATTTGGGATCATCATGGGGGATTTGGGATTGTCCTGGGGAATTTGGGATCATCAGGATCCACAGGAAAATTGGTGGGAATGATGGGAGTGGTGGGAATAATGGGAATGATGGAAATTATGGGATTTATAGGATGTGAGTGATGGGATGGGATTTAGGGGAATGATGAGATTTATGGGATTTATTGGATTTATGGGAGTGATGGGATGGGATTGATGGGATTTATGGGATGGGATTGATGGGATTGATGGGATTTATGGCATGGGAATTCTCACCTTGGTGGGCTCGGATGTGTCCATGGCCCCACTGTCCACCTCAGCTGCCTCAGCCTGGGCAAATTCTGCACAACCCAAACCCAAAAATCCATGGAAACCCAAAAACCCATGGAAACCCAAAAACCCATGGAAACCCAAAAACCCTCAGGAAAACCCTGGACCCAGCCAGGCTAAAATTCCCAAGCTTTTCCTCAGGTTTTCCCAAGGTTTTGTCCACCTCAGATGAGGCAAACTCCTCAAAATCCCAAATCTCACCCCAAAATCCCATGGGAAAAAAACATCTTCCAACCCAACCCTTGGGCAAGAATTCCTGGTTTTCCTGGGTTTTTTCCCAAGTTTTTCCCAGGGTTTTCCTGGTTTTTTCCTGAGTCTTTAAGGAGTTTTCCCCAGGATTTTTCTGAGATTTTTCCCAAGTTTTTCCTGAGTCTTTTCCTGAGGTTTTTCCTGATCTTTTCCTGAGTCTTTCCCAGAGTTTTTCCTGAGTTTTTTCCTGAGCTTTTCCTGAATTTTTCCCTGAGTTATTCCCACGGTTTTCCCAAGTTTTCCCAGAGTTTCCCCCAAGTCTTTCCCTTGTTTTTGCTGAGATTTTCCCCAAGTTTCTCCTGAGATTTTTCCAGGTTTGACTGAGGTTTTTCCCTGAGGTTTCCATGAGCTTTTCCTGAGTCTTTTCCCAATTTTTCCCCCAGTTTTCCCTGCACTTTCCCCACATTTTCCCCGAGTTTTCCCTGCACTTTTCCCGAGTTCTCCCTGCACTTTCCACGTTTTCCCCGAGTTTCCCCAAGTTTTCCCTGCCCTTTCCCCAAGTTTTCCCTGCACTTTCCCCAAGTTTTCCCTGCACTTTCCCCAAGTTTTCCCTGAGTTTCCCCAAGTTTTCCCTGAGTTTCCCCAAGTTTTCCCTGCACTTTCCCCAAGTTTTCCCTGCACTTTCCCCAAGTTTTCCCTGCACTTTCCCCAAGTTTTCCCTGCACTTTTCCCAAGTTTTCCCTGCACTTTCCCCAAGTTTTCCCTGCACTTTTCCCAAGTTTTCCCTGAGTTTCCCCAAGTTTTCCCTGCACTTTCCCCAAGTTTTCCCTGCACTTTCCCCAAGTTTTCCCTGCACTTTTCCCAAGTTTTCCCCGAGTTTCCCCTGCACTTTCCCCGAGTTTCCCCAAGTTTTCCCTGCCCTTTCCCCAAGTTTTCCCCGCCCTTTTCCCGAGTTTCCCCTGCACTTTCCCCGAGTTTCCCCAAGTTTTCCCTGCCCTTTCCCCAAGTTTTCCCTGCCCTTTTCCCGAGTTTTCCCTGCACTTTTCCCAAGTTTTCCCCAAGTTTTCCCTGCACTTTTCCCGAGTTTTCCCTGCACTTTTCCCAAGTTTCCCCGAGTTTTCCCTGCCCTTTCCCCGAGTTTCCCCTGCCCTTTCCCCAAGTTTTCCCTGCACTTTCCCTGAGTTTTTCCTGCTCTTTCCCTGAGTTTTCCCCACACTTCTCCCGAGTTTCCCCAAGTTTTCCCTGCACTTTCCCCAAGTTTTCCCTGCCCTTTTCCCGAGTTTTCCCTGTCCTTTCCCCGAGTTTCCCCACACTTCTCCCAAGTTCCCCTGCCCTTTCCCCGAGTTTTCCCTGCACTTTCCCCACACTTCTCCCGAGTTTTCCCTGCACTTTTCCCCGCCCTTTCCCCAAGTTTTCCCCGCCCTTTCCCCGAGTTTTCCCTGCACTTTCCCCAAGTTTTCCCCGCCCTTTCCCCGAGTTTTCCCTGCCCTTTCCCCGAGTTTTCCCCGCCCTTTTCCCGAGTTTTCCCTGAGTTTCCCCGAGTTTCCCCCGCCCTTTCCCCGAGTTTCCCCCGCCCTTTTCCCGAGTTTTCCCTGCCCTTTTCCCGAGTTTTCCCTGCCCTTTTCCCGAGTTTTCCCCGCCCTTTTCCCGAGTTTTCCCTGCACTTTCCCCAAGTTTTCCCTGAGTTTCCCCGAGTTTCCCCCGCACTCACCAGCCCCCTGCAGTGACATCTGCATGGCGTAGGCGATCTGCTCCTCCTCGCTCATGGAGCTCAGGTCCGGCAGCCCCGCCCGGCCGAACTCCGGCTGCCCCATGGTCATCTTGAGCAGCGCCTCGTCCGACTCTGCGGGACACGGCACGGGCAGGGCTGAGCCGGGGACAATCCATGGGGATCCATGGGATAACCCAGGAATAACCCATGGAACAGCCCGGGAACAATCCATGGGATAACTCAGGAATAACCCATGGAACAGCCCGGGAATAATCCATGGGGATCCCAGGAATAACCCATGGAACAGCCCGGGAATAATCCATGGGATAACTCAGGAATAACCCATGGAACAGCCCGGGAATAATCCATGGGGATCCCAGGAATAACCCATGGAACAGCCCGGGAATAATTCATGGGGATCCCAGGAATAACCCAGGAATAACCCATAGAACAGCCCGGGAATAATCCATGGGGATCCCAGGAATAATCCATGGGGATCCCAGGAATAACCCATGGAACAGCCCGGGAATAATCCATGGGGATCCCAGGAATCCATGGGGTAACGCAGGAATAACCCATAGAACAGCCCGGGAATAATCCATGGGGATCCCAGGAAAAATCCATGGGGTAACCCAGGAATAATCCATGGAACAGCCCGGGAATAATCCATGGGGTATCCCAGGAATAATCCATGGGATAACTCAGGAATTCATGGGGTAACCCAGGAATAATCCATGGAACAGCCTGGGAATAATCTATGGGATAACCCAGAAATTCATGGGATAAACCAGGAATAATCCATGGGATAGCCCAAGAATTCATGGGATAAACCAGGAATAATCCATGGGATAGCCCAAGAATTCATGGGATAAACCAGGAATAATGCATGGGATAGCCCAGAAATTCATGGGATAAACCAGGAATAATGCATGGAAGAGGCCAGCAATCCATGGGCCATATCCCCACCCTCCCAGGGAAAGATTTCTCCCACATGTTCATCCCAAAGCCACCCCCACAAATCCCATGGATCCCATGGATCCCATCAATAACCCCCCCATGCCCCTCACCGTCCCCCCCCGCCGCAGCCATCCCGGCCTCCGCAGCCGAGGCCGCGGCCGCCCTGCGCGCCTCCTCCTCCTGCCGCTGCCGCTGCTCCTCCATGGACACGCGCAGCGCCTGCGAAAAACCAAATCCAAATTTGGGACGGGGAAAAAGCCGGGAATGAGGGCGAGAGGGGGCTGGGAGACAAGGGTTTGATGTTGGAAATGCCCAGTTCCTGAGAATTTTGGGGTGAGTCTTGGGGGATTCTGATGTTGGAAATTCCCAGGAACTTTGGCAATGTTGTTGGGAGATTTGGATCATTTGGATCAGTGTATGATGAACCAAGAAATTTGGGATTTTTTGAGATTCCAAAATTTGAAATTCCCAATCCCACGGGATTTTGGGAATTCCATGATCCAAACCAGCACCAGCTCGGGGTCAGCACTGGGATCCACCCCAAACTGGAAGCCAGAGGCGCCCAGGCCCAGCAGGGATGGGGACATTGGGACATGAATGGGAGAATCGTAAAATTTGGGATTTTACGGGATTTTGGTGCTGAAAACATCAAATTTTTAGGAATTCCATGACCCCTACCAGTGCCACCTCGGGGTCAGCACTGGGATCCACCCCAAACTCAAAGTCAGAGGCGCCCAAACGCAGCAGGGATGGGGAAACAGCGAGATTTGGGATTTTATGGGATTTTGGTGCTGCCAATCCCCAATCCCACGGGATTTTGGGAGTTCCATGACCCCTACCAGCGCCAGCTCGGGGTCAGCACTGGGATCCACCCCAAACTCGAAGTCAGAGGCCCCCAGGCCCAGCATGGCCCCCCCCCTCCCCGGCCAGGATGGGGGAGCTGATGAGGGCGTCGGCCAGGCTGGGTCCCGGGGGCACCGTCACCAGGTGCGAGCCGCTGCCGTCCTTGCCGTTGAGCGCCGTGATGAACGCCGTCAGCTTCTCCGTGTTGGCCTCCTGGGAGGGAAAATGGGATCTGGGAATGCTGGGCAGGGCTGGCAGAGAGGGGGGCTGGGGGAGGTGAAGGGGGTTTGGGGTGGAGGGAATGGGTCTGGGTGATAAATTCACAGCAGGAAATTGGAGATGGGAATGTGGCAATTCCTGGGGTTTGTGCCTAGAATGTGGCCATTCCCAGATTCTCACCTCCTCTCCAAAGTTGATGATGTCCACATTGACCTTCTCTTTCTTAAGGCGCTTGGCCAACTTCACCAGCTGGGAAAAAACGGGAATGCTCCAGGATCAGCAGGATATAGACCTGATCCCATTATCCCAGACCCAATCCTGGATCCAATCCCATTATCCCAGACCCAATCCTGGATCCAATCCCATTATCCCAGATCCAATCCTGCTGTGATCCCATTGTTATCCCAGACCCGATCCCATTATCCCAGACCCAATCCTGGCTCCAATCCCATTATCCCAGACCCAATCCCATTATCCCAGACCCAATCCTGCTGTGATCCCATTGTTATCCCAGACCCAATCCCATTACCCCAGACCCCATCCTGCTGCAATCCTGGCTCCAATCCCATTATCCCAGACCCCATCCTGCTGCAATCCTGGCTCCAATCCCATTATCCCAGACCCCATCCTGCTGCAATCCTGGCTCCAATCCCATTACCCCAGACCCCATCCTGCTGCAATCCTGGCTCCAATCCCATTATCCCAGACCCAACCCCACTGTGCCCCCACTCACGTCCTTGTCGCTGTCGTGCACGGGGCTGCCCACGAAGGCAATGATTCTCATCTTGTGGTTCTTGCCCTGACGGTGCTTCAGCGCCAGCTGAAACAAAATCCCACATTTGGGGTCATTCCTTGGATTCCCCTTAAGATTTCCTGGGATTTCTGTGGGATCTCCACAGATTTAAACCAACTCCACAGATTCACGTCGAGCTTTAAAATCTCCCCCATCACTCCTATCACCAAAAACCCAAGGAAAACCAAAGCTACAAAACCAATTCCCCACATCCAGGCTCTTTAAAACTTGGGGGAAACCCCGGAATTTTGGGGATTCCCTGGGAACTGGGGAGCAGAACTCACGTGGGCCACGCGGATGCCGGTGCCGAAGGTGATCTTGCCCTTGGGCTGCACCGTGTGCAGCTTGGACAGGATGCGCCCGGTGTCGGGGGTCAGCGTGGTCAGCACCTCGCAGTTACTGCAGAGAGGGACATTCCTGGGATTCCCTCGGGATCAGGGAGGGAATTCCCACCTGGGCTTAACTCAGAGAGCAGCTCCTGGGAGTTTATTTGGGAGGAAATTTTCCACCCCCGGGAGGAAACGAGCAATTCGCAAGTGGTTTGCAATAATCCCCAGCTCCTTTCCCCTGGATTCCCTGGATCCCCAGCCCCTTTCCCCAGCATCCCCAGCCCCTTTCCCCTGCATCCCCAGCCCCTTTCCCCTGGATCCCCAGCCCCTTTCCCCTGGATCCCCAGCCCCTTTCCCCAGCACCCCCAGCCCCTTTCCCCAGCACCCCCAGCTCCTTTCCCCAGCACCCCCAGCCCCTTTCCCCAGCACCCCCAGCCCCTTTCCCCTGCATCCCCAGCCCCTTTCCCCTGCATCCCCAGCCCCTTTCCCCAGCACCCCCAGCCCCTTTCCCCAGCACCCCCAGCCCCTTTCCCCAGCACCCCCAGCCCCTTTCCCCAGCCCCCCAGCCCCTTCCCCTAGATCCCCAGCACCCCCAGCCCCTTTCCCCTGCACCCCCAGCACCCCCAGCCCCTTTCCCCGGCACCCCCAGCCCCTTTCCCCAGCACCCCCAGCCCCTTTCCCCAGCACCCCCAGCCCCTTTCCCCTGCATCCCCAGCCCCTTTCCCCTGGATTCCCTGGATCCCCAGCCCCTTTCCCCAGCACCCCCAGCTCCTTTCCCCTGGACCCCCAGCACCCCCAGCCCCTTTCCCCGGCACCCCCAGCCCCTCACTTGGCCAGGGTGATGAGCCCCACGTTGTTCTCGGGGTTGCTGCGGGTTTTGGAGTGGCACACGATGTTCACGGCGTCCTGCTGCGCCTGCAGCCGCGTGGGCAGGAAATCCCCGTTCCGCATGTACTCGCTGTTATCCACACTGCAATTCCAGAGAGAGAGAGCACGGGGATGGAGAGGGGATACTCAGGGAAACCCTGAACTGCCTCAGAGAAACCCCAAACTGCCTCAGAGAAACCCTGAACTCCAGCAGAGAAACCCCAAACTGCCTCAGAGAAAACCTGAACTCCCGCAGAGAAACCCTGAACTGCCTCAGAGAAACCCCAAAATCCCGCAGAGAAACCCTGAACTGCCTCAGAGAAACCCCAAAATCCCGCAGAGAAACCCTGAACTGCCTCAGAGAAACCCCAAAATCCCGCAGAGAAACCCTGAACTCCAGCAGAGAAACCCTGAACTCCCTCAGAGAAACCCTGAACTCCTGCAGAGAAACCCCAAAATCCCGCAGAGAAACCCCAAACTGCCTCAGAGAAACCCCAAACTCCTGCAGAGAAACCCTGAACTGCCTCAGAGAAACCCTGAACTCCAGCAGAGAAACCCCAAAATCCCGCAGAGAAACCCTGAACTCCCGCAGAGAAACCCCAAAATCCTCAGGGTAGAAACACCGGGAATGGTGTGGGGAGAAATCCTCAGAAAAATCCCCTGAACTCCCTCAGAGCCCCCTAAAATCCTCAGGGAAAAAACACCGGGAATGCTATTGGGGGAAACCCTCAGAGAAATCCCAAACTCCCTAAGAGAAACCCCAAAATCCTCAGGATAGAAACACCAGGAATGGTGTGGAGGGATCCTGAAACCCCCCCCCCCCACAAAATCCTTCAGAACCACCCCAAAATCCTCAGGCCCCCCTAAATCCTGTCAGATACCCTAAATCTACTCAGACCCCCCTAAATCCCCCTCACACCCATCTCTGTCCCCTCACACCCCTCTCTGTCCCCTCACACCCATCTCTATCCCCTCACACCCCTCCCTGTCCCCTCACACTCCTCCCTGTCCCCTCACACCCATCTCTATCCCCTCACACCCCTCTCTGTCCCCTCACACCCATCTCTATCCCCTCACACCCATCTCTGTCCCCTCACACCCATCTCTGTCCCCTCACACCCCTCTCTGTCCCCTCACACTCCTCCCTGTCCCCTCACACTCCTCTCTGTCCCCTCACACCCCTCTCTGTCCCCTCAGCCCCCCTCAAACCCCCCCAGCCCTCAGGCGGGCCCGCCATGACTCAGGGAAAGCGGCCGTGCCGGGCCGGGCCGGGCCATGGCGGGCCGGGGGCTGCCGTGAGGGCTCCGGGGGGCAGCACAGGGGATCCCGGGGCCGCCGCCGCCGCTCTCACCACACCATGGTGCTCTCCAGAACCATCTTGGCCCCTTCTCGCAGCGCCGACCCGCTCCCCACTGAACCCAACAACGCGCCCGCTGATTGGTCCGGATCCCGCGGCCAATCAGCGCGCCCCGTGTAGGCGGGGTGCTGCGCAAAGCATGCTGGGAGTTGTAGTTCTGGGCGGGACACAATGGCAGAGAGTCACCTCTGTCCCCGGGACTGTCCCCTCCCCCCAACCCCTCCCGTGGGGTCTCCTGTCCCCCTGTGCCACCCACGGCTGTCCCCTGTCCCCAGTGATGTCCCCTCAATGTCCCCAGGGCTGTCCCCTTGTCTCAGTGTCCCCAGTGTCCCCAACCCCCCCCCAATGATGTCCCCATTCATGTCCCCAGTGTCCCCATGGGACATGGAAATTCCAGGAATTCTATTCCCAATCCAAGGGAAATGCAGGAAAATTCCATTCCCAACCCAGGAAAATTCCAAGAAAATTCCAGGAAAATTCCATTCCCAACCCAGGAAAATTCCAAGAAAATTCCAGGAAAATTCCATTCCCAACCCAGGAAAATTCCAAGAAAATTCCAGGAAAATTCCAAGAAAATTCCATTCCCAACCCAGGAAAATTCCAAGAAAATTCCATTCCCAACCCAGGAAAATTCCAAGAAAATTCCAGGAAAATTCCAAGAAAATTCCATTCCCAACCCAGGAAAATTCCAAGAAAATTCCAGGAAAATTCCAAGAAAATTCCATTCCCAACCCAGGAAAATTCCAGGAAAATTCCAAGAAAATTCCATTCCCAACCCAGGAAAATCCAAGAAAATTCCAGGAAAATTCCAAGAAAATTCCATTCCCAACCCAGGAAAATTCCAAGAAAATTCCAGGAAAATTCCAAGAAAATTCCATTCCCAACCCAGGAAAATTCCAGGAAAATTCCAAGAAAATTCCATTCCCAACCCAGGAAAATTCCAAGAAAATTCCATTCCCAACCCAGGAAAATTCCAAGAAAATTCCATTCCCAACCCAGGAAAATTCCATTCCCAACCCAGGAAAATTCCAAGAAAATTCCAGGAAAATTCCAAGAAAATTCCATTCCCAACCCAAGAGAAATCCATTCCCAATCCATGAAAATTCCACGAGCTTCATTCCCAAATGCAGGAAAATTCCATGAACATTCCAGGAATTCCAGGAGAACTCCATCCATGATCCAGAGGCACCAGATTCTCCCTGGCAATGGCAGCTTGAAAATTCCAGGATTTCTGTCCCAAATCCAGGAAAAATCCATTCCCAGTCCACAAAATTTCCATGAATTCTGTCCCAAGTCCATGAAAATTCCATCCCAAATCCAGGAAAATTCCATTAATTCCATTGTCAAATCCTGGAAAATTCCATGAATTCTGTCCCAAGTCCTGGAAAATTCCAAGAATTCTGTCCCAAATCCTGGAAAAATCCATTCCCAGTCCACAAAAATTCCATGAATTCTGCCCAAATCCAGGAAAATTCCAAGAATTCTGTCCCAACTGCTGAAAAATTCCATAAATTCTATCCCAAATCCAGGAAATTTCCGCTCCCACTTCAGGAAAATTCCATCCCAAAAAACAGGAAAATTCCATGAATTCTCTCCCAAATCCAGGAAATTTCCATTCCCATTCCCAGAAAAGTCCCTCCATGCCCAGGAAGAGCCAAATTCTCTTTTTCTCCTGGAAAATTCCCCCCAGAATTCCCAAATTTCCACCTTTGGAACAGGCAAATCCCCCCAAAAAAACCTAAAAAACAAAAAAAACCCTAATCCCAAAAATTCCAACCCCATCTCCCCCCCCCCAAAGCCTCTGGATGAGGAGAATTCCCAGGAAAAAGGGGAATTATCCCAAAAATATTTAAATATTCATAAATATTCTGTTCTGAGGGGGCAAAAAATTGGGAAAAATGGGGGAAAATTGGGAAAAAAATGGAAAAATTGGGAAAAAAGGGAAAATTGGGATATTTTCCCCTCCTGATCTGATAAAAAATGGGAATAAAACAGGATTGGAAGGGAATTTGTCTAATATAGACAAATATTCCAAGGGAAAAAGGGAAAATTCCTGGAAAAAAAGAGAAAATCCAACAAAATTTTCCCCAAATTCCCTTTGGGAATCTTGGAAAAATCCAGGTGGGAATTGCTGAGCTGAGAATTCCCAGGATAAAGCAATTCCAGAGGGGAAAAATCTGGGATTTTAGGGTGGGAAAAATCAGCTTTTCTGTAAAAAAATGTGGAAAAAGGGAAAAGTGGGAAGAGCATTGGGGAAAATTCCCTCCTTGCTCTACATTCCATGATTTTTTCAGCATAAAAAGCTTGAAATTTTGGGGTTTTTTATAAAAAAAAATTGGGATTTTTCCAAGTGGGAATTTGGGAAAAAATTATTTTTAATTTCATATAAAAAAAAAACCAACAGGGAGCAAAAATCAGCTCCAGCCCCAGGGGTTGCTCTGGAATTTTGGGATTTTTTTTTTTGGGATGGATCCAGGTTTGGAATTTTTTTTTTTTTTTTTTCCATCTCAAAATCTGCTCCAGGAATTTTGTGGGAATGTCAAGAGGTTTTAAAAAATGGGATTTGGGGATTGGAAAAGTGGGATTTTGGAGGGAAATCCTTAAAAAAATGTGGGTGGAAATCCCAGAATGGGGTTGGATTCTGAAGATTCCAAAAAATCCCAAAAAATCCCCCCAAAAATTCCACAAAATTCCTCCCAAAAATCTCCCAAAAATTCCAAAAAATTCCCCCAAAATTCCAAAAAAATCCCAAAAAATTCCAAGAAAATCTTCCCTGATTGTGGGAACAACTTCCCAAAATTCCTGCTGGAAAAAGGGAGGAACCAGAAACTTTTCCATGATTTTTCCTCCATTTTTTTTTCTCCTGTTTTCCAGAGGATTTCCCATGGAAAACCCAGAGCAAATCTCCATTTAGGAATAAAAAAAAAAAAAAGAATTAATAATTACTAATAATTAATAATCCCAAAAATTCCCACAATGCTAAAAACCAGGAAGGAAATTTAAAACAAACAAACAAAAAAAAAGCATAAAAATAAAGAAAAAACACAAAAATTCCCCCCCAAAAAAGTCTGGGCAGCTCTGATTCCCTCTGGGAATTTTCCAGGAATTCTCTCCCATTTTTTTTTGTTTTTAAAGCCCAAAATTCAGGAATTCCTGGGAATTTCAGGTCCTTTTTTTGTCCTGATTTTCATCCTTGGTTTTCCAAGGAATTTGGTGGCTCCAAGAATTCCAGAGGGAATTTCCACATTCCCAGATTTCCCCAGGGGCCATTCCCAGTTTTTCAGCTCCCAGGATTGGTGGGAAAAGAAGAAATTCCAAAGGATTTTTGGGAATCCAACGGTGTCAATTCACTGGGAAGAGAAAAAAAAAACAAAATAAGGGAATGAAGGAAAATTGGGAATTTTCCGCATGGAATATTTGTTTTGGTTTTTTTTTTTTTCTCCTAAAATTTCTGAATTCCAGGGATTTTAAGGGATTTGGGATATTCCAGACTCTCAACCAAATTCCATTCCCAATTCAAAGGAAATTCCAGGAAAAATTCAGGAAAATTTCAGGAAAATTCCAGTAATTCCATTCCCAATCCAAGGGAAATCCATTCCAGGAAACTTCCAGGAAAATTCCCAGAAAATTCTAGAAAAAAATCCAGGAATTCAATTCCCAATCCAATGGAAATCCATTCCAGGAAAAATTCAGGAAAATTCCAGAAAAAATCCAGGAAAATTCCAGGTATTTGAGATAATCCAGATTTTTGGGAATGAGGAATTTTTCTCTTTTTAAACCATTTCTCAAAATTTTGAGCTGGAATTTTTTTCCCAAATCCCTTTGGGATCAAAGATGGGAAATTTGGGAATGCTCAGGATGGGATTTGGGATATTCCAGACTTTTGGGAATGAGGGATTTTCCTCCTTTTGGGGCAATTCCAGGAATTTTGGGCTGCCCAAACCCATGGGAATGAAATTCCAGGATCCCAAATCTCTGAGAATTCCCTGGGAATTCCCAATTTTTTCCATGGAAAACACTCACAAAGCTGATCTCAGTCTCCTGCAGCTCCTCCAGCTCCAGGGGCAGGGAAGGGCCAGGGGATCCACTGGAAAAACAATGGAAAAATGGGAATTTTCAGGAATTTTTTGAGGGGAAAACCAAGAAATCTCAGCCCTAAATCCCAACTTTCTGCTGTTCCCATGGAAATCCCAGGAAATCCTGAAAAAAATCACCCTCAAAACATTGGAAAATCCTATTTTTTCCCCCAAGGAATTTTTTGGGGGGTTTTTTTTGGGAATTTTGAATGCAGGGATTGGGAATTCCAGAGAATTCCATGGGAAATGGGGAGCAAGAGGACATTCCATGGAAATTCCATGGAAAATGTAGATAAAAGGAATATTCCAGGTTAATTCCATATGGGAATTCCATGGAAATTGGGGATAAGGAGAATATTCCATGAAAATTCCACATGGTATTTGTGGATGTAGAGAATCCTCAGGAATTCCAGAGGATTTTTTCCCCATGGATAAAGAAAATATTCCATGGAAATTCCACGTGGAAAATGTGGATAAAGAGAATATTCCATGGAAATTCCAAGCAATTCCACCCCAGGCTGTTCCCTGGGAACAGGAAAAGCAGGAACATCCCCAGGGGGATTTCCTTGGGAATTTCCCAAATTTTGGGAAAGATCTGACCCCAAAAAAGCTCCAAATCTCAGAAATTCCTGGAAAACATTCCATAAAAAACTTGGATCCAGCCTCACCTGGGCAGGGAAATTCCAGGAGCTGCTCCAGGCCCCGGGTGAACTTCAACCCCCACGGACCTGTGGGAATTGGGGAATTTGGGAATGTTGGGGGAGAATTCCTGGATTTCCAGAGGGCTCATTCCAAGGAAACTTCCCAGAGAGGGGCTGGGATGGGGCAGAGATCCCAAGGGCTTGGGAATGATCCCAAAAAAATCAGGAGTGATCCCCAAAAAAACCTCAGGAATGATCCCCCAAAAAAGTCAAGAATGATTCCAAAAAAGTCAGGAGTGATCCCAAAAAAACCTCAGGAATGATCCCCCAAAAAAGTCAAGAATGATTCCAAAAAAGTCAGGAGTGATCCCAAAAAAACCTCAGGAATGATCCCCCAAAAAAGTCAAGAATTATTCCAAAAAAGTCAGGAGTGATCCCAAAAAAACCTTGGGAATGATCCCCCAAAAAAGTCAAGAATTATTCCAAAAAAGTCAGGAGTGATCCCAAAAAAACCTTGGGAATGATCCCAAACCCTGGGGAATGATCCCAAACCCTGGGAATTATCTCCCCAAAAACCTTGGGAATGATCCCAAACCCTCAGGAATGATCCCAAACCCTCAGTAATGATCCCAATCCCTGGGGAATGATCCCAAACCCCCAGGAATGATCCCAAACCCTTGGGAATGATCCCAATCCCTCAGGAATGATCCCAAACTCTCAGGAATGATCCCAAACCCTCAGGAATGATCCCAAACCCTCAGGAATGATCCCAAACCCTCAGGAATGATCCCAATCCCTCAGGAATGATCCCAAACTCTCAGGAATGATCCCAATCCCTCAGGAATGATCCCAAACCCTCAGGAATGATCCCAAACCCCCAGGAATGATCCCAAACCCCCAGGAATGATCCCAAACCCTCAGGAATGATCCCAAACCCCCAGGAATGATCCCAATCCCTCAGGAATGATCCCAATCCCTCAGGAATGATCCCAATCCCTCAGGAATGATCCCAAACTCTCAGGAATGATCCCAATCCCTCAGGAATGATCCCAATCCCTCAGGAATGATCCCAATCCCTCAGGAATGATCCCAATCCCTCAGGAATGATCCCAATCCCTCAGGAATGATCCCAATCCCTCAGGAATGATCCCAAACTCTCAGGAATGATCCCAAACCCCCGGGAATGATCCCAATCCCTCAGGACTGACCCCCCATCCCCATTTCCATGATCCCAAACCCCTCCCAGCACTGACCCCCAGCCCTCTGTCCCCATCCCATTCCCAAATTCTCTCCCACCTGCTGGGGGGGGAGGCGGCGCCGGCGCTGCCGAGGGAGGGGCTGGACAGGGACAGGGACAGGGACAGGGAGGTGGGGACAGAGTCACAGCTGGGATCAGGGACAGAGCGGGGCAGCAGATCCGGCCTGGAACCTGGGAATGAAACAGAGATAATGGGATCAGAAACTGGGAATGGGATACTGGGAATGGGGACAGGGAATGGGATACTGGGAATGGGATACTGGGAATGGGACAGGGAGGTGGGGACAGAGTCACAGCTGGGATCAGGGACAGAGCGGGGCAGCAGATCCGGCCTGGAACCTGGGAATGAAACAGAGATAATGGGATCAGAAACTGGGAATGGGATACTGGGAATGGGATCAGAAACTGGGAATGGGATACTGGGAATGGGATACTGGGAATGGGGACAGAAACTGGGAATAGGATACGGGGAATGGGGACAGAAACTGGGAATGGGAAACTGGGAATGGGAAACTGGGAATGGGATCAGAAACTGGGAATAGGATACTGGGAATGGGGACAGAAACTGGGAATGGGAGCGGAAAGTGGGAATGGGAAACTGGGAATGGGATCAGAAACTGGGAATGGGATACTGGGAATGGGATACTGGGAATGGGATACTGGGAATGGGGACAGAAACTGGGAATGGGAAACTGGGAATGGGATCAGAAACTGGGAATGGGAAACTGGGAATGGGATCAGAAACTGGGAATGGGATACTGGGAATGGGATACTGGGAATGGGATACTGGGAATGGGATACTGGGAATGGGGACAGAAACTGGGAATGGGATACTGGGAATGGGATACTGGGAATGGGATACTGGGAATGGGATACTGGGAATGGGATACTGGGAATGGGGACAGAAACTGGGAATGGCAGCAGAAACTGGGAATGGGAGCAGAAACTGGGAATGGGAGCAGAAACTGGGAATGAGAATGGGAACAGACAGGATCAGGAACCTGGGAATGGGATCAGGATTTTTTGGGATAAAAGTGAGAATAAAAATGAGGATTCTGTGGGATGAAAACAGGGATTTTGAGGATAAAAACTGGGAATTTTATAGCACCAAAGCTGGATAAAGAAGTGGGATATTTTGGGGACGAGAGAAGGGATTTTTTGGGGGGTGCAAATGAGGTTTTTGGGATAAATGGCCCAGTCCCACCTTGCTCCAGGTCGGCCTCGGGGCCAGGCTGGGCTCTGGCATCCCCTGAGCCCTGGGGGGGGTTTGGGGCTGGGATCCCCCCCTGGCTCCTCCTGGGCCCTGCCTGGCCCCGGCTCTTCTTGGATGGGGAAGGTTTCACTGCAAAAAGGGAAAAAAATCATCAGAATTCGGGATTTTCCAAAATATCCAAAGGGGGTTGGGGCAGGGAGGAGGGGAAGGAGGTGAGAAAGGGGAAAGAAAATAAAAGAAAGGGATTTTTTAGGGAAAAGAAAGGGGTTTTTAAAGAAAAAATGGAGTTTTACAGAAAAAAAAAAAAAAGAGTTTTTTTGGGTAAAGGAAGCATTTTTACAGGGAAAATAAAGCAGTTTTTTAGGAAAAAAAGCAATTTTACAGGGAGATAAAAAAGAGTATTTTTAGGGAAAAAAGCATTTTTACAGGGAAAAAACACCTCAGTTTTTTAGGAAAAAAAAAAAACCAAAACACCACCAAGTTTTCAAGAGGAAAATAAGCAGTTTTTCAGGGAAAAAAAAACCCAAAACATCAGTTTACCAGGGAAAAAAATAGGGAAAAAATGGGAAAAAAATAGGGAAAAAATGGGAAAAAATGAGAAAAAGATGAGAAAAAAATTGGGAAAAGGGGGGAAAGTCAGGAGTGGGAATTGTTTGGGATGTGGAGCAGGAATTTGGGCTGAAAGGAGGGAATTTGGGGATTGGGGGGGGGTTGAACTCACGTGGAATTTTCCGGAACACCGTGTGGCACATGAAGCGCTGGAAGCGCTCGGCGTAGAAACTGGGCCGGTGCACGGACACTGTGTCCTGGAACCCCAAAAAATGGGAATTATACACCAAAAATGGGAGTTATGCACCCAAAAAATAGGAATTAGTACCCAAAAAATAGGAATTAACACCCAAAAAATGGGAATTAACACCCATTTCCCCCTCCGAAAATTCCCATTTTCCCCCCGAGAATTCTCATTCTCCCGTTAAAAAATTCCCATTTTTTCCTATAAAAATTATCATTTTTTTTCCCCTACAAAATTCCCATTTTCCCATTAATAAATTCCCATTTTCCCATTTAAAAATTGACATTTTCCCATTTAAAAATTGCCATTTTTCCATGGAAATTCCCATTTTTCCACTCACCCCATCGTGCACCAGCGCCTTCCAGGAGTGCTCGAGCTTCTTCACGAACCTGCAGAGACAGAGCAGCAATTCCCAAAAATTCTCCCAAAATTCCCAAAGTTTGGGTGAAACTCCCGATGCAGGGGCACCCAAAGGTGGGAGTGGTTAATGAATAGTTAATTAACAATTAATGAGGGGTTAATTGCTGACCTGTAGGACTGCAGGACGTCGATGATGCCGATGTAGAGCAGCAGCCGCTCCCCCCGGGAATTCCGGGCGGGAATTCCGCCCATCCTGGGGAAAGGGAACAGGGATCAGGAACTGGGATTGGGAATGGGATTGGGAATGGGATTGGGGATTTGGGATCAGGGATCAGGAACTGGGATTGGGAATGGGATTGGGGATTTGGGATCAGGGATTGGGATTGGGAATGGGATTGGGAATTTGGGAATGGGATTGGGAATGGGATTGGGGATTTGGGATCAGGGATTGGGATTGGGATTGGGAATGGGATTGGGAATGGGATTGGGAATGGGATTGGGAATGGGATTGGGGATTTGGGATCAGGGATTGGGAATGGGATTGGGGATTTGGGATCAGGGATTGGGAATGGGATTGGGGATTTGGGATCAGGGATTGGGATTGGGATTGGGAATGGGATTGGGAATGGGATGGGATTGGGAATGGGAATGGGATTGGGAATGGGATTGGGAATGGGATTGGGAATGGGATTGGGAATGGGATCAGGGATTGGGATCAGGGAATGGGATTGGGAATGGGATCAGGGATTGGGATTGGGAATTGGATTGGGAATGGGATTGGGGATTTGGGATCAGGGATTTGGGACTGGGAATGGGATTGGGATCAGGGATTGGGATTGGGGATTTGGGATGGGATTGGGATCAGGGATTTGGGATGGGATTGGGAATGGGATCAAGGATTGGGATTGGGGATTTGGGATCAGGGATTTGGGATGGGATTGGGAATGGGATCAAGGATTGGGATTGGGGATTTGGGATCAGGGATTTGGGATGGGATTGGGATCAAGGATTTGGGATTGGGGATCAGGGATTTGGGATGGGATTGGGATCAAGGATTTGGGATGGGATTTGGAATGGGATCAGGGATTGGGATTGGGGATTTGGGATGGGATTGGGATCAAGGATTTGGGATTGGGGTCAGGGAATGGGATCAGGGATTGGGATTGGGAATGGGATTGGGAATGGGAATGGGATTGGGGATTTGGGATCAGGGATTTGGGACTGGGATTGGGAATGGGATTGGGAATGGGATTGGGGATTTGGGATCAGGGATTTGGGACTGGGAATGGGATTGGGAATGGGATTGGGAATGGGATTGGGAATGGGATAAGGGATTGGGAATGGGATTGGGAATGGGATTGGGATAAGGGATTGGGAATGGGATTGGGAATGGGATCAGGGATTGGGATCAAGGAACAGTTTCGGATGGAAAAAACTCCAAACATCCTGAAAAATCTACGGGCAGGGAAAATCCCAGTAATTCCCAATGAATCCCAGTCCATCCCAGTGATTCCCCATGTATCTCAGTCCATCCCAGTGAATCCCAGTCACTCCCAGTAACTCTCACTGGTCCTCAGTCTCAAAAGATCCCCCTCTGTCCCTGGATGGACTCCATGGCTGTGCTGTAGAGCACTGTCCCAGTCACTCCCAGTCACTCCCAGTGAATCCCAGTGATTCCCAGTGATTCCCAGTGATTCCCAGTCCCTCTCTCACTGGTCCTCAGTCTCGAAGGTGCCTCCCCTGGGTGCCTCTCCCTGGATGGACTCCATGGCTGTGCTGTAGAGCACTGTCCCAGTCACTCCCAGTGAATCCCAGTCACTCCCAGTGATTCCCAGTCACTCCCAGTGATTCCCAGTCACTCCCAGTGATTCCCAGTCCCTCTCTCACTGGTCCTCAGTCTCGAAGGTGCCTCCCCTGGGTGCCTCTCCCTGGATGGACTCCATGGCTGTGCTGTAGAGCGCTGTCCCAGTCACTCCCAGTGAATCCCAGTCACTCCCAGTCACTCCCAGTGACTCCCAGTCACTCCCAGTGATTCCCAGTAACTCCCAGTGATTCCCAGTGAATCCCAGTCACTCCCAGTGATTCCCAGTCCCTCTCTCACTGGTCCTCAGTCTCGAAGGTGCCTCCCCTGGGTGCCTCTCCCTGGATGGACTCCATGGCTGTGCTGTAGAGCGCTGTTCCAGTCACTCCCAGTCACTCCCAGTGATTCCCAGTGATTTCCAGTGATTCCCAGTCACTCCCAGTGATTCTCAGTGATTCCCAGTCACTCCCAGTAACTCCCAGTGATTCCCAGTCCCTCTCTCACTGGTCCTCAGTCTCGAAGGTGCCTCCCCTGGGTGCCTCTCCCTGGATGGACTCCATGGCTGTGCTGTAGAGCGCTGTCCCAGTGACTCCCAGTGACTCCCAGTAACTCCCAGTGCTCCCAGTAACTCCCAGTGACTCCCAGTGATTCCCAGTCCCTCTCTCACTGGTCCTCAGTCTCGAATGTCCCCCCTCTGGGTGCCTCTCCCTGGATGGACTCCATGGCTGTGCTGTAGAGCGCTGTCCCAGTCACTCCCAGTCACTCCCAGTAACTCCCAGTGATTCCCAGTGATTCCCAGTGAATCCCAGTGATTCCCAGTGATTCCCAGTCCCTCTCTCACTGGTCCTCAGTCTCGAATGTCCCTCCCCTGGGTGCCTCTCCCTGGATGGACTCCATGGCTGTGCTGTAGAGCGCTGTCCCAGTCACTCCCAGTCACTCCCAGTGAATCCCAGTGACTCCCAGTGATTCCCAGTGATTCCCAGTGATTCCCAGTCCCTCTCTCACTGGTCCTCAGTCTCGAATGTCCCCCCTCTGGGTGCCTCTCCCTGGATGGACTCCATGGCTGTGCTGTAGAGCGCTGTCCCAGTAACTCCCAGTAACTCCCAGTGACTCCCAGTAACTCCCAGTGCTCCCAGTAACTCCCAGTGCTCCCAGTAACTCCCAGTGACTCCCAGTGACTCCCAGTAACTCCCAGTCCCTCTCTCACTGGTCCTCAGTCTCGAAGGTGCCTCCCCTGGGTGCCTCTCCCTGGATGGACTCCATGGCTGTGCTGTAGAGCGCTGTCCCAGTCACTCCCAGTGAATCCCAGTAACTCCCAGTGATTCCCAGTGATTCCCAGTGATTCCCAGTCACTCCCAGTCACTCCCAGTGATTCCCAGTCACTCCCAGTCCCTCTCTCACTGGTCCTCAGTCTCGAAGGTGCCTCCCCTGGGTGCCTCTCCCTGGATGGACTCCATGGCTGTGCTGTAGAGCGCTGTCCCAGTCACTCCCAGTGATTCCCAGTAACTCCCAGTGATTCCCAGTGATTCCCAGTGAATCCCAGTGAATCCCAGTCCCTCTCTCACTGGTCCTCAGTCTCGAATGTCCCCCCTCTGGGTGCCTCTCCCTGGATGGACTCCATGGCTGTGCTGTAGAGCGCTGTCCCAGTCACTCCCAGTCACTCCCAGTGAATCCCAGTCACTCCCAGTGATTCCCAGTCACTCCCAGTGATTCCCAGTGATTCCCAGTCCCTCTCTCACTGGTCCTCAGTCTCGAAGGTGCCTCCCCTGGGTGCCTCTCCCTGGATGGACTCCATGGCTGTGCTGTAGAGCGCTGTCCCAGTCACTCCCAGTCACTCCCAGTAACTCCCAGTGATTCCCAGTGAATCCCAGTGACTCCCAGTGATTCCCAGTCCCTCTCTCACTGGTCCTCAGTCTCGAATGTCCCCCCTCTGGGTGCCTCTCCCTGGATGGACTCCATGGCTGTGCTGTAGAGCGCTGTCCCAGTCACTCCCAGTCACTCCCAGTAACTCCCAGTGATTCCCAGTGATTCCCAGTGAATCCCAGTGATTCCCAGTGATTCCCAGTCCCTCTCTCACTGGTCCTCAGTCTCGAATGTCCCTCCCCTGGGTGCCTCTCCCTGGATGGACTCCATGGCTGTGCTGTAGAGCGCTGTTCCAGTCACTCCCAGTCACTCCCAGTGAATCCCAGTGACTCCCAGTGATTCCCAGTGATTCCCAGTGATTCCCAGTCCCTCTCTCACTGGTCCTCAGTCTCGAATGTCCCCCCTCTGGGTGCCTCTCCCTGGATGGACTCCATGGCTGTGCTGTAGAGCGCTGTCCCAGTCACTCCCAGTCACTCCCAGTGACTCCCAGTAACTCCCAGTGATTCCCAGTAACTCCCAGTGATTCCCAGTGAATCCCAGTCACTCCCAGTGATTCCCAGTGATTCCCAGTCCCTCTCTCACTGGTCCTCAGTCTCGAAGGTGCCTCCCCTGGGTGCCTCTCCCTGGATGGACTCCATGGCTGTGCTGTAGAGCGCTGTCCCAGTCACTCCCAGTGCTCCCAGTAACTCCCAGTGACTCCCAGTGCTCCCAGTAACTCCCAGTAAATCCCAGTCACTCCCAGTGATTCCCAGTCACTCCCAGTCCCTCTCTCACTGGTCCTCAGTCTCGAAGGTGCCTCCCCTGGGTGCCTCTCCCTGGATGGACTCCATGGCTGTGCTGTAGAGCGCTGTCCCAGTCACTCCCAGTGATTCCCAGTAACTCCCAGTGATTCCCAGTGATTCCCAGTGAATCCCAGTCCCTCTCTCACTGGTCCTCAGTCTCGAATGTCCCCCCTCTGGGTGCCTCTCCCTGGATGGACTCCATGGCTGTGCTGTAGAGCGCTGTCCCAGTCACTCCCAGTCACTCCCAGTGAATCCAGTCACCCCAGTGATTCCCAGTCACTCCAGTGATTCCCAGTGATTCCCAGTCCCTCCTCACTGGTCCTCAGTCTCGAAGGTGCCTCCCCTGGGTGCCTCTCCTGGATGGACTCCATGGCTGTGCTGTAGAGCGCTCTCTGTGGGCCCCGCCGGCCGCCCGGGGCCGTCCCCTCCGGCCGTGCCGGCCGCCAGCGCATCGCGCTGCGCCGTCCAGGTTGTGGATGGCCACCAGCAGGGCTGTAATCCATGATCTTGAAACTCTGCAGCACCTGGTGTGGGGGACACAAACACACACTTTGGGACAGAACAGGGAAAATGGCTGAACAACCATCATTTCCCACAAAAAAAAACCAGGAAAAAACGGTGGAGACGCCCATTGAATCCCCGCAAAAAAACCAGAAAAAAGGCTGAACGCCTGAAAACTGCCCACCACCAAAAAAACAGGAAAAGAGGCAGAATGCACACAAATGTCCCACAAAAAACAGGAAAAAAGGCAGAATGCACACAAATGTCCCACAAAAAACAAGAAAAAAGGCAGATTGCACACAAATGTCCCACAAAAAACAGGAAAATAGGCAGAATGCACACAAATGTCCCACAAAAAACAGGAAAAAAGGCAGAATGCACACAAATGTCCCACAAAAAACAGGAAGAAAGGTAGAATGCACACAAATGTCCCACAAAAAACAGGAAAAAAGGCAGATTGCACACAAATGTCCCACAAAAAACAAGAAAAAAGGCAGAATGCACACAAATGTCCCACAAAAAACAGGAAAAAAGGCAGAATGCACACAAATGTCCCACAAAAAACAGGAAAAAAGGCAGAATGCACACAAATGTCCCACAAAAAACAGGAAGAAAGGCAGAATGCACACAAATGTCCCACAAAAAACAGGAAAAAAGGCAGATTGCACACAAATGTCCCACAAAAAACAAGAAAAAAGGCAGAATGCACACAAATGTCCTACAAAAAACAGGAAGAAAGGCAGAATGCACACAAAGTCCCACAAAAAACAAGAAAAAAGGCAGAATGCACAAATGTCCCACAAAAACAGGAAAAAGGCAGAATGCACACAAATGTCCCACAAAAAAACAGGAAAAAGGCAGATTGCACACAAATGTCCCCAAAAACAAGAAAAAAGGCAGAATGCACACAATGTCCCACAAAAAACAGGAAAAAAGGCAGATTGCACACAAATGTCCCACAAAAAACAAGAAAAAGGCAGAATGCACACAAATGTCCCACAAAAAACAAGAAAAAAGGCAGATTGCACACAAATGTCCCACAAAAAACAGGAAGAAAGGTAGAAGATCCAGCGTTTTCCCATAAAAACACCAAGAAAAAAAAACCAAAATACCCACACAATTTCTGCAAACAGGAAAAAGGGTGAAACACCCACAATTTT
>NW_027636168.1:582016-613078 GCF_903797595.1 Erithacus rubecula | reverse complement strand
TCCCACAAAAAATGAAAAAAGGTACAATACCCACAACTTTCCCACAAAAAACGTAAGACAAAGACTGAATACCCACAAATTCCCTATGAAAAAAGCAGAATGCCCCCAAAATCCCCACCAAAAAAAACCACAAAACACCTAAAAAACAACCCAACAGGAAAAAGTGGAATGCCCACAAAAAAGGCAGAACACCCACAATTTTCCCTCAAAAAAAAAAAAAAACAGGAAAAAAAGCAGAATACCCCCAAAATCCTCACAAAAAAAAGAAAAACCACCTAAAAAATAACCCAACAGGAAAAAGAGTGGAATACCCACAAAAAAGGCAGAACACCCACAATTTTCCCACAAAAAAAAAAAAACAGGAAAAAAAGTAGAATACCCCCAAAACCCCTATCAAAAAAAACCACCTAAAAACCAACCCAACAGGAAAAAGAGTGGAACACCCACAAAAAAGGCAGAACACCCACAATTATCCCTCAAAAAGAAAAAAAACAGGAAAAAAAGTAGAATACACCCAAAATCCTCACAAAAAAAAAAAAAAAACACCTAAAAAACAACCCAAAGAGGAAAAAGAGTGGAATATCCACCTGAACACCCACAAAAAAAGGCAGAACACCCACAATTTTCCCTCAAAAAAAAAAACCAGGAAAAAAAGTAGAATACCCCCAAAACCCCCATCAAAAAAAAAAACCAAACCAAAACCAACCCAACAGGAAAAAGAGTGGAACACCCACAAAAAAGGCAGAACACCCACAATTTTCCCACAAAAGAAAAAAAAACAGGAAAAAAAGAAGAATACCCCCAAAATCCTCACAAAAAAAAAAAAAAAAAACCCACCTAAAAAACAACCCAAAGAGGAAAAAGAGTGGAATACCCACCTGAACACCATAAAAAAGGCAGAACATCCACAATTTTCCCTCAAAAAAAACCCAGGAAAAAAAGTAGAATACCCCCAAAACCCCTATCAAAAAAAACCACCTAAAAACCAACCCAACAGGAAAAAGAGTGGAACACCCACAAAAAAGGCAGAACACCCACAATTTTCCCTCAAAAAGAAAAAAAACAGGAAAAAAAAGCAGAATACACCCAAAACCCTCACAAAAAAAAAAAAAACACCTAAGAAACAACCCAAAGAGGAAAAAGAGTGGAATATCCACCTGAACACCCACAAAAAAAGGCAGAACATCCACAATTTTCCCTCAAAAAAAAAACCAGGAAAAAAAGTAGAATACCCCCAAAACCCCTATCAAAAAAAAAAAACCAAACCAAAACCAACCCAACAGGCAAAAGAGTAGAACACCCACAAAAAAGGCAGAACACCCACAATTTTCCCTCAAAAAAAAAACAGGAAAAAAAGCAGAATACCCCCAAAACCCCTATCAAAAAAAAACCCAAAACCAAAACCAACCCAACAGGAAAAAGAGTGGAACACCCACAAAAAAGGCAGAACACCCACAATTTTCCCTCAAAAAAAAAACCAGGAAAAAAAGTAGAAAACCCCCAAAACCCCTATCAAAAAAAAACCCAAAACCAAAACCAACCCAACAGGAAAAAGAGTGGAACACCCACAAAAAAGGCAGAACATCCACAATTTTCCCTCAAAAAGAAAAAAAACAGGAAAAAAGTAGAATACCCCAAAATCTCCGCAAAAAAAAAAAAAAACCACCTAAAAAACAACCCAACAGTAAAAAGAGTGGAATACCCACAAAAAAGGCAGAACATCCACAATTTTCCCTCAAAAAAAACCAGGAAAAAAAGTAGAATACCCCCAAAATCCCCACAAAAAAAAAAAAAAAACACCTAAAAAACAACCCAACAGGAAAAAGAGTGGAACACCCACCTGAACACCCACAAACAACACGAAAAAAAAAAGCCGCCATAACACCCACAATCCCCCTAAAAAACCATCAAAAAAAAAAATCAGAAGAGCCCCATCAAAGGAGCAAGGCTCACCAAGCAATCCCTCTGCAGCGTCTTGCAGAGGGCATTGTACATGTCAGAGTCCAGGAAGAGCCCGTCAGGCAGGTCCTGCATGAAGTCCAGGTCCTTGAAGGTGGGGAAAACCTTCTCGCGCTCCTTGGGCGAGGCGCGGCGCTTGTAGGTGGAGCCCTTGAGGTCGTACTTGAGGTGCATGCGCACCCAGCGCGGCAGCAGGTTGTTCATCACCACGATGCGGATGTTCTTACCGCCCGCCTGCACGCAGTACAGCCCGTAGAACTTGGGCAGCAGCGTGCGGGGGTTCTGGTTCAGGTTCTGGGGGGGGAGATGGGGATCAATGTAAAATTCAGCAAAAAAATTGTCAAATCTGGGGGCACTCAAAGGCTTGGGAAAGGTGGGATTGGTTAATTAAAGATTAATTCTGAATTTGGGCAGCAGCGTGCGTGGGTTCTGGTTCAGGTTCTGTGGGGGGAAACGGGGATCAATGTAAAATTCAGCAAAAAAATTGTCAAATCTGGGGGTACCCAGAGGCTGGGGAAAGGTGGGATTGGTTAATTAATGATTAATTCTGAATTTGGGCAGCAGCGTGCGTGGGTTCTGGTTCAGGTTCTGTGGGGGGAGATGGGGAATCAATGTAAAATTGTCCTAAAAAAATTGTCAAATCCAGGGACATTCAAAGGCTGGGGAAAGGTGGGATTGGTTAATTAATGATTAATTCTGAATTTGGGCAGCAGCGTGCGTGGGTTCTGGTTCAGGTTCTGTGGGGGGAGATGGGGATCAATGTAAAATTGTCCTCCAAAAATTCCCAAATCTGGGGGTACCCAGAGGCTGGGGAAAGGTGGGATTGGTTAATTAATGATTAATGAGCGGTTAGTTCTGAATTTGGGCAGCAGCGTGCGTGGGTTCTGGTTCAGGTTCTGGGGGGGGAGATGGGGATCAATGTAAAATTGTCCTAAAAAAAATTCCCAAATCTGGGGGCACTCAGAGGCTGGGGAAAGGTGGGATTGGTTAATTAATGATTAATTCTGAATCTGGGCAGCAGCGTGCACGGGTTCTGGTTCAGGTTCTGTGGGGGGAGATGGGGATCAATGTAAAATTGTCCTAAAAAATTGTCAAAGATTCACCCAGAAATTGTCAAATCTGGGGACACTCAGAGGCTGGGGAAAGGTGGGATTGGTTAATTAATGATTAATGAGTGGTTAGTTCTGAATTTGGGCAGCAGCGTGCGTGGGTTCTGGTTCAGGTTCTGTGGGGGGAAACGGAATCAATGTAAAATTCAGCAAAAAAAATTGTCAAATCTGGGGGTACCCAGAGGCTGTGGAAAGGTGGGATTGGTTAATTAATGATTAATTCTGAATTTGGGCAGCAGCGTGCGTGGGTTCTGGTTCAGGTTCTGTGGGGGGAAACGGGGAATCAATGTAAAATTCAGCAAAAAAATTGTCAAATCTGGGGGTACCCAGAGGCTGGGGAAAGGTGGGATTGGTTAATTAATGATTAATGAGGGGTTAATTCTGAATTTTGGCAGCAGTGTCCACAGGTTCTGGTTCAGGTTCTGCACGGGGAGATGGGGAATCAATTAAAAATTAGCAAAAAAATTGCCAAATCTGGGGGCACCCACAGGCTTGGGAAGGGTGGGATTGATTAATTAATGATTAATGAGGAGTCAATTCTGAATTTCAGCAACAGCATCCACGGGTTCTGCTTGAGCTTCTGGAAGGGGGGAAATGGGGAATGAATTTCAAATTTAGCAAAAAATATCGCCAAAAATTCCTCCAAAATTTCCCAAAGTTTGGGTGAAACTCCCAATGCAGGGGTACCCAAAGACTCAGGAAAGGTGGGATCAGTTAGTTAATAATAAATTATGGGTTAATTCTGAATTTCAGCAGCAGGGTCCAAGGATTCTGGTTCAGGTTCCAGAGAAGGAAAAATCAGGGAATGAATTTAAAAATTTGGCAAAAAAATCACAGAATTTTCAGGCGGTTCTTGGGTTGGGAAAACGTCGGAATCGCTGCTGGAACATGGCAAGAGAATCAAAATCCCTTTGGTTTTTGAGTTTGCCAAGAATTTTTGTGGTTATCTATGGATTTGGGGATTTTTCCATGGATTTGGAAGTTTTCCATGGATTTTGGGGAGTTCTGGCATTTTGGGGTTGGGGATGTGTCGAAATTGCAGTGAAAACACGGGAAGAACATAAAAATCTCTGTGGTTTGGGGGTTTTCCATGGATTTTGGAGGTTTTCCATGGATTGTGGAGGTTTTCCATGGATTGTGGAGGTTTTCCATGGATTTTGGAGGTTTTCCATGGATTGTGGAGGTTTTCCATGGATTGTGGAGGTTTTCCATGGATTTTGGAGGTTTTCCATGGATTTTGGAGGTTTTCCATGGATTTTGGAGGTTTTCCATGGATTTTGGAGGTTTTCCATGGATTGTGGAGGTTTTCCATGGATTTCTGGGGGTTTTTTTTGGTCTTCTATGGATTTTGGTGGTTTTGCCATGGATTTTCAGATTGCAAACAGCACAAACTCAACAACGAGTGCACAACCCCAACAACTCCATGGACCCAAAGCCATTTTCATCCACCCCACCAGGATATTTCCATGCCTCCACCATTCCCAGGGCTGGGAATTGCAGGAATTCTGGGCTCACCATGTAATAGCCAGGCAGGAGCTTCTGCAGGAACTCGGCCTCCTTGTGCTGCACAGTTTTGATGATGAACTCGTCGTCGCTGGAGACGTAGAACAGGGAGCCACTGGCACCAGAGTTGGAGAGCTCAATCAGGGGCTCACTGCACAGGGAGTACTGGGGGGAAAAGGGGGAGAATGCTGGAATTCCATCAGGAGTACTGAGGGGAAACTGCTAGAATTCCATTGGGAATGGAGCTTGGAGGGGGGAAGGCAGGTGGGTGAAGGGGAAAGGGGGAAAGGTGTCTTGAAATGTGGGAAAAGAGGGAGAAGGGGAGAGAGGGAGAAGAGGGAAAAAAGGGGGAAAACGGGGGAAAAAAAGAGGGGAAAATGGAAAAAGGGAAGAGAAGGGAAAGGGAAAAGAGAAAAGGAGAAAGGAGAAGAGGAAGCAGTAGGGAAAAGGGAAAATAAAGGGAAAGGGAAAAGGCAAAGGGGAATGGGAAAAGGCAAAGGGGAACGGGAAAAGGCAAAGGGGAAAGGGAAAAGGCAAAGGGGAAAGGGAAAAGGCAAAGGGGAAAGGGAAAAGGCAAAGGAAAAGGAGAAAAGGAAAAGGGAAGAGAAAGAGAAGGGAAAAGAGAAAATGGAAAAATGGGAGAAAAAGAAAAAATGGAAAAGAGAAATGGGGAAAGAGAAAGAAGAAAGGGAAAAGGGAAAAACGGAAAATGGAAAAGGGGAAAGTGGAATAGGGAGAAAGGAAAAGAGAAACAGGAAAAGGGACGAGGGAAGAGGGAAAGGAAAAGGGGGAAAAGGAAAAGGGGAAAATGGGGGAAAAGGCAAAGGGGTAACAGGAAAAGGGCTGTCAGGCCATGTCCCTCACCAGGTAGTCGTCGGGGCGGATCCCGAAGAGCTCGCGGAAGTAGCGGAAGGCCACGGGCGCGTAGGTCTTGAAGCGGAAATCGTTGTAGTGGTGGGCAGGGGTCAGGTTGCTGCCCTCGCTGTGGGGACACAGAGAATTTGGGATTGGGGTCAGAAGTGGGATATTGCAGATGGAATCTGGACCTGGAGCACCCCTGGGTGGGGGATTCCAGCTCCAGGGAGAGAAGGGGGAAAAGGGAAGGGAACGGGATAAAGGCGAAAGGAAAAGAGTGAAGGGAATGGGGGAAAAGGAACAGGAATGGCAAAAAGGGGAAATGGGAATGGGAAAAGGGAATGAGGGAAAAGGGAAGAGAATGGAAAAAGGAATATGAAGTGAAAAAATGAAACAACTGAAACAAAAGAAAAGGAAAAAGAGACGGCAAACAAAAGAGAATAAGGGAATGGAAAAAAAGATGAAGGGAATGGGAAAATGGGAGAAAGGGGAAAAACGGGAGAAAAAAAGAAAGAAAAGGATAAAAAGGGGGATAAGGGGGAATAAGGGAACAAGAAGAATAGGGAGGAAAAATGGAGGGAAAGGGGACAAGGAGAAAATAGGGGGAAATAGGGGAAAGGAGGAGAAAGAGAGGAGACAAAAGGGGGGGAAGGAGGGCAAAGAGAACAAAAAGAGCAAAAAAGAATTAAAAAACCATAAAAAAAAAAAAGAGAAAAGGGATAAGGAGGGAAAAAAGGGGAAATTTGGGATGGCAACCTGGGGAAGAAGATGCTCTCCACGACGTAGAAATCCTGCATGAGCACGTCACGCTCGGGCTTGGTGCTGAGGCTGCCCACGGTGTGAGTGATGCCCAGCTGGATGGCTCCCTTCAGGGCTGAGGAGGTGGTCTGGGGGAAAAAATGGGAATGAGGGGTGGGAAATGCTCCCTTCAGGGCTGAGGAGGTGGGAAATGCTCCCTTCAGGGCTGAGGAGGTGGTCTGGGGGGAAAAAATGGGAATGAGGGGTGGGAAATGCTCCCTTCAGGGCTGAGGAGGTGGTCTGGGGGGAAAAAATGGGAATGAGGGGTGGGAAATGCTCCCTTCAGGGCTGAGGAGGTGGTCTGGGGGAAAAAATGGGAATGAGGGGTGGGAAATGCTCCCTTCAGGGCTGAGGAGGTGGGAAATGCTCCCTTCAGGGCTGAGGATTAGGGATGGGGAGTGGGAATTCCAGGTGGGAATTATGGATGGGGAACAGAGATTATGGATGGGAATGGGAGTTATGGGTGGGAATGGAAATGGGAACAGAAATCCAGTGGGAATGGGAATTAATGGGAGTGGCAGGAGCTCAATGGGAATGGGAATTCAGTGGGAATTGATGGAATTCTGTGGGAATGGGAGTGGGAACAGAAATCCAGTGGGAATGGAAATGGGAATTAATGGGAATGGGAATTAAATGGGAATGGGAATTGAATGGGAATGGAAATGGTAATGGGAATTCAATGGGAATGGGAATGGGAATTAAATGGAAATGGGAATTCAGTGGGAATGGAAATGGGAATTGAATGGAAATGGGAATGGGAATTCAATGGGAATGGGAATTCAATGGGAATGGGAATTCAATGGGAATGGGAAATCAATGGGAATGGAAATGGGAATGGGAATTCAATGGGAATGGGAATTCAATGGGAATGGGAATTCAATGGGAATGGGAATTCAATGGGAATGGGAATTCAATGGGAATGGGAATTCAATGGGAATGGGAATTCAATGGGAATGGGAATTCAATGGGAATGGGAATTCAATGGGAATGGGAATTCAATGGGAATTCAATGGGAATGGGAATTGAATGGAAATGGAATTCAGTGGGAATTCAGTGGAAACAGCTGGAACTCAACAGGAGTGGGAGAAATTCAAAGGAAGACCTCAAAAATATCCACATTTACAAAATTCCCAAACAATTCACTCTCTGCCCAGCCACTCCACGTGATTTATGGGAATTTTTGTGCCTTTAAGAAGCTCCCAAAAAAAGTGGGAAATCACAGATTAAAAATCTTCCTCCCAAAATTTCTGCAAAAGCAGCCAAAAAAACCCCCAAAATTCCCTTTTTTCCTTCATTTCCATGGAATCTCCTCCCTTTCCCGCAGCGATCCTGGACAGAATTCTTTGGGAAAAGGGTGAAAAAATGGGAATTTACCTTTTTGTAGGTGGTTTCTCCTGTGGAATCCACTCCTCTGTGGCCTTTCCGGATGGTCTGGGATCCTCCTGGCATCTTGGGAAAAAGAAAAAATGGGAGGAGAGGGAAAAAAATTGGAAAATTCAATTTTCTCCAGGATTTTTCCATCCCAAAAAGTTGGAAAAGGAACTGGAATAGTGAAGAAAAAGCTGGAATTTAGGATTTTTCCAGCCTGGAACTCACCTCAGGAGTCAGGGATTTTTTGAAGGTGTTGGATCCTGCCAAGAGAAAGGAAAATCCACGCTCAGAGAGGGATCAATCCCAGAAAAGCAGGGGAAAATCCCACAAAAACCCCAAAAATTGAATTTTTCCCAACTCTCCACACTCTTCTCCTTGGGTTTCTGGCACAAATTCCCAAATAACATGAATAAAGATTTAGAAAATCAGGGATCAGGCCTTAAACCCTTCCAGAAAAACGAGGAGCAGGGAGCTCCTTCCCAAATGGAATTTTTATGGATCTGCACCCACAATTTAAGGTGGAAAAAGTGATTTGCAGCTGGAAAAAAAGCAGCATAAAGAACTGGATTATCTCAGAAGTTCTGCCAACTTCGGGAAAAACCAAAAATTCTCGGTTTTAAAAGCCAAAAACTCCCTGTTTAATCCCTAAAAAACGCCTCCAAGCCGGCGAATTCCCGATTTTCTGAGCGCTGGCTGCGCTTCCAGCCCTTTCCCTGGCTCAGGTTCCCGCTTAGCCAAACAAATTCCATGGATCTGTCGCTGTTCCCACTGCGCTCCCGGCTCTTGGAGGGTTTTTTGGGGGGATTTTGGGATTTTTTTCTGGGATTTTGGGATCCCCGCGAGCTGTTCCCACCCCCTGTGAGTCACCGGACAGGAACTGGGATCGGATTTCCCTGGCACCAACAAACTTCTCCCTCCCCGCCCCGTTCCCTTTTCTTATTTTTAATTTTTCTGGGGAGGAAAAAGGAATTTGGAGTCTCTTAAATCCTCCTCTGTGTGTCCCTAAAGCCGAAGGGAAGTTTGGAATTTGGTTTTTTTCCAGGGAAAAGCCGGGTCCAGACTCGTCCCCTTAGACAACCCCAGGGAGATCCAGATCCCCCAAAATTCCCTCAGGAAACTCCAGAATCCCCTCCCCAAAAGGGTCTTGTCCCCCCCTAAAATAATCCTATTAAAGATCTCCAAAAATCCCCCTCAGCCTCACTCTTCTACAACCCCAGACCCCCCCAAAAAACCCCTGAAGACTCCTCAGAAAATCCCTATAGACCCCACAGCTTTATACCCCCAAAACCACCCTAAAGATCCCACAAAAAAACCCCTACTCGACCCCAAAAATATCTCAAAGACCCCAAAAAATCCTCGCCAGGCTGACAATCCCACACCCCAAAATAATCCCCAAAAATTGCCCCAGCCCCAAAGTTCTACATCGTCCCAAAAAAGCCTCAAGACCCCCAAAAATCCCCCTCAGCCCCAGGGTTCTACACCCCAAAATGAGCCCCAAAAAACCTTCTCAACCTCACGGCCTCAAATCCATCAAAAACCCCCAAAATCCTCTCAGTCTCATTGCCCTAAACCCACCAAAGATCCCCAAAAAAATTTCCTCACCCTTAGAAGTCTCAGACACTCAGAGCTCCCTCACACCCCCAAAACCCCCTCATAGTACCCCAAAATTTCCTGATAATATCTCAAAAAAACCCTCATAATGCCTCAAAATGCCCCTCAAAAACGTCACATAATCCCCCAAAAACTCGCTGTTAATCCCCCTCATAACTCTCCCAAAAAACACCTCACACCTCCCCAAAATCCCCCCATTCCCCTCAGCCCCTCACGCCCCCAGATCCCTCACAACCCCCCCAAAAATCCCACATAACTCCCAAAAAAACCCTTATAACCCCATAAAATCCCCCTCATAACTCTGCCAAAACACCCCTTATAACCCCACAAATCCCTCACAGCCCCCCAAAATCCCCCAAAATCCCCTCAGCCCCTCACGCCCCCAGACCCCCTGATCCCCCCAAAATCCCCCACTCCCCTCACAGCCCCCAAAATGCCCCAATTCCCCTCAGCCCCTCACGCCCTCAGACCCCCTGATCCCCCCAAAATCCCCCACTCCCCTCACAGCCCCCAAAATCCCCCAATTCCCCTCAGCCCCTCACGCCCTCAGACCCCCCCACCCCCTTCCCTCACCCCCCCCACGCCCCGTTCACCCTCGAGCCCCCAGCCCGGACCCCCTCCGAGCGCTGCCCGAGCCCCCGGCCGCCGCCCCGGCCCCGTTCCCCGCCGGTACCGCCGAGGCCGCCGCTGCTGCCGCTGCTGCCGCCGGACTCGGGCCCCGCCGCCGCCGCCGCCATCTTGGAGCGCGCGCTGCGCCCCCCCCCAGCTCAGCCCGCCCCCGCGCGCCACGCCCGGCCGCCCCCACGCCCCACAGGCCACGCCCATTAACGGATAAACCACGCCCGTTTTTGCATATATGGATAAAGACACGCCCACTCAGGGTCGTGCACCGCCCCTTTTCCATGTGGCCCCGCCCCCGTGCGGCTAAACCGCGCCTCTTCCCCGCCAGCCCCGCCCTCTCCGCGCTAAACCGCGCCCCCTTAATGCTTAACCCCACCAATCACGCGTGGGCGCGCCCCGGTTTATGCTGAGCCCCGCCCCTTTCAGCGCTCAGCCCCGCCCCTCGCCGAGCGCCCCACGCGGCCGCGGGCGATGGGGGAGCGGGAGCCACGCGAACGGGCCCGCACGGCGCATGCGCAGCTCAAGCAGCGGCGCCGCCCCTCTTCCCGTTTGGATTCGCCCCCCCCCGGGTGTCACGTGATGGGCGAAGTGACGTCATGTTTATCGCTGACGTCACATTAACACAATGATAAATTATGTCAGAGAGCAGCACCGTTATGTGCTACACCCCCCAGCAGTGACGTCATGGGAGCCTTGTCACAGAGCACACACATGCCCATCCTGTGACGTCATGCTGCTGCTATGACATCAGAGCCATGCCTCACCTTGTTGTGTCACAGAGCGTACATGTAAACCACACACTCCATGATGTCACTGCTCACATGATGTCACAGGGCACACCCAACTCCTGATACCCATCCCATGACATCACCCACGCAATGACGTCACCCGCAGTGACGTCACCCGCAGTGACGTCACCCGCAGTTCCCCGTTCCCCGCGCCGTGTCGCTGTCGCCGCCCATCGATCGATCTCTCGGCGCTCTCTCTCTCTCTCTCTCGCGCTGCGCAGGCGGCTCAGCCGAGCGCCGACATGAGCCTGGCCGAGGGCCGCGCCCCGCGCCGCACGGCCGGGAATCGCCTCTCGGGGCTGCTCCAGGCCGAGGAGGAGGACGAGTTCTACCAGACCACCTACGGCGGCTTCAACGAGGCGAGCGGCGGCGGGAGCGCGCGGCGGGAGGGGGAACGAGCCCGCCGGGAAGGCGGCGGCAGCGGCGGCGGAGCGGGCCCGCTCTGAGGGGAGGGAGGGGAGCGGGGCCGAGGGAGGCTGAGGGTCCCGAGCGGGGGTTTGAGGGGAATTGGGGTGTTATCCGGGGAACGGGGGGGTGTTGGGGATGTGGGGATATCCAGGGAATGAGGATCCGTGGGATCCCCCGGGTGATCCATCCCGGTGGGATTCCGGGATAACGTGTCCATGGATCCCCTCAGATGGGTGCGTGGGGTGAGCGATCCCATATTGCACAGGAATCCAGGGATAACGGGGAGTTATCCAAGGAGTCTGCAGGGGATCCATCCCTGTGATATTCCGGGATAACGTGTCCATGGATCCCCTCATTTGGGTGTGTGGGGTGAGCGATCCCATATTGCACACAGAGTTATGTTATTAAGGGGAGTTACCCAGGGAGTCTGGGGGGATCCATCCCTGTGATATTCCGGGATAACGGGTCCATGGATCCCCTCATTTGGGTGCGTGGGGTGAGCGATCCCATATTGCACAGGAATCCAGGGATAACGGGAGTTATCCAGGGAGTCTGGGGTGATCCATCCCCGTGGGGTTCCGGGATAATGTGTCCATGGATCCCCTCATTTGGGTGCGTGGGGTGAGCGATCCCATATTGCACACAGAGTTATGTTATCAAGGGGAGTTACCCAGGGAGTCTGGGGGGATCCATCCCTGTGATATTCCGGGATAATGTGTCCATGGATCCCCTCATTTGGGTGTGTGGGGTGAGCGATCCCATATTGCACACAGAGTTATGTTATTAAGGGGAGTTACCCAGGGAGTCTGCGGGGGATCCACCCCTGTATCCCACAGGATTTTGGGGACAATGGATCCCTCAGTGGGGCTCAATTATCCCCAATCCCCCATCCCACAGGAGTCCGGGGATGACGAGTACCGCGGCGAGCACTCGGACAGCGATGACGAGGTGGACTCGGACTTCGACATCGACGAGGGCGACGAGCCGGGCTCGGAGCAGGACGAGGCCGAGCCCCGGCGCCGCCGCCGCGTCCTCACCAAGGCTTACCGGGTACCGACCCCGCGGGGCTTCTCCGGGAAAACCCGCCCGGCCCATCCCCCGAGGCTTGACTCTGCCTCTGTGTCCTGCAGGAGCCGCTCAAGAGCCTGCGGGCCAAGAAGGCGGAGGGGCCGCGGGGAGGAGCCCAGAAGAGCAGGGAGGTGAAATCCCTGCCCCTGGAGCTGCAGGAGGATGTGGGAGACAGTGAGTGTGGGGTGGGGAGGGGTGGGAGCAGCGTCTTGGTAATCCCGTGGGGGAGTGGGATCCTTTCTGGAGAGCTGCTGGTGCTCCAGGGGGTGGCAGTGGGATCTGGTGGTGATCCCAGCTGGGATGGGAATGGGATCTCAGGGATCTCCTGGTGATGCAATGGGTGGCAACAGGATCCCATGGGAGAACACCTGGTGCTCCAGGGGGTGGGAATGGGATCCCAGGGATCTCCTGGTGATCCCAGATGGAAATGAGAACCTCTGGGAGAATTCTGGTGTTCCACGGGTCGGAAACGAGATCCCAGGGATCTGCTGATGATCCAGGGGTAGGGAGCAGAACTCTTTGGGGGGAATTGCTGGTGCTCCAGGGGTTGGAATTGAGATCTCAGGGATCTCCTGGTGATCCCAGCTGGGATGGGAATGGGATCCCAAGGATCTACTTATGATGCAGGAATTGGGAACAGGAACCCATGGGAGAACTCCTGGTTCTCCAGGGGTTGGGATCATGATCCTGGGGATTCCATGGGAGTACTCTTGGTTCTCCAGGGGCTCTCTGGGTCAGGATCAGGATCTCTGGGATCCCATGGGAGCATTCCCAGGGTCCCATGGCTGATCCAGTGTCCCTGCAGGCAGGAAGCACATGAGGCAATCCACCACGGAGCACACCCGGCAGACATTCCCTAAAAATGGGATCCCATGGGAGAACTCTTGGTTCTCCAGGGGCTCTCTGGGTCAGGATCAGGATCTCAGGGATCTCTAGGTGATCCCATGGGAGCTCCCAGCTGATCCAGTGTCCCTCCAGGCAGGAAGCACATGAGGCAATCCACCACGGAGCACACCCGGCAGACGTTCCTGCGGCTCCAGGAGCGCCAGGTGCAATCCAAGAGGAAAAAGGGAGGCACCAGCTACGAGAGGCCCCTGACCCAGGAGGAGCTGCTGGAGGAGGCCAAGATCACTGAGGAGATCAACCTGCGCTCCCTGGGTGAGCAGGAGAGGGGCTGGGATACTGGGAGTGGGGCTGGGAATGGGACAGGAACACTGGGAGAGGGGCTGGGATACTGGGAGAGGGGCTGGGAATGGGACAGGGACACTGGGAGAGGGGCTGGGATACTGGGAGAGGGGCTGGGAATGGGACAGGGACACTGGGAGAGGGGCTGGGATACTGGGAGAGGGGCTGGGAATGGGACAGGGACACTGGGAGAGGGGCTGGGATACTGGGAGTGGGGCTGGGATACTGGGAGTGGGGCTGGGATACTGGGAGTGGGGCTGGGATACTGGGAATGGGGCTGGGATACTGGGAGAGGGGCTGGGAATGGGACAGGGACACTGGGAGAGGGGCTGGGATACTGGGAGTGGGGCTGGGATACTGGGAGTGGGGCTGGGATACTGGGAATGGGGCTGGGATACTGGGAGAAGGGCTGGGACACTGGGAATGGGGCTGGGACACTGGGAATGGGGCTGGGATACTGGGAGTGGGGCTGGGATACTGGGAGTGGGGCTGGGAATGGGACAGGAACACTGGGAGAGGGGCTGGGATACTGGGAGTGGGGCTGGGATACTGGGAGTGGGGCTGGGATACTGGGAGTGGGGCTGGGATACTGGGAATGGGGCTGGGATACTGGGAGAGGGGCTGGGAATGGGACAGAGACAGCAGGAATGGGACAGGGACACTGGGAATGGCACCAGGGCAGCAGGAATGGCAGCAGGGTAGCAGGAGTGGGGCAGGGACACTGGGAGTGGCAGCAGGGCAGCAGGAGTGGGGCAGGGAGTGTCCCTGGGAATGGGACAGGGGCAGCAGGAGTGGGGCAGGGAGTGTCCCTGGGAATGGGACAGGGGCAGCAGGAGTGGGGCAGGGAGTGTCCCTGGGAATGGGACAGGGCAGCAGGAGTGGGGCAGGGAGTGTCCCTGGGAATGGGACAGGGACAGCAGGAGTGGGGCAGGGACACTGGGAATGGGACAGGGACAGCAGCAGTGGGGCAGGGACACTGGGAATGGGACAGGGACAGCAGCAGTGGGGCAGGGAGTGTCCCTGGGAATGGGACAGGGGCAGCAGCAGTGGGGCAGGGAGTGTCCCTGGGAATGGGACAGGGGCAGCAGCAGTGGGGCAGGGAGTGTCCCTGGGAATGGGACAGGGGCAGCAGGAACAGGGCAGGGAGTGTCCCTGGGAATGGGACAGGGGCAGCAGCAGTGGGGCAGGGACACTGGGAATGGGACAGGGACAGCAGGAACAGGGCAGGGAGTGTCCCTGGGAATGGGACAGGGACAGCAGCAGTGGGGCAGGGACACTGGGAATGGGACAGGGACAGCAGCAGTGGGGCAGGGAGTGTCCCTGGGAATGGAACAGGGAGTGTCCCTGGGAGCAGCACCCCCCTGACGTGGCCCTGCCCCAGAGAACTACGAGCGGCTGGAGGCTGACAAGAAGAAGCAGGTGCAGAAGAAGAGGAAGCTCGTGGGGCCCGTGATCCGGTACTGGTCCCTCACCATGCCCCTGCTGCCCGAGCCCGGCCGCGACGAGCCCGTGGACGTCGAGGGGTGAGTGCCCCCAGAGCCACATCCCCCTGGGGCTGCTCCAGAGGCCGTGGGCAGCACCCCACATCTCCAGTCTGGGGGGTGGGCTTGGGTGCTGGATGCCAACCTGGGGTTGTGCCTTGGGTCTGTTTCAGTTTGGGGAGGGAAAAGCACTTTGGAGCCCCCAAATCCTGTGGGAAAAACAAGTTTTGGACCCCAAATCCCGTGGGAAAGGCATTTTTTGAGCATCACCTTGGAACCCCCAAATCCTATGGGAATAAGAGTCACGGGTTTTGAGACCCCCCCCAAACCCCTTTGTTGTGTCAGTTTTTGAGACCCCCAAACCCCATTGGAGTGTCAGTTTTTGAGACCCCCAAATCCCTTTGGAGTGTCAGTTTTTGTTCATCACCCTGGCACCCCTCACCCCAATGGAGTCACAGTTTTTGTCACCTTGGCATCCCAAATTCCCCTTTGGAGTCACAGTTTTTGAGACCCCCCAAATCCCTTTGGAATCACGGATTTTGAGACCCCCAAATTCCTATTTGGAGTTTCAGTTTTTGAGACCCCCAAACCTCATTGGAGTGTCAGTTTTTGAGACCCCCAAACCCCATTGGAGTGTCAGTTTTTGAGACCCCCAAACCTCATTGGAGTGTCAGTTTTTGAGACCCCCAAACCTCATTGGAGTGTCAGTTTTTGAGACCCCCAAACCCCATTGGAGTGTCAGTTTTTGTTCACCACCCTGGCACCCCAAACCCCATTGGAGTGTCAGTTTTTGAGACCCCAGATTCCCCTTTGGAGTTTCAGTTTTTGAGACCCCTGAATCCCTTTGCAGTGTCAGTATTTGAGACCCCCAAACCCCATTGCAGTGCCAGATTTTGTTCACCACCTGGCACCCCACACCCCATTGGAATCACAGTTTTTGGGCACCACCTTGGCATCCCAAATTCCCTTTTGGAGTTTCAGTTTTTGAGACCCTGAATCCCTTTGCAGTGTCAGTTTTTGAGACCCCCAAACCCCATTGGAGTGTCAGTTTTTGAGACCCCCAAATCCCTTTGCAGTGTCAGTTTTTGAGACCCCCAAACCCCATTGGAGTGTCAGTTTTTGAGACCCCAGATTCCCCTTTGCAGTTTCAGTTTTTGAGACCCCCAAACCCCATTGCAGTGCCAGATTTTGTTCACCACCCTGGCACCCCACACCCCATTGGGATCCCAGTGTTTGGGCACCACCTTGGCTTCCACTTTGCAGTTTCAGTTTTTGTTCACCACCCCACACCCCACTGGGATCCCAGTTTGGTGACCCCAACCCCGCGGTGCAGCCGGAGGATTTCCCCAGCCCATCCTGTCCCCGTTCCAGGCTGGACCCCGACTCTCACCCCGCGCCGGCCCCGCCGTCCCCGGGGAAATGCTCGCGCACCTTCATCTCCTTCAGCGACGACGCCACCTTCGAGCGCTGCTTCCCGCGCAGCAAAGCGCCGCGGCTGCCGGCGCGGGAGCTGTGCCCGGTGACGCACCGGCCGGCGCTCTACCGGGACCCCATCACCGACATCCCCTACTCCAACGCCCGCGCCTTCCGCATCATCCGCGAGGCCTACCGCAAGTACATCACCGCGCACGGGCTGCCCAGCGCCGCCGCCGCCGCCATGGCCGCGCCCGGGGACGGCGCCGCGCGCCCCGGCCGACAGAAGATCGTCATCAAGCAGAGCCTGCCCAGTGCCTGACATCCTGCCATTTTGGGGTGTTGGGATTTGGGGTTTGGGATTGGTGGTGATGATGGATTTATTGTGGGATTCCATCCAATATGGTAGAAAATTGTCATCAAGCAGAGCCTGCCCAGCGCCCGACATCCTGCCATTTTGGGGTGTTGGGATTTGGGATTGATGGTGATGATGGATTTATTGTGGGATTCCATCCAATATGGCAGAAAATTGTCATCAAGCAGAGCCTGTCCAGTGCCCGACACCTGGGATTTGGGGTGTTGGGATTTGGGGTTTGGGATTGATGGTGATGATGGATTTGTTGTGGGATTCCATCCAATATGGCAGAAAATTGTCATCAAGCAGAGCCTGCCCAGCGCCTGACATCCTGCCATTTTGGGGTGTTGGGATTTGGGGTTTGGGATTGATGGTGGTGATGGTTTTGTTGTGGGATTCCATCCAATATGGCAGAAAATTGTCATCAAGCAGAGCCTGCCCAGCACCTGACATCCTGCCATTTTGGGGTGTTGGGATTTGGGATTGATGGTGGTGATGGTTTTGTTGTGGGATTCCATCCGAAACGGCAGAAAATTGTCATCAAGCAGAGCCTGTCCAGTGCCCGACACCTGGGATTTGGGGTGTTGGGATTTGGGGTTTGGGATTGATGGTGGTGATGGATTTATTGTGGGGTTCCATCTAAAGTGGCAGAAAATCATCATCAAACAGAGCATGCCCAGTGTTCCAGGATTTGGGATTTGGGGTGTTGGGATATCAGGATATGGCGTCATCCCCAACGATGGTTTTGTTGTGGGGCTCCATCCAAAATGGCAAAAAATCGTCACCAAACAAAGAGTTCCCAGTTCCTGAAATCCTGGGATATTGGGATTTGGGGTGTTGGGATTTTGGGATTTCAGGATTTGGCATGTTGGGAGATGGCGTCATCCCCAGTGATGGTTTTGTGTGGGGCTCCATCCAAAATGGCAGAAAATCATCACCAAAGAGTTCCCAGTTCCTGAAATCCTGGGATATTGGGATGCTGGAGTATTGGGATTTTGGGGTTTCAGGTTTTAGGATTTTAGTATTTGGGGTGTTGGGAGATGGTGTCATCCCCAATGATGGTTTTGTTGAGGGTCTTCCATCCAAAAAGGCAGAAAATCGTCATCAGAGCATCCCCAGTGCCTGACATCCTGGATTTTGGGATATTGAGATTTTGGGATTTGGGATGTTGGGTTTGTGGGGTTTGGGATTTAGGGATATGGGGTTACCCCAAGTGATATTTTTTTGGTGGGGTCACTGTTCACCAGGAGTGTTGGAAGAGGGAATAAAGTGAAGTTGGGTGTTGGTTTGTGTGGGGTGATGGGAAATCCCACAAAAATGGGGTGTGTGAGCCCATTTTCCCTGGAAATCCTACAGAAAATATGGGATGGGAGCTCCTTTTCCTGCAATAAAGTTCATAAACCCTTTATTTTCCAGGACACCCTACAATAAACAAACGGTTTATGGGATCCCTTTTCCCAGAAAAATCCTAAAATAAACTTTACGGGATCCCTTTTTTCAGAAGACTCTACAAAATTCATTCCCAGCTCCCCCAAACCCCATTTGGGGTGTCCAAACCCCTTCACCTCCCCAAATTTGGGACTTAGGGGTGGACACCCCAAAATAATGGAGGAAATATTGGGGGGGTGGAAATACGGGAAAAGGAAAAAAAAAAAAAAAAAGAAACAAAAAAAAGCATGCAGATGCAAAAACCCGCAAAAGTACAAACTTTTGCCAAAAAAATCCCCCAAAACCAAGCCCCACAAAAACCACTCAAACCCTCAAAAACCCACTAAAAAAAACCCTAAAAAAAAAATCCTCGAAAAACATTTAAAAATCTCTAAAAAATACCCAAAACAACCTTAAAAACCCTCCAATGCAACCCAAACCCCTTTAAACACCACAAAAGAACCCCAAACTAAAAAAAAAAACCCATAAACCCCAAAATTCCACTTTAAAACCCCCAAAAAACAACCTTCCTCCAAAAAACTATTAAAAACTCCCAAAGCCCCCCCTCAAAAATAAAATAGTCTAACAGCTTTGGGGACACCCCAAAACACGGGGGGTGTCCTGGAGCTCTGTAGGGTTTCTAGGATTTGGGAAGGTTTTTGGGGTCAGAGACTTGCTGGGTTTATGGGACTGGGGCAGGAGCCGCTGTCCCTTTGCCCTGCTGCTTTCTGGGGTCGGAGCTTTGTAGGATTGATAAGATTTCGGAGAATGCCGGCGGTTTTTGGGGTCAGAGTCGTACAGGGTTTTTAGGGTTGGGGCAGGAGCCGCTGTCCCTTCGGCCCGGCGGGTTTTGGGGCCGGGCGGGGCCCCCCCGTTCCCGATAAGGGCCTGTCCCGGGTCCGCCCCTGCCGGCCCGAATAAAGCGCTGATCTCATGCCCCGCGCGGCCCCGCAGCTTTGGGATCGGCCCCGGCTCTTGGGATCAGCTTTGGGATCGGCCCCGGCTCTCGGGATCAGCTTTGGGATCGGCCCCGGCTCGTGGGATCAGCTTTGGGATCGGCCCCGGCTCGTGGGATCAGCTTTGGGATCGCCCGTGGGGCTGCGGGATCAGCGCCGGCTCTTGGGATCCGCTTTGGGATCCACCCCGCAGCTTTAGGATCAGCGCCGGCGTTTGGGATCGGCCCCAGGTACGGGCGCGCTGTCCCCGCCTTGTCCCCAAGGGGTGGCGGCCGTGTCACCTCCCCCCTCCTCCCCCTCAGAATTTTGGGATTTTGGGCTTTGCGGGATCCCGGAGCCGCTTCCCAAAGGAATTCCCACGCTCCGAGGGGGGTGGGGCGGGGCAGGTGTGTCCCCACCCCCCGCTCTGGGGACACCGCGGGGTGGCGACTGTGGGGTCGCGACATTTGGGGACGCCGCGGTTTGTCCCTCCTGTCACCTCCCCCGAGGGGGGGCTGGAATTTTGGGGGGGGACTCAGGAATTGGGGGGAGGGGACAGAGCGAGATGTGACCCTGGGAGGTGACAGAGGTTGGGGACAATATCTGGGGACGCTTTTGGTGGGGTTGTGCTCGGTGTCCCCAAGCGCTGGCCCTGCACAGGGGTCCCCCGGTGTCCCCAGGGGGTGGCACCCCCGCTGTCACCCCGTGTCCCCAGAAGTGGCACAGAGAGGTTGCCCCGTGTCCCGCGGTGTCCCCAGCAGTGCCACCCCGTTGTCCCTCCGTGTCCCCTCGTGTCCCCCGCGATGCCACCTCCCTGTCCTCTCGTTTCCCCTGCTGTCCCCAGCGGTGCCACTCCCGCTCTCCGCAGCCGTGCCACCCGTGTGTCCCCGTGTCCCCAGTGCCACCCCGCTGTCCCCCCGTGTCCCCACATGTCCCGCGCTGTTCCCCCGTGTCCCGCTGTCCCCATCGGTGCCACCACGCTGTCCCCAGGTCCCCGCGGCCATGACGCCGTACCGGCAGGAGCTGGAGAAGTATCGCGACATCGACGAGGACAAAATCCTGCAGGAGCTGTCGCCGGAGGAGCTGGCGCAGCTGGACGCCGAGCTGGCTGAGATGGACCCCGAGGTGGGCACGGGGACACGGGCGGTGACAGGGCGGTGACACGGGCGGTGACAGGGCGGTGACAGGGCGGTGGTGACAGGGCGGTGACACGGGCGGTGACAGGGCGGTGACAGGGCGGTGGTGACAGGGCGGTGACACGGGCGGTGTCCCCAGAACGTGCTGCTGCCCGCGGGGCTGCGCCAGCGGGACCAGACCCACAAGAGCCCCACGGGACCCCTGGACCGGGAGGCGCTGCTGCAGCACCTGGAGCGGCAGGCGCTGGAGGCCGAGGAGCGCCAGGACCTCGTGCCCTTCACCGGCGAGAAAAAAGGTCTGGGGACACCTGGGGACACCCAGGGACAGAGTGGGGATGGGCTGGACACAGGCTGGGGACAGCCTGGGGACACTGAGGGGACCGGGCCCCAGGCTCGGGTATATTTAGCTCGGCCTCGCCAGCGGCTCGGGTGTCCTGGGCGAGCTGGGCTCCCGCCAGCCCCGGGCACGGCCACCGGCCCTGGCAGTGACACCAGTGTCACCCCCCCGCAGTGCCAGCCCCGGGCACGGCCACCGGCCCTGGTAGTGACACCAGTGTCACCCTCCCGCAGTGCCAGCCCCGGGCACGGCCACCGGCCCTGGCAGTGACACCAGTGTCACCCCCCCGCAGTGCCAGCCCCGGGTATGGCCACCAGCCCTGGCACTGTCACCCTCGGGATGGTCACAGCCCCTGGCAGTGTCACCCCCCAGCAGTGCCAGTCTCAATATCCTCACGTCCCATGTCCCTGTCCCCAGGGAAGCCGTTTGCCCCCTGTCCCTGTCCCCATGTCCCTGTCCTTGTCCCCAGGGAAGCCGTTTGCCCCCTGTCCCTGTCCCCATGTCCCTGTCCCTGTCCCCAGGGAAGCCGTTTGTCCCCATGTCCCTGTCCCTGTCCCCAGGGAAGCCGTTTGTCCCCAAGAGCGCGGCGCCGGAGCTGCCGCGGGAGGAGCAGGTGACGCTGGAGCCGGAGCTGGAGGAGGCGCTGGCCAACGCCACCGAGGCTGAGATGTGCGACATCGCCGGTGGGTGGGACCGGGAACGGGACCGGGAACGGGGATGGGGATGGGGATGGGAACGGGGATGGGAACGGGAACGGGAATGGGGATGGGAACGGGGATGGGAATGGGGATGGGAACGGGGATGGGAATGGGGATGGGAATGGGGATGGGAACGGGAATGGGGATGGGAACGGGATCGGGAATGGGATTGGAATCAGGAATGGGATCAGGAATGGGATTGGGATGTGCGACATCACCGGTGGGTGTGGGTGGGACTGGGAATGGGAAAGGGATTGGGAATGGGATTGGGGATGGGTATGAGATCTGATGGGGATGGGATGGAATGAATGGGATTTCCATGAGGTGGGATCTGTGGGATTTCCATGGGGTGGGATGGAATTTCCATGGGATGGGATCTGTGGGATTTCCATGGGGTTGGGATCTGTGGGATTTCCATGGGGTGGGACCTGTGGGATTTCCATGGGGTTGGGATCTGTGGGATTTCCATGGGATGGGATCTGTGGGATTTCCATAGGGTGGGATCTGTGGGATTTCCATGGGATGGGATCTGTGGGATTTCCATGGGGTGTGATCTGTGGGATTTCCATGGGGTTGGGATCTGTGGGATTTCCATGGGGTTGGGATCTGTGGGATTTCCATGGGATGGGATCTGTGGGATTTCCATGGGGTGGGATGGAATTTCCATGGGATGGGATCTGTGGGATTTCCATGGGGTGTGATCTGTGGGATTTCCATGGGATGGGATCTGTGGGATTTCCATGGGGTTGGGATCTGTGGGATTTCCATGGGATGGGATCTGTGGGATTTCCATGGGTGGGACCTGTGGGATCTCCCTGGGTTTCCATGGGATCCATGGGAACGAGGCCGTTCTGCGCAGGCCGGGATCCCCGCGGGGCCGGGAGCGGCACCAGGAAGGGCCGAGGGTAACGCTGTCCCCGAGGGCCACCGTGTGTCACACGGGGAGGGGACACCTGAGTGTCACACACCTGAGTGTCACATCTGTCCCTGAGTGTCACACACCTGTCACATCTGTCCCTGTGTCACACACTTGAGTGTCACTCACCTGAGTGTCACATACCTGTCACCCCCATTGCTGTGTCACACCCCTGTCCCTGTGTCACCCACATTATCCCCAGTGTCCCCATGTCCCCAATGTCCCCAGTGTCCCCTATGTCACCTGCTGTCCCCGTGTCCCCACAGCCATCCTGGGCATGTACACGCTGATGAGTAACAAGCAGTACTACGATGCCATCTGCAGCGGGAACATCTCCAACACCGAGGGCATCAACAGTGAGTGACAAAGGGGCAGGGGACAGGCCTGGTGTCCCTGTGGTGTCCCTACACTGTCCCCACGCTGTCCCCACGCTGTCCCCTCCCAGGTGTGGTGCAGCCAGACCGGTACCGCCCGGTACCGGACGAGCCCCCAAACCCCACGGACGTGGCCGAGACGCTGCAGCGGCTGCAGAACAACGACCCCGAGCTGCAGGACGTCAACCTCAACAACATCAAGGTGACACCGTGCTGACACTGTCCCCAAGGTGTCCCCAAGGCTCCCCAGGGGGTGTGTGCCACCCTGGGGTGTCCCCAAGAGGGTGGTTGCTGTCCCCAAGGTGTCCCCAGATGGTGTCAGGGTATCGGGTGCCATCCAGGGGGGTTGTCCTTGTCCCCAGAATGTCCCCAAAGTGGCAGGTCCCACCTCAGCTCCTTGGTGACCTCAGTGTCCCCATCTGTCCCCAGGACATCCCTGTCCCCACGCTCGAGGCCATCTGCGAGGCCATCAAGTCCAACACCCACGTGCGCAGCCTCAGCCTGGTGGCCACGCGCAGCAACGACCTCGTGGCCAACGTGAGTCCCCACGTGTCCCCAAATGTCCCCACACGGGCTGGGGACAGTCCCTGCCCCGTGTCCCTGTCCCCAAAGGTCCCGGGACAGGTTGGGGACAGTCCCACCCGTGTCCTCAAATGTTTCCCCATGTTTTGTCCCTGTGTCCCTAAAGGTCCTCAAACATCCCTGGAAAGTTTGGGGACAATCCCTACCAGTGTCCCCCATCAATTTGGGGACAATCCCTGCCTGTGTCCCCCATCAATTTGGGGACAGTCCCTGCCAGTGTCCCCCATCAGTTTGGGGACAGTCCCCACCCCATGCCCATTTCCCCATCCCCAGGACACCAAGGGTGGTGTCCCCACGGTGCCACTGCAGTGACACTGAAGTGAGACCTTGGTGCCACTCTGGTACCTCCGTGCTGTCCCTGCCATGTCCCCGTGGTGTCACTCTGGTGTCCCTGCTGTGTCCCCACACTGTCCCCACGCTGTCCCCGCGCTGTCACAGGCGGTGGCCGCCATGCTGGAGCAGAACCGCAGCCTGCAGAGCCTCAACCTCGAGTCCAATTTCATCAGCAGCGCGGGGATGCTGCGGCTGCTGGCGGCCGTGGGGCAGAACCAGAGCCTGAGCGAGCTGCGGGTGGACAACCAGGTGACAGGGGACAGGGATGGGGACAGCAGGGACAACCAGGTGACAGGGACAGGGATGGGGACAGCAGGGACAACCAGGTGACAATGGGGACAGGGATGGGGACAGCAGGGACAACCAGGTGACAATGGGGACAGGGACAGGCATGGGGACAGCAGGGACAACCAGGTGACAATGGGGACAGGGATGGGGACAGCAGGGACAACCAGGTGACAGGGGAAAGGGACAGGCATGGGGACGGGGACAGGGATGGAGACAGGGATGGGGACAGGAGGGACACCAGGGAGGTGACAATGACCTGACTGTCCCCAATCCTGCAGTGCCAGCGCTTTGGGGACTCTGTGGAGATGGCCATGGCAGCCATGCTGGGACACTGGGGGCTGTGACAGTGACACTGACAGTGACAATGCCAATGTCCCCACGCAGTGCCAGCGCTTTGGGGACTCTGTGGAGATGGCCATGGCAGCCATGCTGGGACACTGGGGGCTGTGACAGTGACACTGACAGTGACAATGTCCCCACGCAGTGCCAGCGCTTTGGGGACTCTGTGGAGATGGCCATGGCAGCCACGCTGGAGCAGTGCCCGTCCCTGCTGCGCCTGGGTTACACCTTCACCCTGCAGGGCCCCAGGGCGCGCGCAGCCGCCGCCCTGACCCGCAACAGCGAGCTGCGTGAGTGCCACCACTGCCACCACTGTCACTGCCACCACTGCCACCGCTGCCACTGCCACCACTGCCACCACTGCCACCACTGCCACCACTGCCACCACTGCCACTGCCACCACTGTCACTGCCACCACTGCCACCGCTGCCACTGCCACCACTGCCACCACTGCCACCACTGCCACCACTGCCACCACTGCCACTGCCACCACTGTCACTGCCACCACTGCCACCACTGCCACTGCCACCACTGCCACCACTGCCACCACTGCCACTGCTGCCACCACTGCCACCGCTGCCACCGCTGCCACCGCTGCCACCGCTGTCACTGCCACCACTGCCACCACTGCCACCACTGCCACCACTGCCACCACTGCCACCACTGCCACCGCTGTCACTGCCACCACTGCCACCACTGCCACCACTGCCACCACTGCCACCGCTGCCACTGCCACCACTGCCACCACTGTCACTGCCACCACTGCCACCACTGCCACCACTGCCACCACTGCCACTGCCACCACTGCCACCACTGTCACTGCCACCACTGCCACCACTGCCACCACTGCCACCACTGCCACCGCTGCCACTGCTGCCACCACTGTCACTGCCACCACTGCCACCACTGCCACCACTGCCACCACTGCCACCACTGTCACTGCCACCACTGCCACCACTGCCACCACTGCCACCACTGCCACCACTGCCACCACTGCCACTGCCACCACTGCCACCACTGTCACTGCCACCACTGCCACCACTGCCACCACTGCCACCACTGCCACCGCTGCCACTGCTGCCACCACTGCCACCGCTGCCACCGCTGCCACCACTGCCACCGCTGCCACCGCTGCCACTGCCACCACTGCCACCACTGCCACCGCTGCCACCACTGCCACCGCTGCCACCACTGCCACTGCCACCACTGCCACCACTGCCACCACTGCCACCACTGCCACCACTGCCACCGCTGCCACCACTGCCACCACTGCCACCGCTGCCACCGCTGCCACCGCTGCCACCACTGCCACCGCTGCCACCACTGCCACTGCCACCACTGCCACCACTGCCACCACTGCCACCACTGTCACCACTGCCACCACTGCCACCACTGCCACTGCCACCATTGCCACCGCTGCCATCACTGCCACCACTGCCACCACTGTCACTGCCACCACTGCCACCACTGCCACTGCCACCACTGCCAACCACTGCCACCACTGCCACCACTGCCACCGCTGCCACCGCTGCCACCACCACTGCCACCGCTGCCACCGCTGCCACCACTGCTACCGCTGCCACCGCTGCCACCACTGCCACTGCCACCACTGCCACCACTGCCACCACTGCCATCACTGCCACCACTGCCACCACTGCCACTGCCACCACTGCCACCACTGCCACCACTGTCACTGCCACCACTGCCACCACTGCCACCACTGCCACCGCTGCCACCACTGCCACCACTGCCACCACTGCCACTGCCACCACTGCCACCACTGCCACTGCCACCACTGCCACCACTGCCACCGCTGCCACCACTGCCACCACTGCCACCGCTGCCACCGCTGCCACCACTGCCACCGCTGCCACCACTGCCACTGCCACCACTGCCACCACTGCCACCGCTGCCACCGCTGCCACCGCTGCCACCGTCACCACTGCCACCACTGCCACCGCTGCCACCGCTGCCACCACTGCCACCACTGCCACCACTGCCACTGCCACCATTGCCACCGCTGCCATCACTGCCACCACTGCCACCACTGTCACTGCCACCACTGCCACCACTGCCACTGCCACCACTGCCACCACTGCCACCGCTGCCACCGCTGCCACCACCACTGCTACCGCTGCCACCGCTGCCACCACTGCCACTGCCACCACTGCCACCACTGCCACCACTGCCACCACTGCCATCACTGCCACCACTGCCACCACTGCCACTGCCACCACCGCCACCACTGCCACCACCACTGCCACCACTGCCACTGCCACCACCACTGCCACCACCACCGCCACCACCGCCACCGCTGCCACCACTGCCACCACTGTCACCACTGCCATCACTGCCACCACTGCCACCACTGCCACCACTGCCACCACTGTCACCACGTGTCCCCAGGGGGCACTGCCAGCCACTGACACCCAGCAGGGCTCACCCAGAGCTGGCCCCACCTCACCACGAGCTCCTGAGTGTCCCCAGGTGTCACCAGGGGGGAATTTTGGGCTGTTGCGCCTTTAAAAGAGCTCCAGGAGGGTCCCCAAGTGTCACCTGAGGGGGTTTGGGGGTCCCAGAGCTGAGCCCACCTTGGAATGAGCTCTACAATGTCCCCAAGTGTCACCTGGGGGGGATTGGGGGTCCCAGAGCTGAGCCCACCTTGGAATGAGCTCTCAGTGTCCCCAAGGGGGGACTGGGGGTCCCAGAGCTGAGCCCACCTTGGAATGAGCTCTCAGTGTCCCCAAGTGTCCCCAAAGGGGGACTGGGGGTCCCAGAGCTGAGCCCACCTTGGAATGAGCTCTCAATGTCCCCAAGTGTCCCCGTGGGCAGGAATTTGGGGTCCCACCTCTGACCCTCCCATTTTTTCTCCCCTCAGGTCGTCAACAGAAGAAATCCTAAAAATTCCCCCGTGCCCACCCCGAGCTCAGGAACTGCTGGGATTAAACTGGGAATAAACTGTGAATAAACTGGGAATGAACTGGAAAAATGGAATGAATGGAAACCCCAAGAAGTCTCCAAAAGTCAAAAATAAATCCCCCCAAAATGCCATAGAAATAATAATAAAAAAAAAAAATCTAAAAAAAATCACCCAAATTTCCCTGAGAAAATCACCCAAAATCTCCACAAATTCCCCCCAAAAATCTGCCAAAATTCCCACAGAAAACTCATCCAAAATAAAAAATAAAATCCCCCAAATTTCCCCCAAAAAATCCTCAAAAATTCCCCAATAAACACCCCAAAATTTCCATAAAACTTTCCCCCCCAAAAACATCTCCCGAAAATCCACAAAAAAATCCTCAAAAATTCACCAAAAAATCCCTAAAAATTAAAAAAAAAATTCCACTTTATTCTGGGGTGTCTGGGGGTATTTGGGGACATTTGGGGACACTTGGGGACATTTGGGGACGTCAGGGGGGTGGCAGAGGGGGCGGCTCCTCCTCGTCGGAGTCGAACTCAGCGTTTTCATCCTTGAGCCAATTCCCAGCAGAGTCCTGGAGCCAGCCCTGGCTGGAAAAGGGAATTGGGGGGCATTTTTGGGATTTTTTGGGGGAATTTTTTGAGATTTCTTGGGAATTTTTTTAGATTTTTAGGGGATTTTTTCGGGATTCCTTCGAGATTTTTTTGGGAGCGGATTTGGAACTTTTGACCGCATTTTTTTGTATTTTTGGAGGTTATTTGTCACCTATAGCAGGATTTTTTTGGGAGAATTTAAGGGTGATCTTTTGGGGGGATTTTTTGGGGATATTTTTGGGATTTTTCCCCTCCATAATTCCCAGAGTTTCACCCACCTGCGCAGGTGCAGGTGGTGCCGAAGGATTCGCAGCCGCTCCGGGCTCGGCCCTTCGGAATCCCGGGAATTCCCTTTGGAATTCTGTGAATTCTCTTTCCTTCCTGCTTTCCTTTCCTTGGCAACACCTGGGGGAGCCAGGAAGGGGCTGCTGGCAATCCCAGGAGTTGGGAATTCCCAGGAAAACCCCCTGGAATTCAGGGGGGTCTCACCCTCTCTGTGTGCGGCGATTTCGGGATTCCCGGAATTCCGGGATGGCTCCGGCGGCGTTTGGGAATTTTTTGGGATCATCCCAGGGATCCTGGGGCTCTTTGTCCTGGCAGGGGGAAAGGAAAGGGGGTGAATCTCAAAAATTTCCCAGATTTCCTGGGAATTTTGTGGCTTTTTCCCCCAATTTTCCTCATCCCACCTGTGGAAATCCCAGGAATTCCAGAGTTTGTCCCCACCCCTCCCACCCCCTTTCCTGGCAATCCCAGAACTTTCCCTGCTGCCCCTGGGTCCCTTCCCCACCTTTTCCCATTTTTCCCAATTTTTTCCTGCTTTTCCCATTTTGCCCTCACTTTTCCCTGTATTATCCCTGTTTCCCTGGTTTTTTCCACATTTTCCCCCATTTCTCCCTGTTTTCTCCCTTTTTTCCCCCATTTTCTCCCCCATTTCCCATCTTTTCCCTTTTTTCCCCATTTCTACCCACTTATCCCCATCTTCCCTTTTTTTTGCCCATTTCCCATTTTTTCCATTTTTCCTTGTTTTTCCCCCCATTTCCATGTTTCTCCCCGTTTCCCCCATTTTCCCCCCATTTCCATTTCCCCATTTTTCCCATTTCCATTTCCCCATTTTCCCATTTCCCCATTTCCATTTCCCCATTTTCCCCCATTTCCATTTCCCCATTTTCCCCATTTCCATTTCCCCATTTTCCCCCATTTCCCCCCCATTTCCATTTCCCCATTTCCCCATTTCCCCCATTTCCATTTCCCCATTTTCCCCCATTTCCATTTCCCCATTTTCCCCCATTTCCCCATTTCCATTTCCCCATTTCCCCATTTCCATTTCCCCATTTCCCCCATTTCCCCATTTACCATTTCCCATTTTCCCCATTTCCATTTCCCCATTTTCCCCCATTTCCCCATTTCCATTTCCCCATTTCCCCATTTCCATTCCCCATTTGCCCAGTGTTTCCCCATTATTTCCCGTTTCCCCTCACGCGGGTTTCCTGCAGCAGGGGCTGTACGGGGCCGATGGCAGCAGCGCGCTGCGCGTCAGGCGGCGCGTCCGGGCCAGCAGGGGCGCCTGGGGACAGCAGGGGACAGGGACACGCCCCGCTGAGGCCACGCCCACAAAGGGACACGCCCGCTGAGGCCACGCCCACCAAGGGACATGCCCCGAGGCCACGCCCACAAAGGGACACGCCCCGCTGAGGCCACGCCCACAAAGGGACACGCCCACTGAGGCCACGCCCACACAAGGACATACCCTCGCTGAGGCCACGCCCACAAAGGGACACGCCCATGAAGCCACGCCCACGCAGGGACACGCCCTTGTGATCACGCCCCGCCCAAGTCACACCCACCTGCAGAGCTGCGGACACGCCCTGCGGGGTCACCTGGGGTCCCTGCGGGGTCACCTGGGGACAGCGGGGCCGCCCGTAGGAACGCTGCAGGTCTGGGGACAGAGAGGGACAGCTGGGGACAGGGACAGGGACATGGGACAGGGACAGGGGACAGGGACAGAGAGGGACAGCTGGGGACAGAGACAGGGACAGGGACAGAGAGGGACAGCTGGGGACAGGGACAGGGGACAGGGGACAGGGACATGGGACAGGGGACAGGGACAGCTAGGGACAAGGACAGGGGACAGGGGACAGGGACAGGGGACAGGGACAGGGGACAGCTAGGGACAAGGACAGGGGACAGGGGACAGGGGACAGGGACAGGGGACAGGGACATGGGACAGGGGACAGGGACAGAGGGATGGGGACAGGGACAGGGGACAGGGGGACAGGGACAGGGGACAGGGACATGGGACAGGGACAGAGGGATGGGGACAGAAGGGTTTGGGGATATGGGGACACAGGGACAGGACAGGTGACACAGGGACAGACACAGGGACAGGACAGGTGACACGGGGACAGGACAGGTGACACAGGGACAGACACAGGGACAGGACAGGTGACACGGGGACAGGACAGGTGACACGGGCACTCACTGTCCAGGTGTTTCCTGCCCGCCCTGTGCAGCAGCAGCGTCTGCAGAGTGTCACACACGGGCCGCTGGGGACACAGCGAGCACGCCAGCCTGGGGACACGGGGACACTGAGGGACACTGAGGGGACACTGAGGGGACACCCTGGGGACACCCTGGGACAGCCTGGGGACACGGGGACACTGAGGGGACACTGAGGGGACACTGAGGGGACACCCGGGGACAGCCTGGGGACACCATGGGACAGCCTGGGGACACGGGGACACTGAGGGGACACTGAGGGGACACACGGGGACAGCCTGGGGACACTGAGGGGACAGCCTGGGGACACTGAGGGGACACTGAGGGGACACCCTGGGACAGCCTGGGGACACGGGGACACTGAGGGGACACTGAGGGGACACTGAGGGGACACCCTGGGGACACGGGGACATTGAGGGGACACTGAGGGGACACCCTGGGACACCCTGGGGACACTGAGGGGACACTCTGGGGACACGGGGACATTGAGGGGACACTGAGGGGACACTGAGGGGACACCCTGGGGACACCCTGGGGACACTGAGGGGACACTTTGGGGACACTTTGGGGACACCTTGGGGACACTGGGACACTCTGGGGACACCTTGGGGACACCTTGGGGACACCCTGGGGACACTTTGGGGACACCCTGGGGACACCCTGGGGACACTCTGGGGACACCCTGAGGACACTTTGGGGACACCTGGGGACACCCTGGGGACACTCGGGGACACCTCACCTGCCGTCGCGCAGCAGCAGCGCCTCGTCCTCGGGGATGGCGATCGCCAGCAGATCGGCACGCGGCGCTTCTGGGGACAGCAGGGACACCCCGGGTCACCAGGGCCCGACTGTCCCCAAACTGACCCTCACCCTGTCCCTCGTGGCAAAGGGACCCTGGGGACCACCGGCAAGGCGGGGGCCCGGGGGGTGTCCGGGGAAGGGTCCGGGGGGTCCCGGCCCCACTGCAGCGCCCGAGCGGGCCCGGGTCGCTCTCGTCGCGCTTAAAGGACATGGCGGTACGGCTAGGCCGCGATCACCATGGCAAACCGCCGCCGCCGCTTCCGGGTAGCCCTTCCCAGCGGGCAGTGCGGCGGGGAAAGGACCAGTCAGCGAGCGCTCAGCGCGGCCCCGCGGCATGAAGGGAGTGTAGTTCAGCCGCGGG
>NW_027636168.1:503976-581516 GCF_903797595.1 Erithacus rubecula | reverse complement strand
AATGGGGACGGGACAGGCATGGGGACAGCAGGGACAACCAGGTGACAGGGATGAGGGCAGACACACCAGGTGACATGGGGACAGGGACAGGCATGGGGACAGCAGGGACAACCAGGTGACAGGGACAGGGATGGGGACAGCAGGGACAACCAGGTGACAATGGGGACAGGGATGGGGACAGCAGGGACAACCAGGTGACAGGGGAAAGGGACAGGCATGGGGACGGGGACAGGGATGGAGACAGGGATGGGGACAGGAGGGACACCAGGGGAGGTGACAATGACCTGACTGTCCCCAATCCTGCAGTGCCAGTACTTTGGGGACTCTGTGGAGATGGCCATGGCAGCCACGCTGGGACACTGGGGGCTGTGACAGTGACACTGACAGTGACAATGTCCCCACTCGTGCAGTGCCAGCGCTTTGGGGACTCTGTGGAGATGGCCATGGCAGCCACGCTGGGACACTGGGGGCTGTGACAGTGACACTGACAGTGACAATGCCAATGTCCCCATGCAGTGCCAGCGCTTTGGGGACTCTGTGGAGATGGCCATGGCAGCCACGCTGGGACACTGGGGGCTGTGACAGTGCACTGACAGTGACAATGTCCCATCGTGCAGTGCCAGCGCTTTGGGGACTCTGTGGAGATGGCCATGGCAGCCACGCTGGGACACTGGGGGCTGTGACAGTGACACTGACAGTGACAATGCCAATGTCCCCATGCAGTGCCAGCGCTTTGGGGACTCTGTGGAGATGGCCATGGCAGCCACGCTGGGACACTGGGGGCTGTGACAGTGACACTGACAGTGACAATGCCAATGTCCCCATGCAGTGCCAGCGCTTTGGGGACTCTGTGGAGATGGCCATGGCAGCCATGCTGGGACACTGGGGGCTGTGACAGTGACACTGACAGTGACAATGCCAATGTCCCCATGCAGTGCCAGCGCTTTGGGGACTCTGTGGAGATGGCCATGGCAGCCACGCTGGAGCAGTGCCCGTCCCTGCTGCGCCTGGGTTACACCTTCACCCTGCAGGGCCCCAGGGCGCGCGCAGCCGCCGCCCTGACCCGCAACAGCGAGCTGCGTGAGTGCCACCACTGCCACCACTGCCACTGCCACCACTGCCACCACTGCCACCACTGCCACTGCTGCCACCACTGCCACCGCTGCCACCGCTGCCACCACTGCCACCGCTGTCACTGCCACCACTGCCACCACTGCCACCACTGCCACCACTGCCACCACTGCCACCACTGCCACCGCTGTCACTGCCACCACTGCCACCACTGCCACCACTGCCACCGCTGCCACTGCCACCACTGCCACCACTGTCACTGCCACCACTGCCACCACTGCCACCACTGCACCACTGCCACTGCCACCACTGCCACCACTGTCACTGCCACCACTGCCACCACTGCCACCACTGCCACCACTGCCACCGCTGCCACTGCTGCCACCACTGCCACCGCTGCCACCGCTGCCACACCACTGCCACCGCTGCCACCGCTGCCACCACTGCTACCGCTGCCACCGCTGCCACCACTGCCACTGCCACCACCGCCACCGCTGCCACCGCTGCCACCACTGCCACTGCCACCACTGCCACCACTGCCACCACTGCCACTGCCACCACCGCCACCACTGCCACCACCACTGCCACCACTGCCACTGCCACCACCACTGCCACCACTGCCACCACTGCCACCACTGCCACTGCCACCACCGCCACCGCTGCCACCACTGCCACCACTGTCACCACTGCCATCACTGCCACCACTGCCACCACTGCCACCACTGCCACCACTGTCACCACGTGTCCCCAGGGGGCACTGCCAGCCACTGACACCCAGCAGGGCTCACCCAGAGCTGGCCCCACCTCACACGAGCTCCTGAGTGTCCCCAGGTGTCACCAGGGGGAATTTTGGGCTGTGCGCCTTTAAAAGAGCTCCAGGAGGGTCCCCAAGTGTCACCTGAGGGGGATTGGGGGTCCCAGAGCTGAGCCCACCTTGGAATGAGCTCTCAATGTCCCCAAGTGTCACCTGAGGGGGATTGGGGGTCCCAGAGCTGAGCCCACCTTGGAATGAGCTCTACAATGTCCCCAAGTGTCACCTGGGGGGGATTGGGGGTCCCAGAGCTGAGCCCACCTTGGAATGAGCTCTCAATGTCCCCAAGTGTCCCCAAGGGGGGATTGGGGGTCCCAGAGCTGAGCCCATTTTGGAATGAGCTCTCAGTGTCCCCAAGTGTCCCCAAAGGGGGACTGGGGGTCCCAGAGCTGAGCCCACCTTGGAATGAGCTCTCAGTGTCCCCAAGTGTCACCTGGGGGGGATTGGGGGTCCCAGAGCTGAGCCCACCTTGGAATGAGCTCTCAGTGTCCCCAAGTGTCCCCGTGGGCAGGAATTTGGGGTCCCACCTCTGACCCTCCCATTTTTTCTCCCCTCAGGTCGTCAACAGAAGAAATCCTAAAAATTCCCCCATGCCCACCCCGAGCTCAGGAACTGCTGGGATTAAACTGGGAATAAACTGTGAATAAACTGGGAATGAACTGGGAATGAACTGGAAAAATGGAATGAATGGAAACCCCAAGAAGTCTCCAAAAGTCAAAAATAAATCCCCCCAAAATGCCATAGAAATAATAAAAAAAAATTCTAAAAAAATCACCCAAATTTCCCTGAGAAAATCACCCAAAATCTCCACAAATTCCCCCCAAAAATCTGCCAAAATTCCCACAGAAAACTCATCCAAAATAAAAAACAAAATCCCCCAAATTTCCCCCAAAAAATCCTCAAAAATTCCCCAATAAATACCCCAAAATTTCCATAAAACTTTCCCCCCCAAAAACATCTCCCGAAAATCCACAAAAAAATCCTCAAAAATTCACCAAAAAATCCCTAAAAATTAAAAAAAAATCCACTTTATTCTGGGGTGTCTGGGGGTATTTGGGGACATTTGGGGACACTTGGGGACATTTGGGGACGTCAGGGGGGTGGCAGAGGGGGCGGCTCCTCCTCGTCGGAGTCGAACTCAGCGTTTTCATCCTTGAGCCAATTCCCAGCAGAGTCCTGGAGCCAGCCCTGGCTGGAAAAGGGAATTGGGGGGCATTTTTGGGATTTTTTTGGGGAATTTTTTGAGATTTCTTGTGAATTTTTTTAGATTTTTGGGGGATTTTTTCGGGATTCCTTCGAGATTTTTTTGGGAGCGGATTTGGAACTTTTGACCGCATTTTTTTGTATTTTTGGAGGTTATTTGTCACCTATAGCAGGATTTTTTTGGGAGAATTTAAGGGTGATCTTTTGGGGGGATTTTTTGGGGATATTTTTGGGATTTTTCCCCTCCATAATTCCCAGAGTTTCACCCACCTGCGCAGGTGCAGGTGGTGCCGAAGGATTCGCAGCCGCTCCGGGCTCGGCCCTTCGGAATCCCGGGAATTCCCTTTGGAATTCTGTGAATTCTCTTTCCTTCCTGCTTTCCTTTCCTTGGCAACACCTGGGGGAGCCAGGAAGGGGCTGCTGGCAATCCCAGGAGTTGGGAATTCCCAGGAAAACCCCCTGGAATTCAGGGGGGGTCTCACCCTCTCTGTGTGCGGCGATTTTGGGATTCCCGGAATTCCGGGACGGCTCCGGCGGCGTTTGGGAATTTTTTGGGATCATCCCAGGGATCCTGGGGCTCTTTGTCCTGGCAGGGGGAAAGGAAAGGGGGTGAATCTCAAAAATTTCCCTGATTTCCTGGGAATTTTGTGGCTTTTTCCCCCAATTTTCCTCATCCCACCTGTGGAAATCCCAGGAATTCCAGAGTTTGTCCCCCCCCCCCCCCCCCCCCTTTCCTGGCAATCCCCAGAACTTTCCCTGCTGCCCCTGGGTCCCTTCCCCACCTTTTCCCATTTTTCCCTATTTTTTCCTGCTTTTCCCATTTTGCCCTCACTTTTCCCTGTTTTATCCCTGTTTCCCTGTTTTTTTCCACATTTCCCCCCATTTCTCACTGTTTTCTCCCTTTTTTCCCCCCGTTTTCTCCCCCATTTCCCATCTTTTCCCTTTTTTCCCCATTTCTACCCACTTATCCCCATCTTCCCTTTTTTTTGCCCATTTCCCATTTTTTCCATTTTTCCTTGCTTTCCCCCCATTTCCATGTTTCTCCCCGTTTTCCCCATTTTCCCCCCATTTCCATTTCCCCATTTTTCCCATTTCCATTTCCCCATTTTCCCCCATTTCCCCCCCATTTCCATTTCCCCATTTCCATTTCCCCATTTTCCCCATTTCCCCATTTCCCCAGTGTTTCCCCATTTCCATTTCCCCATTTTCCCCCATTTCTCCCATTTCCATTTCCCCATTTCCCCAGTGTTTCCCCATTTCCATTTCCCCATTTTCCCCCATTTTCCCCCATTTCCATTCCCCATTTTCCCCCATTTCCATTTCCCCATTTTCCCCCATTTCCCCATTTCCATTTTCCCCATTTCCCCAGTGTTTCCCCATTTCCATTTCCCCATTTTCCCCCATTTCCATTTGCCCAGTGTTTCCCCATTATTTCCCGTGTTTCCCGTTTCCCCTCACGCGGGTTTCCTGCAGCAGGAGCTGTACGGGGCCGATGGCAGCAGCGCGCTGCGCGTCAGGCGGCGCGTCCGGGCCAGCAGGGGCGCCTGGGGACAGCAGGGGACAGGGACACGCCCCGCTGAGGCCACGCCCACGCAGGGACACGCCCCGCTGAGGCCATGCCCACAAAGGGGCACGCCCCACTGAGGCCACGCCCACAAAGGGACACGCCCCACTGAGGCCATGCCCACAAAGGGACACGCCCACTGAGGCCACGCCCACACAAGGACATACCCCGCTGAGGCCACGCCCACAAAGGGACACGCCCATGAAGCCACGCCCACGCAGGGACACGCCCTTGTGATCACGCCCCGCCCGAGTCACACCCACCTGCAGAGCTGGGGACACGCCCTGCGGGGTCACCTGGGGTCCCTGCGGGGTCACCTGGGGACAGCGGGGCCGCCCGTAGGAACGCTGCAGGTCTGGGGACAGAGAGGGACAGCTGGGGACAGGGACAGGGGACAGGGACAGGGACATGGGACAGGGACAGGGACAGGGGACAGGGACAGGGACATGGGACAGGGACAGGGGACAGGGACAGGGGACAGGGACAGAGAGGGACAGCTGGGGACAGGGACAGGGATAGGGGACAGGGACAGCTAGGGACAAGGACAGGGGACAGGGGACAGGGACAGGGGACAGGGGACATGGGACAGAGGGATGGGGACAGGGGACAGGGACAGGGACAGGGGACAGGGACATGGGACAGGGGACAGGGACAGGGACAGCTGGCGATAGGGGACAGGGACATGGGACAGGGACAGGGGACAGGGACAGCTAGGGACAGGGACAGGGACAGAGGGATGGGGACAGGGACAGGGACAGGGGAAGGGACATGGGACAGAGGGATGGGGACAGGGACAGGGGACAGGGGGACAGGGACAGGGACAGGGGAAGGGACAGGGGACAGGGGACAGAGGGATGGGGACAGAAGGGTTTGGGGATATGGGGACACAGGGACAGGACAGGTGACACAGGGACAGACACAGGGACAGGACAGGTGACACAGGGACAGGACAGGTGACACGGGGACAGGACAGGTGACACGGGCACTCACTGTCCAGGTGTTTCCTGCCCGCCCTGTGCAGCAGCAGCGTCTGCAGAGTGTCACACACGGGCCGCTGGGGACACAGCGAGCACGCCAGCCTGGGGACACGGGGACACTGAGGGGACACCCTGGGGACACCCTGGGGACACCCTGGGGACAGCCTGGGGACACCCTGGGACAGCCTGGGGACACGGGGACACTGAGGGAACACACGGGGACACTGAGGGAACACTCTGGGGACACCCTGGGGACACTCGGGGACAGCCTGGGACACCCTGGGACAGCCTGGGGACACGGGGACACTGAGGGGACACTGAGGGGACACTGAGGGGACACCCTGGGACAGCCTGGGGACACCCTGGGGACACCCTGGGGACACCCTGGGGACACTTTGGGGACACCCTGGGGACACTCGGGGACACCTCACCTGCCGTCGCGCAGCAGCAGCGCCTCGTCCTCGGGGATGGCGCTCGCCAGCAGCTCGGCCACGCGGCGCTTCTGGGGACAGCAGGGACACCCCGGGTCACCCAGGGCCCAACTGTCCCCAAACTGACCCTCACCCTGTCCCTCGTGGCAAAGGGACCCTGGGGACACCCCGGCAAGGGCTGGGGCTCCCGGGGGGTCCCGGCCCCACCTGCAGCGCCCCGAGCGGGCCCGGGTCGCTCTCGTCGCGCTTAAAGGACATGGCGGCTACGGCTAGGCCGCGATCACCATGGCAACCGCCGCCGCCGCTTCCGGGTAGCCCTTCCCAGCGGGCAGTGCGCGGGGAAAGGACCAGTCAGCGATCGCTCAGCGCGGCCCCGCGGCATGAAGGGAGTTGTAGTTCAGCCGCGGGAAGTCCCCGTGGGAATGGCGGCAGGGATGGCCCGGGCGGAACTACAACTCCCAGAAGGCGCCGCGAGGCCGCGCCGGTTCGGAGGGGCCCGGGGCCGAGCGCGCCCCGTGAGCACCGGGGCCGGGCCGGACCCCGGGCCGAACCCCGGGCCGGACCCCCGGCCGGCCATGGCGGGGAGCGGCGGAGGCGGGGCGGCGCCGCGGGAGCACCGCCTGCGGCCTGGGGACACCCTGCCGGGGCTGGCGCTGCGCTACGGGGTGACGGTGAGCGGCCCCGGGGGCACAGCGGGGGGAGGTGAAGCCAGGGGGTCTCAGGGTCATCCCGGGCCCGGCCTGCCCCGGTTCGCTTCGCTCGCCCATCCTGCTCCGTGCCCCCATCCCATCCTTACCTCTGTCCCTCTCCTGTCCCCATCCCATCGTTACCCCTGTCCCTCTCCTGTCCTCTGTCCCCATCCCATCCCTGTCCTTATCTCTGTCCCTCTGCGGTTCCCATCGTTACCTCTCTCCTCATCATCCCGCACCTGTTCCATCCCCATTCTTGTCCCCATCCCATCACTGTCCTTATCTCTGTCTCTGTCCCTTTAACTGCCCCATCCCATCCCATCCCATCCCATCCCATCCCATCCCATCCCATCCCATCCCATCCCATCCCATCCCATCCCATCCCATCCCATCCCATCCCATCCCATCCATCCCATCCCATCCCATCCCATTATCCCATCCCATTATCCCATCCCATTATCCCATTATCCCATTATCCCATCCCATCCCATTATCCCATCCCATCCCATCCCATTATCCCATCCCATCCCATCCCATTATCCCATCCCATCCCATTATCCCATTATCCCATCCCAATTCCCGATCCCATCCCCGCAGATGGAGCAGATCCAACGCGCCAACCGCCTCTACTCGTCGGACACGATTTTCCTGAAGCCCACGCTGCTCATCCCGGCCCCGGGCCCCCAGGACAGTCCCGGGGACACTCCCGGTGACGTTCCCGGGGACACTCCCGGGTCTCTCCCGGTGCCCCCCGGCCCCTCCCGCCACGACCTCACGGCCTCGGATTTCCTGCGGCGCTTGGACGCCGAGATCGGCCGCTCCAAGGAGGCGGCGGCGCAGCGGCTGCAGAGCCACCACACCAGGTGGGAACTGGTCTAAACTGGGAGGGAACTGGGGGGGAAATCTGGGAAAAAAATTGGGAAAAATCAGAGGAAAACTAGAGCAAAACCGAGGAAAAATTGGGATAGAATTGGGGGACAGTTTGGGAAAATCAGGGTGAAACTGGGAGAAAATTGGGGAAAATGTTGTGTATCACCACGGTGTCTCCACAGTGTCACCCCGGTGTCACCGCGGTGTCCCCACAGCCCCGCCCCCGCCTCCCCCCGCGGCGCTCGGCTCGGACCCCGACCCCTGACCCGGAACCCGCGGGCGGCAGCGCTCAGGGACAGCGAGGATGAGATCTTCACCTTGTGACACTGGGGACACTGGGGACACTGGGATGGGACATGGGGACACTGGGGACACTGGGGACAGCGAGGATGAGATCTTCACCTTGTGACACTGGGGACACTGGGATGGGACATGGGGACACTGGGGACACTGGGGACAGCGAGGATGAGATCTTCACCTTGTGACACTGGGGACACTGGGGACACTGGGGACAGCGAGGATGAGATCTTCACCTTGTGACACTGGGGACACTGGGGACACTGGGATGGGACATGGGGACACTGGGGACACTGGGGACACTGGGACACTGAGGACAGCGAGGATGAGATCTTCACCTTGTGACACTGGGGACACTGGGGACACTGGGATGGGACATGGGGACACTGGGGACACTGGGGACAGCGAGGATGAGATCTTCACCTTGTGACACTGGGGACACTGGGGACACTGGGGACACTGGGATGGGACACTGGGGACACTGGGGACAGCGAGGATGAGATCTTCACCTTGTGACACTGGGGACACTGGGATGGGACACGGGGACACTGGGGACACTGGGGACAGCGAGGATGAGATCTTCACTTTGTGACACTGGGGACACTGGGATGGGACACTGGGGATGAGATCTTCACCTTGTGACACTGGGGACACTGGGGACACTGGGATGGGACATGGGGACACTGGGGACACTGGGGACAGCGAGGATGAGATCTTCACCTTGTGACACTGGGGACACTGGGATGGGACATGGGGGACACCCAGGACGAGATCTTCACCTTATGACAATGGGGACATTGCTGGGAACTCTGGGGACATTGGGATGGGATACCAAGGACACCAGGAATGGGACACTGGGGACACCATGGATGTGACATTGGGGACACCAGGGGTGGGACACTGAGGACACTGGGGCTGGAGAACTGGGGACACTGGAGATGTGACACTGGGGACACTGGAGATGTGACATCAAGGACACCAGGACACGATATCGAGGATATCGAGGACATCAGGATGTGACATTAAGGGACACCAAGAACCCGAGCCCGGGGACACCCAGGATGTGACACTGAGGACACCTGGCAGCGGCGACCAGGAGGTGCCACCAGGCAGTAACACCTGAGGTGACACCAGGAGGTGACACCAGAGGTGACATCAGAAGTGCCACCGCTGCTCCCCGCTGTGCCAAGGACCCCGGAGGGGACATGGGGACTTTGGGGGGGTGTCCCTGCTGTCCCCTCCTGTCCCTTTGGGCTGCAGGGCCACTCCCGGGGACTGGAACTTACTGGGAGCCACTGGGAGCCCTGGGACAGGGACAGTGCCACCTCCCCCCCTCCCCCAGCTTGTAAATAAACCTGAGCATTGTCACCCGGCTGGGCTTTGTCACCCCCTTGGGGACAGTGCCACACCCTGGGGACAGTGTCACACCCTGGGGACAGTGCCACACCCTCGGGGACAGTGTCACACCCCTGGGGACAGTGCCACACCCTTGGGGACAGAGTCACACCATTGGGGACAGTGCCACACCCCTGGGGACAGTGTCACACCATTGGGGACAGTGTCACACCCTGGGGACAGTGTCACACCATTGGGGACAGTGCCACACCCCTGGAGACAGTGTCACACCATTGGGGACAGTGCCACACCCCTGGGGACAGTGTCACACCCCTGGGGACAGTGCCACACCCTTGGGGACAGTGCCACACCCTTGGGGACAGTGTCACACCATTGGGGACAGTGTCACACCCCTGGGGACAGTGCCACACCCTTGGGGACAGTGTCACACCATTGGGGACAGTGTCACACCCTGGGGACAGTGCCACACCCTCGGGGACAGTGTCACACCCTGGGGACAGTGTCACACCCCTGGAGACAGTGTCACACCCTGGGGACAGTGTCACACCCTTGGGGACACTGTCACACCATTGGGGACAGTGTCACACCCCTGGGGTCAGTGCCACACCCTCGGGGACAGTGCCACACCCCTGGGGACAGTGCCACACCCTGGGGACAGTGCCACACTCCTGGGGACAGTGTCACACCCTTGGGGACAGTGTCACACCATTGGGGACAGTGTCACACCCCTGGGGACAGTGCCACACCCCTGGGGACAGTGCCACACCCTTGGGGACAGTGTCACACCCCTGGAGACAGTGTCACACCATTGGGGACAGTGCCACACCCTTGGGGACAGTGCCACACCCCTGGAGACAGTGTCACACCATTGGGGACAGTGCCACACCCTGGGGACAGTGCCACATCCCTGGGGACAGTGCCACACCCCTGGGGACAGTGCCACACCCTCGGGGACAGTGTCACACCCCTGGGGACAGTGCCACACCCTGGGGACAGTGCCACACCCCTGGGGACAGTGCCACACCCTTGGGGACAGTGCCACACCCTTGGGGACAGTGCCACACCCTGGGGACAGTGTCACACCCCTGGGGACAGTGTCACACCCTGGGGACAGTGTCACACCATTGGGGACAGTGCCACACCCTGGGGACAGTGTCACACCATTGGGGACAGTGCCACACCCCTGGAGACAGTGTCACACCATTGGGGACAGTGTCACACCCTGGGGACAGTGTCACACCACTGGGGACAGTGCCACACCCCTGGAGACAGTGTCACACCATTGGGGACAGTGCCACACCCCTGGGGACAGTGTCACACCCCTGGGGACAGTGCCACACCCTTGGGGACAGTGCCACACCCTTGGGGACAGTGTCACACCCTGGGGACAATGTCACACCCTTGGGGACAGTGTCACACCCTCGGGGACAGTGTCACACCCCTGGGGACAGTGTCACACCCTTGGGGACAGTGTCACACCCTCGGGGACAGTGTCACACCCCTGGGGACAGTGCCACACCCTCGGGGACAGTGCCACACCCTCGGGGACAGTGTCACACCCTGGGGACAGTGCCACACCCTTGGGGACAGTGTCACACCCTCGGGGACAGTGCCACACCCTTGGGGACATTGTGGGGACATTCTCAGCCCTTGGGGACACAGCCTGGAATTCCCAAATCCATCCCACCTGTTCCTGGAGCTCTGAATTTCCAGAACCCCAAATCCCAGGAGAGGATTTGGGAATTTGGGAATTTCCATTTAAAACCCAAATCCAATCCTATTTAAGGAAAAAACCCAAGAAAATCCCACTAAAAACCACTCCAAATCCCACTAAAAACCACTCCAAATCCCATTAAAAACCACTCCAAATCCCATTAAAAACCATCCCAAATTCCATAAAAACCCCAATAAAAAAAACACCAAACAAAATCCCATTAAAACCCCCCAAAATCCCATAAAAAACCCCAAATCCCACAAAAAAAAACGACTCAGAAATTCGGGAATTCTTCCCAGCTTCCAGTGCCCCCCCCAGGCTCTGGTATTTATAATATTTATATATGGACCCCCGGGATTTTGGGGGAAATCCCAGAATTTGGGGGGAAATCCTGGGATTTTGGGGAGAAAATCCTGGAATTTAGGGGAGGAAATCCCAAAATATTTGGGGGGAAATCCAGGAATTTTGGAGGTGAGATCCAGGATTTTGGGGGGAAATCCTGAAATTTTGGGGAAACCATGGAATTTTTTGGGGGGAAAATCCTGGAATTTTTGGGCAAAATTCAGAATTTAGGGGGAAAAAAATCAAAGATTTGGGGGAAATCCAGGATTTTTTTTGGGGGGGAAATCCAGGATTTTTTTGGGGGTGAAATCCCAGGATTTTGGGGGTGCCACCTCCCCGATTGTCACCGTGTCACCCCCGATTGTCACCGGGAGGGGGGGAGGGGACACCCGGGGGTATTTACAGGGTGGGGGAGGGGCGTACGTACATATTTATAGGATTTTTTTTGGGGAAAAGGGGAAATTCCCAACAAAGTGCATTTGTCCGTCTGTCCGGGGGGAATTCCCGGGCGGAATTCCCTGGAAAAGCTTCCGGGGATTGTGGGGGGAGGGGAGGGAAACTCCAGCCCATCCCCCCCCTCCCGGGTTAAAGGTGGGCGGGGCTGTCCGAGCCTGGAAAAAAATGGGAAAAATTGGAAAAATGGGGGAATAATAGGGAAATTAATAGGGAAAATAATGGGGGAATAATTGAGAAAATAATGGGGAATATTGGGTAATAATGTGAAAAATATTGGGGAAATAATAGGGGAATAATGGGAAAAAATGGGCGAAATTAATGGGGTGAATAATGGGAAAAATAATGGGGGAAATAATGGAAATAATGGGGAAAATGAGAAATTAATGGGGGAATAATGGGGATGGAATGGGGATGGAATGGGGGTGTGAGCAAAGGGACATTGAAGGGTCATGGAAGGGGGGACATGGAGGGGACATTAAGGGGGACATGGCCTGGGGGTGACACTGGAGATGTCATGGACTGGGGGTGACACTGGGTGACAGTGGGGTGACACTGGGGTGACACTGGGTGACAGTGGGTGACAGTGGGTGACACTGGGGTGACACTGGGGGTGACACTGGGGTGACACTGGGGTGACACTGGGGTGACACTGGGTGACACTGGGGGTGACATTGGGGTGACACTGGGGTGACACTGGGTGACACTGGGTGACACTGAGGGTGACACTGGGTGACAGTGGGGTGACACTGGGTGACACTGGGGTGACACTGAGGGTGACACTGGGTGACACTGGGTGACACTGGGGTGACACTGAGGGTGACACTGGGGTGACACTGGGGGACACTGGGGGACACTGGGGGACACTGAGGGTGACACTGAGGGTGACACTGGGGTGACACTGGGTGACACTGGGGTGACACTGGGTGACACTGAGGGTGACACTGAGGTGACACTGGGTGACACTGGGTGACACTGGGGTGACACTGGGGTGACACTGGGGGTGACACTGGGGTGACACTGGGGTGACATTGAGGGTGACACTGGGGTGACACTGGGGTGACACTGAGTGACACTGGGGGACACTGAGTGACACTGAGTGACACTGGGTGACACTGGGTGACACTGGGTGACACTGGGTGACACTGGGTGACACTGGGTGACACTGGGTGACACTGGGTGACACTGGGGTGACACTGGGGTGACACTGGGTGACACTGGGTGATACTGGGTGACACTGGGTGACACTGGTGGCACTGGGTGACACTGGGTGACACTGGTGGCACTGGGTGACACTGGTGACACTGGGTGACACTGGGTGACACTGGGTGACACTGGGGTGACACTGGGTGACACTGGGTGACACTGAGGTGACACTGGGTGACACTGAGGGTGACACGAGGGTGACACTGGGTGACACTGGGGTGACACTGGGGTGACACTGAGGGTGACACTGGGTGACACTGGGGTGACACTGGGGTGACACTGAGGGTGACACTGGGTGACACTGAGGGTGACACTGGGTGACACTGAGGGTGACACTGAGGGTGACACTGGGGTGACACTGGGTGACACTGGGTGACACTGGGTGACACTGGGTGACACTGGGGCTCTCACCTGTGCCAGGGGTGGCAGTGCTGGGATGTCCCCGCGGGGCCCGCGACGAGCTGGGGGGGGCGGGGGGGGGCGGGGCCCGCCCGGGGCCGGGGTTGGGGACACTGTGGGGGACACTGGGGACATTGTTGGGGACACTGGGGACGTTGTTGGGGACACTGGGGACGTTGTTGGGGACATTGGGGGCGGTGGCATCGCCCCCTCCCAGTGAGCGCAGCAGCTGCCGGTGAGCGGCTTCCAGGGCCTGGGGGGACACAGGGACACGTTGGGGACACGCTGGGGACAGCTGGGGACACGTTGGGGACAGCTGGGGACACGCTGGGGACAGCTGGAGTGTCCCCTGTCCCCGTTGTGTCCCCCTGGTGTCCCCATTCCAGGATCCCCTTCTCCCCCTCCGCGTCCCCATGAATGTCCCCATGAATGTCCCCATGAATGTCCCCTATCCCCGTTAATGCCCCCCTATGTCCCCAGTGATGTCCCCAGTGTCCCCAGTATCCCCATTAATGTCCCCAGTGATATCCCCAGTGTCCCCAGTGATATCCCCAGTATCCCCAGTGTCCCCAGTGTCCCCAGTTCAGTCTCTCACCCTCAGGTGCAGCAGTTTCCCCTGTCCCCAGTGTCCCCAGTGTCCCCAGTGTCCCCAGTGATGTCCCCAGTGATGTCCCCAGTGTCCCCAGTTCAGTCTCTCACCCTCAGGTGCAGCAGTTTCCCCTGTCCCCAATGTCCCCAGTGTCCCCAGTATCCCCAGTGATGTCCCCAGTGATGTCCCCAGTGATGTCCCCAGTGTCCCCAGTGTCCCCAGTTCAGTCTCTCACCCTCAGGTGCAGCAGTTTCCCCTGTCCCCAGTGTCCCCAGTGATGTCCCCAGTGATGTCCCCAGTGTCCCCAGTTCAGTCTCTCACCCTCAGGTGCAGCAGTTTCCCCCGCAGCCCCTCCAGGGTCCCCAGGATCAGCTCGGTGTCCCCGCTGTCCCCCGGGCTGGCCCTGTCCTTGTCCCCAGGGGTGTCCCCAACGTCCCCTCCTGGCCGGGGGGGTCCCGTGGGGAGGCTCAGGTAGAAAAAATTCCCTGCAAGAGGCACAGAGGGGAGGGACCTCAGTGGCCACCTGGGGGGGGTTGGTGGCCCTGGGGACCCTTGGTGGCCCCTGGGGGACTCTTGGTGGCCCTTTTGGGGCTGTTGGTGGCCCGGGGATCCCTCAGGGTGGTGTTTTGGTGGCCCCCACAAGGCTCTTGGTGGCCCCATGGGGCTGTTTCTGGTGGCCCTTTTGGGTTTTTGGTAGTCCCAGAGGATTTTCGGTGTCCCCTGGGGGATTTTTATGGCCCTTCTGTGATTTTGGTGGCCCTTTTTGGGTTTTTGGGGCCCCTGGGGGTGGGGTTTTTTGGGGGGTGGGGGAGGGGCCGGTTACCCTCGGCGCTGGCTCCGCCTCCTTCCCGCAGCTCGGGCTCTGATTGGCTGCAGCCGCTCGGGGGCGTGGCCTCATCCGGCCCCTCCTCCTGGGCTGGGCCCCCCAAAAAAAGGGGGGAGGGGAAGGGGGGGAGCGGCCCCGCCACCGGAATGCGGTAATTAGCACCCCAATTAGTTAATTAGCACCTTAATTAGTTCATTAGCACACGAAATTCAATGGCAGCCGAAATTGGCACCCCCAAGTTAATTAGCGTCCCCAATTAGCACCCAGCACCCCAAAATCGACACCCGAAATTAACTGGAACCCCAGAAATTAACTAGCACCCCCAATTAGCACCCAGCACCCCAAAGCAGCACCTGAAATTAATTAGCAGCCCAAAATTAATTAGCACCCCAAAATCAGCACCCAGCACCAAAAAGAAGCAACCCAAAATTAGCATTCAGAACCCCAAATTAGAAACCAAAATTAATTAGCACCCCAAAAACCAGCACCCAAAATTAATTAGCACCCTAAAATAATCAGCACCCAGAACCCCTAATTAGCACCCAAAATTAGCAGCCAGCACCCAAAACTGGCACCCATCATCAGGACCCAAAATCAGCACCCGAAATCACAATCCCCCAAAATCAACCCTCAAAATCACCCCAAAATCAGCACCCCAAAATCAGCACCCCAAAATCAGCACCCCAAAATCAACACCCCAACCCAAAAACCCAAATCAGCACCCAGGGAAAGAGACCCCAAATCCCAGAGAGGATTTTTGGGGAGAAGTGAGACCCCAAATCCAGGAATGAGACCGCAGATCCAGGAAGGAGCAGGGAACAAAATCCCAAATTCTGGAGAAGGGCAGGGACTGAGACCCCAAATCCCAAAAGGAGCTGGGAGTGAGACCCCAAATCTGTGAAGGACACCCAAGATCCCAGATCCCAAAAAGCAGCAGGGAAGGAGACCCCAAAACCCAGAGAGGATTTTTTTGGGGAATGAGACCCCAAATCTGGGAAGGAGGAGGGAACAAAATCCCAAATTCCAGCAGGGATCAGGGAAGGAGACCCCAAATCCCATCAGCCAGTGCAGGGAATTCCCATCAATTCCCACCCCAAAAACCCCTAAAATCCATCCCAAATTCCCACCCCAAATCTTCTAGAATTCCCCCAATCCTACCCCAAATCCACCCCCAATTCCCACCAAAAAACTCCCCCAGTTCCTGCCCAAATTCCCAGCTCAAATCCCCCATTCCCATCCCAAATCCCACCTCAAAATTCCCCCAATTTCTGTCGCAAATCCAACCCTAAATCCCACCCCAAATCCCCAATTCCCACCCCAACATTCTGCCAATTCCTCTCCCGAATCCCTTAAATTCCTGCCTCAATTTACCCCCAAATCCCACATCAAATCTCCTTGAATTCCCCAATTCCTGCTCCAAATCCCATCCCAAATCCCCAAATTTCCCCAGATCCTCCTTTACCTTTCCGGTTGATCTGGATCCCGCTGGGCTCCGGCTCTTCCCGGGATCCCTGTGGGGCGGCCGAGTCCTGACCAGACACTGGGAATTCCTGGCTGGACACTGGGAATTCCTGACTGGACACTGGGAATTCCTGGCCAGACACTGGGAATTCCTGACTGGACACTGGGAATTCCTGATTGGACACTGGGAATTCCTGACTGGACACTGGGAATTCCTGGCCAGACACTGGGAATTCCTGACCGGACACTGGGAATTCCTGACCAGACACTGGGAATTCCTGACTGGACACTGGGAATTCCTGACTGGACACCGGGAATTCCTGACTGGACACTGGGAATTCCTGATTGGACACTGGGAATTCCTGACTGGACACTGGGAATTCCTGACTGGACATCACAAAATCCTGGCCGGACATCGGCAAATCCTGACTGGACATTGGAAAATCCCGGTTGGACACTTGGAATTCCCAGCTGGACACAGCTGAATCCTGACTGGACTTTGGGAATTCCTGACTGGACAGCACCGAATCCTCACTGGACGTCACCGAATCCCGGCCGGACGTTGCTGAATCCCGACTGGACATCAGGAATTCCTGACTGGACATTGGAAAATCCCGGCTGGATATGGGCAAATCCCGGCTGGACATTGGAAAATCCCGGCTGGATATTGGCAAATCCCGGCTGGATATCAGGAATTCCTGACTGGACATCACTGAGTCTTGACTGGACGTTGGCAAATCCTGACTGGACATTGGAAAATCCCAGCTGGACATGGCTGAGTCCTGACTGGACACCGGAAAATCCCGGCTGGACATTGGTGAATCCCGGCTGGACATTGAAAAATCCCGGCTGGATATTGAAAAATCCCGGCTGGACATTGCTGAATCCCGGCTGGACAATGGGAATTCCCGGCTGGACGCTGGAAAATCCTGACTGGACATTGGTGAGTCCCGGCTGGACGCTGGGAATTCCCGGCTGGACATTGGTGAATCCCGGCTGGACGCTGGGAATTCCCGGCTGGAGAGCACCGAATCCCAAGTGGAGGTTGAGAAATGCCGGCCGGGCTTTGGGAATTGCCGAGCAGACACCGGGAATTCCCGGCCGGACATCCCGGAATTCCAGGCCTGGCCCGAGGCCGCTCCCGCCAGCGAGGGCGTGGGGGTGACGTCATCCTCGGGATCGGGGTCCCGGCGCGGCCGCAGCCGCCGCAGCAGCAGCAGCCGCAGGGTCTCCACTGGGATGGGACGGCAAAAATCGGGATTTGGGATTGATCCCAGGGAAAATGTCCTGGGATGGGGAGTGGAGGGAGGGCACAGGGGATTTGGGATTTTCCTGAGGGAATGAAGGGAGGAAAAACTGGGAATTTCAGATTTTCCCGAGGGAATAGAAGGAGGAAAATTTGGGATTTTCCTGAGGAAATAGAGGAAGGGAAATCGGCAATTTGGGATTTTCCCGAGGGAACAGAAGGATGAGGATCAGGGATTTGGGATTTGGATTTTCCCGAGGGAACAGAGTGATGAGGATCAGGGATTTGCATTTTCCCAAAGGAACGGAGGGATGACGATCAGGGATTTGGGATTTTCCCGAGGGAACAGAGGGATAAGGATCAGGAATTTGGGATTTGGATTTTCCCAAAGGCACAGAGGGATGAGGATCAGGGATTTGGATTTTCCCGAGGGAACAGAGGGATGAGGATCAGGGATTTGGGATTTGGATTTTCCCCAGGGAACAGAGGGATGAGGATCAGGGATTCGGATTTTCCCGAGGGAACAGAATGATGAGGATCAGGGATTTGGGATTTTCCCCAGGGAACAGAGGGATGAGGATCAGGGATTTGGGATTTTCCCCAGGGAACAGAGGGATGAGGATCAGGGATTTGGGATTTGGATTTTCCCAAAGGAACGGAGTGATGAGGATCAGGGATTTGGGATTTTCCCAAAGGCACAGAGTGATGAGGATCAGGGATTCGGGATTTGGATTTTCCCAAAGGCACAGAGTGATGAGGCTCAGGGATTTGGGATTTGCATTTTCCCAAAGGAACAGAAGGAAGAGGCTTTTCCCGCGGGGTTCCGTGCCCTCACCATCCTCCAGCGCAGCCTCGGCCACTCCGGCGGCTCCCGGGGACGAGGGGGCGGGGCTGGGGGCGGGGCCCCGCGCGGCTTTGGGGGCGGGGTCACCAATCCCCGCCCCTCCCGGCTCCTGCGGCGGCTCCGGCGGGGCAGGGGCGCGGCCCGGGGGCTCGGGGTCACTGCCAGCTGTGCCAGGGACAGGAACGAGACAAAGATGGGACAAGCGGGGACAGGGAGGTGACAAGGAAAGGACAGGAACAAGAACAGGGCTGGGGACAGGAGGTGACAATGACAGTGGGTGACAGGAGGTGACAGTGGGTGACAGGAGGACACAGCAGCCATACCTGAGGAGCAATCCTCGGGCTCAGCCTCGGGCTCGGATCCTCGTGCCAACGCCGAGGACACGGTGGGCTCGGGCAGCACCAGCCTGGCACGGCAATGCCCATTCCATTACTCCCAATCCCATTCCCATTTATTCCTATTCCCACCATTCCCATTATTCCCATTCCCCATTATCCTCACCCTGCTCCTGTGCTCGTGCTGGCCTCGCCCTGGTGCCGTTTTGGTGGCCCAGGGAGGCTCCTGTTGGCCCCCTGCACCGCCTGCTCCAGCAGCTCCATCCACCTGCACAATTCCAGAGGCAATTCCAGCCCTTCCTGGGCCATTCCCAGGGATTTCTGTCACCCCAGGGAGGAATTCCAGCCCTTCCCAGGGAATTTTTGGGCTCACCCCAAAGCTATCAGTCACCTCATAGAGACATTCCAACTCCTCCCAAAGATTTTTGTCCCCTCAGAGGATTTTCCAGCCTCTCCCAGATGATTTTTGGGTTCCTGCCAAAGAATTTTCCAGCTCCTCCCAAGGATTTTTACCCCCCCCAGGGAGATTCCAGCTCACGCCAAGGATTATTATCCCTTCCCAGAGATTTTCCAGCCCTTCCCAGGGGATTTTCCCAGGATTTCCCTCACGTGTTCTTCTCCGAGGATGTCAGTGCCACCAGCTCGTAGATTTGGGGTCCCAGCTCTGAGGTGCAGATGATGAACAGGGCCCGCTTGTCTGGGGGGGGGGACAAAGGGGTTTGCCTCAAAATTCCACAAATTCCCACCCCCAAAATTCCCAAAATCCACAGAATTGCAGGATTTTCTTGTTCCCACCTGTGGCCACGGGGTGGATGAGCAGTGATCTGAGCTGAACTCCCATTTTTCCTGCTCTTCTCCATTAAAAAACCCAATTTTTCTCACAAAACTCCATTTTTTCCACACAAACCCTCCATATTTCCCACAAAAATCCCCACTTTTCCCACAGAAAATTCCCCAAATTCCTGGAATTCCCAGATTTTCCCACCTGTGGCCACAAAGAACACGAGCAGCGAGCTGACCCTGAGGAGGGGACTGAATCTCCATTTTCCTGCCAAAAAACCCCAAAATTTCCCCCCCAAACCCTCATTTTTTTAATATAAAACCCCATTTTTCCCACAAAAAAACCCCTACTTTTCCCACAGAAAATTGCCAAAATTCCTGGAATTCCCAGATTTTTCCAACTGTGGCCACGGTGCGCACAAGCACCAAACTGAACTGGAGCACAGGAATCATCTTCCCACCAAAAGCCTTACTTTTTGAACATAAAACAACATTTTTCCCGCAAAATAACCTCACTTTCCCCACAAAAAAACCCATTTTTCCCACAGAAAATTCCCCAAATTCCCAGGTTTTCCCACCTGTGGCCACGAAGTGCACGAGCAGCGAGCTGAGCTTGAGCACCAAGCTGAACCCCCATCTTCCGTCCAAAAAGTCCATAATTTTCCCCCCAAACCTTCATTTTTTGAACATAAACCCCCACTTTCCCCATAAAAACCCCCATTTTTCCCACAGAAAATTCCCCAAATTCCCAGATTTCCCACCTGTGGCCACGGAGTGCACGAGCAGCGAGCTGAGCTTGAGCACCAAGCTGAACCCCCATCTTCCATCCAATAAGTCCATAATTTTCCCCCCAAACCTTCATTTTTTGAACATAAACCCCCATTTTTCCCACAAAATAACCCCACTTTCCCCACGAAAAACCCCATTTTCCCCACAAAAACTCCCACTTTTCCCACAGAAAATTCCCCAGATTCCCAGATTTCCCACCTGTGGCCACGGAGTGCACGAGCAGCGAGCTGAGTTTGAGCACGGGGCTGAATCCCCATCTTCCCACCAAAAGTCCGTAATTTTCCCCCCAAACCTTCATTTTTTGAACATAAACCCCCATTTTTCCCAGAAAATAACCCCACTTTCCCCACAAAAAAACCCATTTTTCCCACAGAAAATTCCCCAAATTCCCAGATTTCCCACCTGTGGCCACGGAGCACACGAGCAGCGAGCTGAGCTTGAGCACCAAGCTGAACCCCCATCTTCCCACCAAAAAGTCCCTAATTTTCCCCCCAAACCTTCATTTTTTGAACATAAACCCCCACTTTCCCCACAAAAACTCCCACTTTTCCCACAGAAAATTCCCCAGATTTCCCACCTGTGGCCACGGAGCACACGAGCAGCGAGCTGAGCTTGAGCACCAAGCTGAACCCCCATCTTCCCGCCAAAAAGTCAATAATTTTCCCCCCAAACCTTCATTTTTTGAACATAAACCCTCATTTTTCCCACAGAAAATTCCCCAAAATCCCAGATTTTCCCACCTGTGGCCACGAAGCGCACGAGCAGCGAGCTGAGCTTGAGCACGGGGCCGAACCCCCATCTTCCCACCAAAAAGTCCCTAATTTTCCCACCAAACCTTCATTTTTTGAACATAAACCCCCACTTTCCCCACAAAATCCCCATTTTCCCCACAAAAACTCCCACTTTTCCCACATAAAATTCCCAGATTTTCCCACCTGTGGCCACGGAGCGCACGAGCAGCGAGCTGAGTTTGAGCACGGGGCTGAAGCTCTGCTTGGTGTCCGAGGAGGCCCCCAGGGCTCCCTTGCTGTGGCATTTCAGCACCAGCCGCTCGTCCTGGCGCTGCAGCAGCACCAGCAGCTCCTCCAGCAGCAGCACGTGCAGCTCTGGGAATGCAACGGGGGTGGGAATTTTGGGGGGTTTTTTTGGGATTTTTTGGGATTTTTTTTAAATTTTTTGGGGGATTTTTAAACTTTTTTTTGGTGGTATTTTGGGGAATTTTTTATGGCTTTTTGGAGGATTTTTTGGTGATTTTTGGGGGAGATTTTTTGGGGATTTTTTGGGGGGATTTTGGGAAGGGAAAGCAGGGAGGGTTCCCAGTTTCCCCAGTGTTCCCAGTCCTTCAGTCCATCCTAGTCCATTCCCAGTCACTCCCAGTGCTCCCACTCCATTCCCAGTCCGTACCCACGCTCTTGTCCTTGCCCACTCTCCAGGTCAGGGGCCCCTCGTGGATCATCCGGTGCGAGGTCAGGTCAAGGTTCTGCAAAACCAAAATCCATGAGAAACACCCAAAAATCCATGGAAAACACCCAAAATCCATGGAAAACACCCCAAAATCCATGGAAAATCCAGGGTAATCCCCCCCAAAATCCCTGAGAAAACACCCAAAAAATCCATAGAAAAACACCCAAAATCCAGGGTAAAAACATGCCAAAATCCAGGGAAAATCACTCCAAAAATCGATGGGAAACACACCTAAAATCCATGGAGAAAACACCCCAACAACCCATAGAAAACACCCCAAAAATCCACAGAAAATCCAGGGAAAACCACCCCAAAGTCCAGGAGAAAACCACCCCAAAAATCCACGGGAAAACACCCCAAAAATACAGGAAAAACATCCTGAAAATCCATGGAAAACACCCCAGAACTCCAGGGATAAACTCCCCAAAATTCCATGGGAAACACCCCAAAAATCCATGGAGAAAACACCTCAAAAATCCATGAAAAATCTCCCAAAATTGCCATGGAAAAATGGGGGGAAAATGGTGCTTTCCATGGAAAAATTCATGTTTTTCATTGCAAAATAGGGGATTGCTATGGAAAAAACGGGGTTTTCCATGGGAAAAAAAGGAAGGTGTTTTAATGGAAAAGCAGGGTGAAAACTGGGATTTCTGTGGAAAAATGGGGGTTTTCCATGGAGAAATGGGGGAATCCCATAGAAAAATGGGGTACAGAAATCGGGTTTTCTATGGAAAAATGTAGGATTTCTATGGAAAAATGGGGGAAATATGGGAGATTTCAATGGGAAAAATGGGGTGGAGAAATGGGGTTTTCCATGGAAAAATGAGAGATTCCCATGGAAAAATGGGGGTAGAAGTGGGATTTCCATGGAAACCATGTCCAGAGCCCCCAGGAGAAGGGGAATACCCGGAATTCTGCAGCCAGGGGGTTGCTGGTTCTCTCCAGCGCCGCCGTGTCCAGGCGCCGCTGCAGCTCCTGCAGCCGCTGCCGGTTCTCGGTGCCGCGCACGGCGTCGTTGACAAAGCGCAGGATGTCCCGGCACTGCTCCCGGGCACGGCACAGCTTCTGCTGCTCCTCAGAGCCAGCTGGGGAGGGAAATGGGAATAATCCATGGGGATATCAATGGGATAATCCATGGGGGAATGGCAATAATCCATGGGGATATCACTGGAATAATCCATGGGGGAATGGCAATAATCCATGGGGAATGGGGATAATCCATGGGGGAATGGGGATAATCCATGGGGATATCACTGGAATAATCCATGGGGGAATGGGGATAATCCATGGGGATATCACTGGGATAATCCATGGGGGAATGGCAATAATCCATGGGAGAATGGGGATAATCCATGGGGAAATGAGGATAATCCATGGGGGAATGGCAATAATCCATGGGGAAATGGGGCTCACTGCTCCCGGGCACGGCACAGCTTCTGCTGCTCCTCAGAGCCAGCTGGGGAGGGAAAAATGGGAATAATCCATGGGGATATCAATGGGATAATCCATGGGGGAATGGAATAATCCATGGGGAAATGAGGATAATCCATGGGGGAATGGAATAATCCATGGGGAAATGGGGCTCACTGCTCCCGGGCACGGCACAGCTTCTGCTGCTCCTCAGAGCCAGCTGGGGAGGGAAAAATGGGAATAATCCATGGGGGAATGGGGATAATCCATGGGGGAATGGGGATAATCCATGGGGATATCACTGGAATAATCCATGGGGGAATGGCAATAATCCATGGGGAATGGGGATAATCCATGGGGAAATGAGGATAATCCATGGGGGAATGGAATAATCCATGGGGAAATGAGGATAATCCATGGGGGAATGGAATAATCCATGGGGAAATGGGGCTCACTGCTCCCGGGCACGGCACAGCTTCTGCTGCTCTTCCAAACCAGCTGGGGAGGGAAATGGGGATAATGCATGGGAAAACCCAGGGAGAAATGGGGAAAAATCCAAGGAAGAAATTCACGGAGAAATGGGGAGAAATCTGGGGAGAAATGGGGAAAATCCAGGGGAAAATTCAAGGGAAAACACAGCGAAAAAAATGCCGCAAATCCAGTAAAAAATGGGAAAAATCCAGGAAAAATGGGAGAATAACATGGGAAAAAAGCTGGTAGGGCAATGTGTGGTTTGCAAGGAGAAGGAAATGAGGGAGGTGAGCGGGCTCCCCTCCTACCCTCGGTGCACTTGCTGATGTTGTGCAGCAGCAGCGGGTACTTGGTGAGGCGCTGCATCTCGGACACGATCAGATCCTTCAGCTGCAGCCGCCGGCACTGCGGGTTGCTCTCGGCCTCCTGCAGGGGGGACAGCCCTGACAGCCTGCATTCTGCAATTCCTGACCCTGCTGCTGCCTGAAATCCCGGAATTCTAAAAGGGCTGGTGCCCCAAATCCTGGAATTCTGCAGCCCAAGAGGGGCAGAAATGCAGGAATTCTGAAATTCCTGAGTTCATTTGTGCATGAAATCCTGGAATTCTGCAGCCCAAGGGGGGCAGAAATGCAGGAATTCTGAAATTCCTGAGTTCATTTGTGCACGAAATCCTGGAATTCTGCAGCCCAAGGGTGGCAGAAATCCGGGAATTCTGAAATTCCTGAGTTCATTTGTGCATGAAATCCTGGAATTCTGCAGCCCAAGGGGGGCAGAAATGCAGGAATTCTGAAATTCCTGAGTTCATTGGTGCCCCAAATCCTGGAATTCTGCAGCCCAAGAGGGGCAGAAATTCTGAAATTCCTGAGTTCATTTGTGCACGAAATCCTGGAATTCTGCAGCCCAAGGGGGGCAGAAATGCAGAAATTCTGAAATTCCTGAGTTCATTTGTGCACAAAATCCTGGAATTCTGCAGCCCAAGGGGGGCAGAAATGCAGGAATTCTGAAATTCCTCAGCTCATTGGTGCATGAAATCCTGGAATTCTGCAGCCCAAGGGTGGCAGAAATGCAGAAATTCTGAAATTCCTGAGTTCATTTGTGCACGAAATCCTGGAATTCTGCAGCCCAAGGGAGGCAGAAATCTGGGAATTCTGAAATTCCTGACTTCATTGGTGCCCCAAATCCTGGAATTCTGCAGCCCAAGGGGGGCAGAAATGCAGGAATTCTGAAATTCCTGAGTTCATTGGTGCCCCAAATCCTGGAATTCTGCAGCCCAAGGGTGGCAGAAATGCGGGAATTCTGAAATTCCTGAGTTCATTTGTGCCTGAAATCCTGGAATTCTGCAGCCCAAGGGTGGCAGAAATGCAGGAATTCTGAAATTCCTGAGTTCATTTGTGCACGAAATCCTGGAATTCTGCAGCCCAAGAGGGGCAGAAATTCTGAAATTCCTGAGTTCATTTGTGCATGAAATCCTGGAATTCTGCAGCCCAAGAGGGGCAGAAATGCAGAAATTCTGAAATTCCTGAGTTCATTTGTGCATGAAATCCTGGAATTCTGCAGCCCAAGAGGGGCAGAAATGCAGGAATTCTGAAATTCCTGAGTTCATTGGTGCCCCAAATCCTGGAATTCTGCAGCCCAAGGGGGGCAGAAATGCAGGAATTCTGAAATTCCTCAGCTCATTTGTGCATGAAATCCTGGAATTCTGCAGCCCAAGGGGGGCAGAAATGCAGGAATTCTGAAATTCCTGAGTTCATTTGTGCCTGAAATCCTGGAATTCTGCAGCCCAAGGGGGGCAGAAATGCAGGAATTCTGAAATTCCTGAGTTCATTGGTGCCCCAAATCCTGGAATTCTGCAGCCCAAGGGGGGCAGAAATGCAGGAATTCTGAAATTCCTGAGTTCATTGGTGCCCCAAATCCTGGAATTCTGCAGCCCAAGAGGGGCAGAAATGCAGGAATTCTGAAATTCCTGAGTTCATTTGTGCTCAAAATCCTGGAATTCTGCAGCCCAAGGGGGACAGAAATCCTGGAATTCCAAAATTTCTGAGCTCATGGGTTCCTGAAATCCCAGAATTCTGCACCCCAGAATTCTGGAATTCCTGACCCTACTGGTTCCTGAAATCCTGGAATTCCTCACTCCATTGATTCCCAAAATTCCAAAATTCCTGATCTCATGGGTTCCTGAAATCCCAGAATTCCTGACCCCAAGGGTTCTCAAAATCCTGAAGTTCCTGACCCCAGCAGTTCCCAAAATTCCTGACCCCACTGGGGGAAAAATTGGGGGAAAAGGGGAAATAAAAGGAATAGAAAAGGGGAAAATCAGGGGGGAAAAAAAGGGGAAAGGGGAGGAAAAAAGGGACAGAAAAGGTGGAAAGGAAGGTAAAAATTGGGAATAAAACAGGAAAGTGTCTGGGAAGGGCCCAAACCTGCATGAAGAGCTGGAACCTGCTCTCCTTGCGCTGCTTGGTGCGGATCAGCTCCAGTGCCAGAGACTGCCCTGAGCAGAAAGCAGCAGCAACAGCCTGGAACTCCTGCTTGGCAGGGCCATCAAACTGGGAAAAATGGGAAAAATGGGATCAGAGCATGGCCAGGATTGACAGAGGTCACAGAACTCCTGCTTGGCAGGGCCATCAAACTGGGAAAAATGGGATTAGAGCATGGCCAGGATTGACAGAGGTCACAGAACTCCTGCTTGGCAGGGCCATCAAACTGGGAAAAATGGGAAAAATGGGATCAGAGCATGGCCAGGATTGACAGAGGTCACAGAACTCCTGCTTGGCAGGGCCATCAAACTGGGAAAAATGGGAAAAATGGGATCAGAGCATGGCCAGGATTGACAGAGTTCACAGAACTCCTGCTTGGCAGGGCCATCAAACTGGGAAAAATGGGAAAAAGGGGAAAAATGGGATCAGAGCATGGCCAGGATTGACAGAGGTCACAGAACTCCTGCTTGGCAGGGGCCATCAAACTGGGAAAAAATGGGATCAGAGCATGGCCAGGATTGACAGAGTTCATAGAACTCCTGCTTGGCAGGGCCATCAAACTGGGAAAAATGGGAAAAAGGGGAAAAATGGGATCAGAGCATGGCCAGGATTGACAGAGGTCACAGAACTCCTGCTTGGCAGGGCCATCAAACTGGGAAAAAATGGGTAAAATGGGAAAAATGGGATTAGAGCATGGCCAGGATTGACAGAGTTCACAGAACTCCTGCTTGGCAGGGCCATCAAACTGGGAAAAATGGGAAAAATGGGATCAGAGCATGGCCAGGATTGACAGAGGTCACAGAACTCCTGCTTGGCAGGGCCATCAAACTGGGAAAACTGGGAAAAATGGGATCAGAGCATGGCCAGGATTGCCAGAATTCCTGGGATTTAATTCCTGGGATTCCCAGAATTCCCAGGATTTCAGGGATTCAGGGCCAGCCACGCTCTGGAATTCCTGCTGGGCAGCCCTGTCAAACCAGGAATTCTGGGAAAAACTGGATTAGGGCATGGCCAGAATTCCTAAAATTTCCAGAATTCCTGGGAAGAAGGGGATTGGGGCATTCCCAGGATTCCCAAAATTCCCAAATTTGGGGCTGGGCTCACCCGGGCCAGCATGAGGTCGCCGATCTGGCGGATGAGGGGACCCTCCTCTTCCCGGAGCTTCTTCATGGATTCCAGAAGGGAATCTGGGAATGGGGAGAGAGTTTGGGGGAAAGGGGAAAATGGGAGAGGGGGAAATGGGGAAAATGGGAAAAATGGGAAAAATGGGAAAAAACGGGAAAAAGGGGAAAATGGGAGAGGGGGAAATGGGGAAAATGGGGAAAATGGGAAAAATGGGGAAAAAAGGGAAAATGGGAGAGGGGGAAATGGGAAAAATGGGGAAAATGGGAAAAATGGGAAAAAATGGGAAAAATGGGGAAAATGGGAGAGGGGGAAATGGGTAAAATCGGAAAAATGGGGAAAAAAGGGAAAAAGGGGAAAATGGGAGAGGGGGAAATGGGAAAAATCAGGGGAAAAAAGGGAAAAGAGAGGAAAAAATAAAGGAAAAAAGAGAGGGGAAAAAAGATTTGGGGATTTGGAAATTTGGGGATTTTGGGTATTTTGAGGATTTTTGGGATTTGGGGATTTGGGATTTGGGTATTTGAGATTTGAGGATTTGGGGATTTTGGGATTTGAGGATTTGGGAATTGTGGGATTTGGGGATTTGGGATTTTGAGGATTTGAGGATTTGGGATTTCAGGATTTGAGGATTTGGGGATTTGGGATTTTGGGATTTTCAGGATTTGGGGATTTCGGAATTTGAGAACTTTGGGATTTGGGGACTGTGAGATTTTCAGGATTTGAGAATTTGGGGATTTTTGGGATTTGAGGATTTGGGAATTTGGGATTTCAGTATTTGAGGATTTGGGAATTGTGGGATTTGGGGATTTGGGATTTTGAGGATTTGAGGATTTGGGATTTCAGGATTTGAGGATTTGGGGATTTGGGATTTTCAGGATTTGGGGATTTCGGAATTTGAGAACTTTGGGATTTGGGGACTGTGAGATTTTCAGGATTTGAGGATTTGGGGATTTTTGGGATTTGAGGATTTGGGAATTTGGGATTTCAGTATTTGAGGATTTGGGAATTGTGGGATTTGGGGATTTGGAGATTGTGGAATTTGAGGATTTGAGGATTTGGGATTTCAGGATTTGAGGATTTGGGGATTTGGGATTTTCAGGATTTGGGGATTTCGGAATTTGAGAACTTTGGGATTTGGGGACTGTGGGATTTTCGGGATTTGAGGATTTGGAATTTTGGGATCTGTGCTCACTGTGCACATGGATGAGGTCGGGCAGGTTGGGGAAGAGCAGGATCCCAGTGGGGTTTTGGGAATCAGTGGGGTCAGGAGCTCTGTGATTTGGGGGTTTGGGATTTTTGGGGATTTGGCTCACTGTGCACATCAATGAGGTCGGGCAGGTTGGGGAAGAGCAGGATCCCAGTGGGGTTTTGGGAATCAGTGGGGTCAGGAGCTCTGGGATTTGGGGGTTTGGGATTTTTGGGGATTTGGCTCACTGTGCACATCAATGAGGTCGGGCAGGTTGGGGAAGAGCAGGATCCCAGTGGGGTTTTGGGAATCAGTGGGGTCAGGAGCTCTGTGATTTGGGGGTTTGGGATTTTTGGGGATTTGGCTCACTGTGCACATCAATGAGGTCGGGCAGGTTGGGGAAGAGCAGCCCCAGCTCCTCCCGGCTCAGCAGCTGCTCCCGGCGCAGGCGCTGGTAAAAGAGCAGATCCAGCACCCGCAGCGTGCGCACGTGGGACTGCTCGGTGACAAACAGCTCTGGGGACAGCAATGGGGACATCACTGGGGACACTGGGGACACTGGGGACACTGGGGACATCACTGGGACAGGATGGGACTGCTCGGTGACAAACAGCTCTGGGGACAGCAATGGGGACATCACTGGGGACACTGGGGACACTGGGGACATCACTGGGACAGGATGGGACTGCTCGGTGACAAACAGCTCTGGGGACAGCAATGGGGACATCAATGGGACACTGGGGACACTGGGGACACAAACAGGGACTGCTCGGTGACAAACAGCTCTGGGGACAGCAATGGGGACATCAATGGGGACACTGGGGACACTGGGGACACTGGGGACATCACTGAGACAGGATGGGACTGCTCGGTGACAAACAGCTCTGGGGACAGCAATGGGGACATCACTGGGACACTGGGGACACTGGGGACATCACTGAGACAGGATGGGACTGCTCGGTGACAAACAGCTCTGGGGACAGCAATGGGGACATCAATGGGGACACTGGGGACACTGGGGACATCACTGAGACAGGATGGGACTGCTCGGTGACAAACAGCTCTGGGGACAGCAATGGGGACATCACTGGGACACTGGGGACACTGGGGACATCACTGAGACAGGATGGGACTGCTCGGTGACAAACAGCTCTGGGGACAGCAATGGGGACATCACTGGGACACTGGGGACACTGGGGACATCACTGGGACAGGATGGGACTGCTCGGTGACAAACAGCTCTGGGGACAGCAATGGGGACATCAATGGGGACACTGGGGACATCACTGGGACAGGATGGGACTGCTCGGTGACAAACAGCTCTGGGGACAGCAATGGGGACATCAATGGGGACACTGGGGACACAAACAGGGACTGCTCGGTGACAAACAGCTCTGGGGACAGCAATGGGGGCATCAATGGGACACTGGGGACACTGGGGACACTGGGGACATCACTGGGACAGGATGGGACTGCTCGGTGACAAACAGCTCTGGGGACAGCAATGGGGGCATCAATGGGGACACTGGGGACATCACTGGGACAGGATGGGACTGCTCGGTGACAAACAGCTCTGGGGACAGCAATGGGGACATCACTGGGGACACTGGGGACACTGGGGACATCACTGGGACAGGATGGGACTGCTCGGTGACAAACAGCTCTGGGGACAGCAATGGGGGCATCAATGGGACACTGGGGACACTGGGGACATCACTGGGGACATTGGGGACATCAAATTCTGAAAGCTGCACCCCAAAATCCAACCCCAAGTCCCAAGAAAAGGCAGGGAAAGAGACCCTAAATGCCAGGAATGAGAACCCAAATCCCAGAAATTCCCCCCAAATCCCAGGAGTTCTGCCCCAAAATCCATCCTCCCCCAAAATCCCATAAATCCCTGGAGCACCCCCAGAATTCCCAGATTTTGACCCCCAAAATCCTCAGAATTCCTGGAATTCCCACCCCAAAATCACCCACCCCAAAATCCCTGTTAGTTCCCCAGAATTCCTGGAATTCCAGGATTTTGACCCCCAAAATCTTTGGAACACCCACAGAATTGCCAAAATTCCAAGATCTTAACCCCCAAAATCACCCTCCCCCTAAATTCCACCCTCCCCCAAATCCCCAAATCCCTGTTTCCCCCCCAGAATTCCCAAAATTCCAGGTTTCCCCACCGTTGATGACCTCCTGCCGATCCACCTCCCTCTGGCTCAGGTTGGCCACGAGCTCCCGGCTCACCGAGTGCTGCCAGCTCTGGGAATTTGGGGAATTCTGCTGCCAGCTTTGGGCATTTTGGGAATTTTGGGAATGTTGGGATTCAGGGTCAGGCTCCAGGTCGGGGCCAGGGCCCTGCTCATCCTCCAGCAGGTGAGGGAGGAACGGATCAGCACCGAAGCCCAGGCTGGGAGAGTCCACGCTCCTGGAAAATGGGAATTTGGGGGAAATTGAGGGGAAATTGGGGAAAAAATTGGGGGGAAAATGAGGGAAAAATTGGGGGAAAACTGGAGGGAATTGAGGAGAGAATGGGGGGAAAATCGGGAGAAATTTGGGGGAGGAAAATGGGAAAAATGGAGGGGAGATATTGGGGGAAAATAGGGAAAAATTGGGGGAAAAAATGAGGGGAAAAACTGGGAATGGGAATTTTTCCAAGGGGGGGTCACTCACCTGCGCCCCATCTTTGGTGTGTAGGGGGGGGTGGGATTTTCCAGGGATCTGGGAAAAGGATGAAAAAATCACCCCAAATTCCCAAATCCCAAATGTGGGAAAAAACTCCTCCTTCCAACCCCTTAAATGCCACTCTCAAAACCCCAAATCCCAAACTTTTCTCTCCCAATCCCCTTCCTTTCCCAGATTCCCAAACCCCTGTGACCCCAAACTCTGGGTGCAGAATCCCCAGGATTTGGGGTCAGAATCCCCAGAATTTGGGGTCAGAATTCACAAAATTTGGGCTCAGAATCCCCAGAATTTGGGCTCAGAATCCCCAGGATTTGGGGTCAGAATCCCTAGGATTTGGGCTCAGAATCCCCAGAATTTGGGGTCAGAATCCCCAGGATTTGGGCTCAGAATCCCCAGGATTTGGGGTGAGAATCCCCAGAATTTGGGCTCAGAATCCCCAGGATTTGGGGTCAGAATTCCCAAAATTTGGGCTCAGAATCCCCAGAATTTGGGGTCAGAATCCCCAAATTTTGGGCTCAGAATCCCCAGGATTTGGGGTCAGAATCCCCAGAATTTGGGCTCAGAATCCCCAGGATTTGGGGTGAGAATCCCCAGAATTTGGGGTGAGAATCCCCAGAATTTGGGGTGAGAATCCCCAGGATTTGGGCTCAGAATCCCCAGGATTTGGGGTGAGAATCCCCAGAATTTGGGCTCAGAATCCCCAGAATTTGGGCTCAGAATCCCCAGGATTTGGGCTCAGAATCCCCAGGATTTGGGGTGAGAATCCCCAGAATTTGGGCTCAGAATCCCCAGGATTTGGGCTCAGAATCCCCAGGATTTGGGGTCAGAATCCCCAGAATTTGGGGTGAGAATCCCCAGGATTTGGGCTCAGAATCCCCAGGATTTGGGGTGAGAATCCCCAGAATTTGGGCTCAGAATCCCCAGGATTTGGGGTCAGAATCCCCAGAATTTGGGGTGAGAATCCCCAGGATTTGGGCTCAGAATCCCCAGGATTTGGGGTGAGAATCCCCAAATTTTGGGCTCAGAATCCCCAGGATTTGGGGTGAGAATCCCCAGGATTTGGGGTCAGAATCCCCAGAATTTGGGCTCAGAATCCCCAGAATTTGGGCTCAGAATCCCCAGGATTTGGGCTCAGAATCCCCAGGATTTGGGCTCAGAATCCCCAGGATTTGGGGTCAGAATCCCCAGGATTTGGGGTGAGAATTCCCAGAATTTGGGGTCAGAATCCCCAGAATTTGGGCTCAGAATCCCCAGGATTTGGGCTCAGAATCCCCAGGATTTGAGGTGAGAATTCCCAGAATTTGGGGTCAGAATCCCCAGAATTTGGGCTCAGAATCCCCAGGATTTGGGCTCAGAATCCCCAGAATTTGGGCTCAGAATCCCCAGAATTTGGGCTCAGAATCCCCAAGATTTGGGGTGAGAATCCCCAAGATTTGGGGTGAGAATCCCCAGAATTTGGGGTCAGAATCCCCAGAATTTGGGCTCAGAATCCCCAGGATTTTGGGTCACAATCCCCAGGATTTGGGCTCAGAATCCCCAGAATTTGGGGTGAGAATCCCCAGAATTTGGGGTGAGAATCCCCAGGATTTGGGCTCAGAATCCCCAGGATTTGGGGTCACAATCCCCAGGATTTGGGCTCAGAATCCCCAGGATTTGGGCTCAGAATCCCCAGAATTTGGGGTGAGAATCCCCAGGATTTGGGGTGAGAATCCCCGGGATTTGGGCTCAGAATCCCCAGGATTTGGGTTCAGAATCCCCAGGATTTGGGGTGAGAATCCCCAGGATTTGGGGTGAGAATCCCCAGAATTTGGGCTCAGAATCCCCAGAATTTGGGGTCAGAATCCCCAGAATTTGGGGTCAAAATCCCCAGGATTTGGGCTCAGAATCCCCAGGATTTGAGGTCAGAATTCCCAGAATTTGGGCTCAGAATCCCCAGGATTTGGGGTGAGAATCCCCAGAATTTGGGGTGAGAATCCCCAGAATTTGGGGTCAGAATCCCCAGAATTTGGGCTCAGAATCCCCAGAATTTGGGCTCAGAATCCCCAGGATTTGGGCTCAGAATCCCCATGATTTCGGGTCAGAATCCCCAGGATTTGAGGTCAGAATTCCCAGAATTTGGGCTCAGAATCCCCAGGATTTGGGGTGAGAATCCCAGAATTTGGGGTGAGAATCCCCAGAATTTGGGGTCAGAAATCCCCAGAATTTGGGCTCAGAATCCCCAGAATTTGGGCTCAGAATCCCCAGGATTTGGGCTCAGAATCCCCATGATTTCGGGTCAGAATCCCCAGGATTTGGGGTGAGAATCCCCAGGATTTGGGGTCAGAATCCCCAGAATTTGGGGTCAGAATCCCCAGGATTTGGGGTCAGAATCCCCAGGATTTGGGGTCAGAATCCCCAGGATTTGGGGTCAGAATTCCCAGAATTTGGGGCTCAGAATCCCCAGGATTTGGGGTCAGAATCCCCAGAATTTGGGGTCAGAATCCCCAGGATTTGGGCTCAGAATCCCCAGGATTTGGGGTGAGAATCCCCAGGATTTGGGGTGAGAATCCCCAGAATTTGGGCTCAGAATCCCCAGGATTTGGGGTCAGAATTCCCAAAATTTGGGCTCAGAATCCCCAGAATTTGGGGTCAGAATCCCCAAATTTTGGGCTCAGAATCCCCAGGATTTGGGGTGAGAATCCGCAGAATTTGGGCTCAGAATCCCCAGGATTTGGGGTCAGAATCCCCAGGATTTGGGGTGAGAATCCCCAGGATTTGGGCTCAGAATCCCCAGGATTTGGGGTGAGAATCCCCAGAATTTGGGTTCAGAATCCCCAGAATTTGGGCTCAGAATCCCCAGAATTTGGGCTCAGAATCCCCAGAATTTGGGCTCAGAATCCCCAGGATTTGGGCTCAGAATCCCCAGGATTTGGGGTGAGAATCCCCCGAATTTTGGCTCAGAATCCCCAAATTTTGGGCTCAGAATCCCCAGAATTTGGGGTCAGAATCCCCAGAATTTGGGCTCAGAATCCCCAGAATTTGGGGTGAGAATCCCCAGGATTTTGGGTCACAATCCCCAGGATTTGGGCTCAGAATCCCCAAATTTTGGGCTCAGAATCCCCAGTGCCCACCTGTTGGAGAGGCTGGAGGCTGAGGAGGATGCCGAGTGCAGCCGGGGCGTGTCGCTGCCCGTGTCCATGTCGACGTCGCTGCGCGAGCGCGGCACCAGCTCGGCCCGGCGCGAGCGCCGCAGCTCCTCGCGCCCCTTCAGCGACTCCGAGCGCCCCAGGCGCACCTCGCTGCGGCAGCTGCCGGGAGAAACGGGGCTGCTGAAAACATCTGGGGCTCCTGAAAACATCTGGGGCTGCTGGGAAAAAATCCTGAGATTCGGGAGGCAAAAATGGGAGTTCCGGCAAAAATGCGGCGATTCGCGGTTAGGAATGGCGGGAATCGCGGTAAAAATCCAGCGGGTCTGGAGGAAAATATCCTGGGGTTTAGGGGGGGATAAATCAAATCCCCCATCCCATAATTCCCCCTCACCTGTCCGTGTCCAGCAGCCCCTCGGGGGCGCTGCCCGTGCTCAGGCGCTGCCCCCCCGGCTGGGGCTCCCCGTGGCCGCTCTCGAAGTGCTGGATCATGGTGCGCACGTTCCCGGGGCGCACGGCTGCAACACAGGGGAGCCCAGGCAGGAGAAACCAGCTAAACTGACCCTGAGCTGAGCCTAAACCCTGATCCTGATCCCTGAGCTGAGCCGAAACCCTGAGCTGAGCCTAAACTCCTGGGCTGAGCCCAAATCCTGATCATGGTGCGCACGTTCCCGGGGCGCACGGCTGCAACACAGGGGAGCCCAGGGAGGAGAAACCAGCTAAACTGACCCTGAGCTGAGCCTAAACCCTGATCCTGATCCTGAGCTGAGCCTAAACCCTGACCCTGAGCTGAGCCTAAACCCTGAGCTGAGCCCAAATCCTGATCATGGTGCGCACGTTCCCGGGGCGCACGGCTGCAACACAGGGGAGCCCAGGGAGGAGAAACCAGCTAAACTGACCCTGAGCTGAGCCTAAACCCTGATCCTGATCCCTGAGCTGAGCCTAAACCCTGACCCTGAGCTGAGCCCAAATCCTGACCCTGATCCCTGGGCTGAGCCCAAATCCTGATCATGGTGCGCACGTTCCCGGGGCACACGGCTGCAACACAGGGGAGCCCAGGCAGGAGAGCCCAGCTAAACTGACCCTGAGCTGAGCCTAAACCCTGAGCTGAGCCTAAACTCCTGAGCTGAGCCCAAATCCTGACCCTGATCCCTGAGCTGAGCCCAAATCCTGATCATGGTGCGCACGTTCCCGGGGCGCACGGCTGCAACACAGGGGAGCCCAGGCAGGAGAAACCAGCTAAACTGACCCTGAGCTGAGCCTAAACCCTGATCCTGATCCTGAGCTGAGCCTAAACTCCTGGGCTGAGCCCAAATCCTGATCATGGTGCGCACGTTCCCGGGGCGCACGGCTGCAACACAGGGGAGCCCAGGCAGGAGAAACCAGCTAAACCCTGACCCTGAGCTGAGCCTAAACCCTGAGCTGAGCCTAAACTCCTGAGCTGAGCCCAAATCCTGACCCTGATCCCTGAGCTGAGCCCAAATCCTGATCATAGTGCACACGTTCCCGGGGCGCACGGCTGCAACACAGGGGAGCCCAGGCAGCACAAACCAGCTAAACTGACCCTGAGCTGAGCCTAAACCCTGATCCTGAGCTGAGCCTAAACCCTGAGCTGAGCCTAAACCCTGACCCTGATCCTGAGCTGAGCCTAAACCCTGACCCTGATCCTGAGCTGAGCCCAAATCCTGACCCTGAGCTGAGCCTAAACCCTGATCCTGATCTTGAGCTGAGCCTAAACCCTGATCCTGACCCTGAGCTGAGCCTAAACTCCTGATCCTGAGCTGAGCCTAAACCCTGATCCTGAGTTGAGCCTAAACCCTGACCCTGAGCTGAGCCTGAACTCCTGATCCCTGATCCTGAGCTGAGCCCAAATCCTGATCCTGAGCTGAGCCTAAACCCTGACTCTGAGCTGAGCCTAAACCCTGATCCTGAGCTGAGCCTAAACCCTGACTCTGAGCTGAGCCCAAATCCTGATCCTGAGCTGAGCCTAAACCCTGATCCCGAGCTGAGCCCAAATACTTATCCCTGATCCTGAGCTGAGCCCAAATCCTCATCCCTGACCCTGAGCTGAGCCTAAACTCCTGCCCTGATCCCTGAGCTGAGCCCAGACTCCTGATCAAATCCCCAAATTCCTGTTCAAATCCCCAAATTCCAGCTCAAATCCCCAAATTCCTGCACAAATTTCAGCTCAAATCCCCAAATTCCTGCTCAGATTCCCAAATTCCTGTTCAAATTCCCAAATTTCAGCTCAAATCCTAGAATTCCCAGCCTGAATCCCAAAATTCCAGCTCAGATCTCAAAATTCTCAGCTCAAATTTCCCACCAAATCCCATCCTTAATCCTATATCCCAAAATTTCCAGGAATTCCATTGGGAAAGGGAAAAAAAACCCCAAAAAAACCAAAAACCAAAACCAAAAAAAAAAAAAAAAAAAAAACCAAACCCAAAGAGAACAGAACCCCAAAACCAAACAGGAATTAAAAAATAAAAAGACAGAAAAATGAAGGAAAAGCAACAAAAATTTGGGAATTTTTACCTTCCACAGGGGACAGGGGAACATGAAATGCTGGAAAACAAAGAGGAGATGTCAAAATTCCCAAAATTAAAAAAAAAAAAAAAAAAAAAGGGAATTTGGGAATGGTGATGGGATGAGAATGGAAAAAAAAATGGGAATGATGTTGGGACTGGGGGAATTCCAGGGGAAATTTGGGAAAGTTTTGGGAATTCCAGGAAAATTTTTGGGAATTGGAGGAATTACAAGAAAATTTCAGAAATCCCAGGGAATTTCTGGAGAATTCTAGAGGAATTCCAAGGGAATTTTGGGGAAATCCAGGGAAATTTTGGATAATTCCATGGGAATTTCTGGGGAATCCCCATCCTTGGGATTGGATTTTTTGGAGATCTTTGGGATTTTTTTTTTCCCCATTCTAGGATTTCCCAACTCCCCAAATTCCATCAGGATCCCCCGAAATTCCCTGGAAATTCCCTTAAAAATCCTCCAAAAATTCCCTTTAAAACCCTAAAAAAATTCCTGTAAAATCCCCCCAAAAATTCCCTTTAAAACCCCAAAAAACCTTGTAAAATCTGGGAAAAATCCCAGGAAATTGCTGTAAAATTCTAGGGAAATCCCTGGGAATTCCCAGAAACTGTCAGGGATGGTCCCAGGGCTGGAAAGTTTGGGAATTTCTGGGAATTTCTGGGAATTCTGTGGCACTCACTGCTCTGGGAGGAGCTCCGGGGTTTCCCGATGTATTTCAGGATCGGGTTCTGCCTCTGCTCCTTCTCCTTCTTGGAGCTGCTGCTCTGTTGGGAAAAACATCCTGGAATCCCTCAGAATTCCTGGAATTCCCCATCCCAAATCCCAAAATCCCAGCCCAAATCCCAAATTTCCATCCTAAATCCCAAATTTCCATCCTAAATCCCAAAATCCCATCACAAATCCCAAATTTCCATCCTAAATCCCAAAATCCCATCACAAATCCCAAATTTCCATCCTAAATCCCAAAATCCCAACCCAAATCCCAAAATCCCATCCTAAATCCCAAAATCCCAGCCCAAATCCCAAAATCCCATCACAAATCCCAAAATCCCAGCCCAAATCCCAAGTTTCCCATCCTAAATCCCAAATTTCCCAACCCAAATCCCAAAATCCCATCCTAAATCCCAAAATCCCAGCCCAAATCCCAAATTTCCCATCCTAAATCCCAAATTTCCTTCCCAAATCCAAAATCCCAGCCCAAATCCCAAATTTCCATCCTAAATCCCAAAATCCCATCACAAATCCCAAATTTCCCATCCCAAATCCCAAATTTCCCATCCCAAATCCCAAATTTCCATCCCAAATCCCAAATTTCCATCCCAAATCCCAAATTTCCTTCCCAAATCCCAAATTTCCTTCCAAAATCCCAAAATCCCAGCCCAAATCCCAAATTTCCATCCCAATCCCAAAATCCCATCACAAATCCCAAATTTCCCATCCCAAATCCCAAAAACCCATCCCAAATCCCAAAATCCCATCACAAATCCCAAATTTCCATCCTAAATCCCAAATTTCCATCCTAAATCCCAAAATCCCAGCCCAAATCCCAAATTTCCATCCTAAATGCCAAAATCCCAGCCCAAATCCCAAAATCCCAGCCCAAATCCCAAATTTCCATCCCAAATCCCAAAATCCCATCACAAATCCCAAAATCCCATCACAAATCCCAAAATCCCATCCTAAATCCCAAAATCCCAGCCCAAATCCCAAATTTCCATCCCAAATCCCCAAATCCCATCCTAAATCCCAAATTTCCTTTCCAAATCCCAAAATCCCAGCTCAAATCCCAAATTTCCATCCCAAATCCCAAATCCCAAAATCCCATCCCAAATCCCAAATCTCCATCCCAAATTCCAAATTTCCATCCCAAATCCTGCATTTCCCATCCCAAATTTCCATCCTAAATCCCAAAATCCCATCCCAAATCCTGAATTCTCAAATTCCAAATTTCTAATCCAAAGTCTTGAATACCTTATCAAATTTTCAAATTTAGATCAAAATTCCTAAAATTTGGACCAAAACTTCCAGAATTTGGAAATTTCCAAAATTCTGAGAATTTGCGTGAAAAAAAATGGAATTTAGTCCAAAAATAATGAAACTTGGGGAGAAGAAAAACATGGAATTTGGGTCCAAACAATTGTGGAATTTAGTTCAAAATTCCCAAGATTTGGGTCAAAATTCCCAGAATTTGGATCAAAAATAGAATTTGGGTTAAAAATTGTGGAATTTAGGTGTAAATTCCCAGGATTTGGGTCCAAAATTCCCAGGATTTGGGTGTGAAAGCCCCAGGTTGGATTCCCAGGATCTGCTCCTGGAGTTTTCCCATGGAATTCCTGGAATTCCTGGGGAATTCCCACCTTTTTGGCCTTGGGGAAGAAGGGCAGCCACTTGTCCTTATCTGGGATTTTCTCAGAGGCTCCTCCAGGATTCCGAAATTCCCGAAATTCCCGAAATTCCCGGAATTCCCGGGGCCGGATCCCGGCGTGGGCAAGGAAGGTGCTGAGGGCAAAGGCCATGGGAGAGCTGGGGAAGAGAAAATTCCAGAGGTTGGGATTGTCAGAATTCCCAAAATTCCCAAAATTCCAGAGGCTGGGATTGCCAGAATTCCCAAATTCCAGAGGTCGGGATTGTCAGAATTCCCAAAATTCCAGAGGCTGGGATTGCCAGAATTCCCAAATTCCAGAGGTTGGGATTGTCAGAATTCCCAAAATTCCAGAGGCTGGGATTGCCAGAATTCCCAAATTCCAGAGGTCGGGATTGCCAGAATTCCCAAAATTCCCAAAATTCCAGAGGGGGGATCGCCACAATTCCCAAAATTCCCAAAATTCCAGAGGTTGGGATTGCCACAATTCCCAAAATTCCAGAGGTTGGGATTGCCAGAATTCCCAAATTCCAGAGGTTGGGATTGCCAGAATTCCCAAAATTCCAGAGGCTGGGATTGCCAGAATTCCCAAATTCCAGAGGTTGGGATTGCCAGAATTCCCAAATTCCCAAAATTCCAGAGGCTGGGATTGCCAGAATTCCCAAATTCCAGAGGTTGGGATTGCCAGAATTCCCAAAATTCCCAAAATTCCAGAGGCTGGGATTGCCAGAATTCCCAAATTCCAGAGGTTGGGATTGCCAGAATTCCCAAAATTCCAGAGGCTGGGATTGCCACAATTCCCAAATTCCAGAGGTTGGGATTGCCAGAATTCCCAAAATTCCCAGAATTCCAGAGGGGGGATCGCCACAATTCCCAAAATTCCCAAAATTCCAGCGGCTGGGATTGCCACAATTCCCAAATTCCAGAGGTTGGGATTGTCAGAATTCCCAAAATTCCCAAAATTCCAGAGGCTGGGATTGCCACAATTCCCAAATTCCAGAGGTTGGGATTGTCAGAATTCCCAAAATTCCAGAGGCTGGGATTGTCAGAATTCCCAAATTCCAGAGGTTGGGATTGCCAGAATTCCCAAATTCCAGAGGTTGGGAATGTCAGAATTCCCAAAATTCCAGAGGCTGGGATTGCCACAATTCCCAAATTCCAGAGGTTGGGATTGTCAGAATTCCCAAAATTCCCAGAATTTCCAGAATTCCAAAGGCTGGGCTTGCCACAATTCCCAGAATTCCCAAAATTCCTGGGATTCTGAGGGGCCTGGAATTCCAGAGGGAGGGAAAAATGGGAAAAGATGGAAAATTGGGAAGAAGATTCCACAGGGAAAATTGGGAATGTCAGGGAAGGGAAAAGGGGGGAAAGAGGGAAAATTTGGAATGAGAGGGAAAAGATTCCAGAGGGAAAATTTGGGATTGGCAATCCTGGATTGCCAGAATTCCCAGAATTCCCAATTTTCCCCTGGCTCTGCTCACCTTCGCTCCTCCTCGTACTTGGACCTGCAGGAAAAGGAATTCCTTGCATTCCTCCTTTCCCAATCCCAAATTCCCAAATCCCAAATTCCCATTGGGAATTCCCAAAGCCCCAATCCCTCACGGGATGTCCCCGAGGTGTCCCAAACCCCAAATCCCAAATCCCCAAACCCCAAATCCCAAATTCCCATTGGGATTCCCCAATCCCACTCACAGGATGTCCCCCAGCTGTCCCAGCTGTCCCCAGCTCTCACAGGATGTCCCCCAGCTGTCCCCAGCTGTCCCCAAACCCTCACAGGATGTCCCCCAGCTGTCCCCCAGCTGTCCCCTGCTGTCCCCAGCTCTCACAGGATGTCCCCCAGCTGTCCCAGCTGTCTCTCTGCCAGTGCTCTCTCCCTGTCCTGGCTCTCCCGTGGGTCCCTCTGGCAGTTCCCCAGCTGTCCCCAGCTGTCCCCAAACCCTCACAGGTGTCCCCAAACCCTCACAGGATGTCCCCCAGCTGTCCCCCAGCTGTCCCCAGCTGTCCCCAGCCCTCACAGGATGTCCCCCAGCTGTCCCAGCTGTCTCTCTGCCAGCGCTCTCTCCCTGTCCCGGCTCTCCCGTGGGTCCCTCTGGCAGTTCCCCAGCTGTCCCCAAACCCTCACAGGATGTCCCCCAGCTGTCCCCCAGCTGTCCCCAGCTGTCCCCAGCTCTCACAGGATGTCCCCCAGCTGTCCCCCAGCTGTCCCCAGCTCTCACAGGATGTCCCCCAGCTGTCCCAGCTGTCTCTCTGCCAGCGCTCTCTCCCTGTCCCGGCTCTCCCGTGGGTCCCTCTGGCAGTTCCCCAGCTGTCCCCAAACCCTCACAGGATGTCCCCCAGCTGTCCCCAAACCCTCACAGGATGTCCCCCAGCTGTCCCCAGCTGTCCCCAGCCCTCACAGGATGTCCCCCAGCTGTCCCAGCTGTCCCCAGCTCTCACAGGATGTCCCCCAGCTGTCCCCCAGCTGTCCCCCAGCTGTCCCCAGCTGTCCCCAGCTCTCACAGGATGTCCCCCAGCTGTCCCAGCTGTCCCCAGCCCTCACAGGATGTCCCCCAGCTGTCCCAGCTGTCTCTCTGCCAGCGCTCTCTCCCTGTCCCGGCTCTCCCGTGGGTCCCTCTGGCAGTTCTCCAGCTCCAGCTCCTGCAGCTCGTTCTCCCCGTACAGGCTGCCCAGCCCCAGCGTGCGCTTCGTCCTGCCACGGGAAAAGGGGGAAAAATGGGAAAAAAGGGATTGGGAATGAGCAGAATTCCCAAAATCCCAAAATTCTGCATTTCCCCGCTCGGTTCTGTTAAAAAAAACGGGATCGGAAAAGGTGGAAATTCCTTGAATTTGGGATTTTTCACTTTGTCTTGAAGAATGGAAAATGGGAAAAATGGGGTTGGGAATGGTCAGAATTCCTAAAATTCCTAAAATTTGGGATTTTCCACTTTGTCTTGAAGAATGGAAAATGGGAAAAATGGGGTTGGGAATGAGCAGAATTCCTAAAATTCCTAAAATTTGGGATTTTCCACTTTGTCTTGAAGAATGGAAAATGGGGAAAAAGTGGGATTGGGAATGAGCAGAATTCCTAAAATTTGGGATTTTCCACTTTGTCTTGAAGAATGGAAAATGGGAAAAATGGGGTTGGGAATGAGCAGAATTCCTAAAATTCCTAAAATTTGGGGTTTCCCACTTGGTGCTGGGGGAAAAAAATGGGATTGGAAAAGGCAGAAATTCCTCGAATTTGGGATTTTCCACTTTGTCCTGAGGATGGGAAAATGGGAAAAATGGGGTTGGGAATGAGCAGAATTCCTAAAATTCCTAAAATTTGGGATTTTCCACTTGGTCTTGAAGAATGAAAAATGGGGAAAAAGTGGGATTGGGAATGAGCAGAATTCCTAAAATTCATAAAATTTGGGATTTTTCTGTTTAGTTCTGGGGGAAAAACAGGATTAGAAAGGGCAGAAATTCCTTAAAAGTGGGATTTTCCACTTTGCTGTGGGGATAGTGAAAAATGGGACTGGGAATGAGCAGAATTCCCGAAATTCCCAAATTTGAGGTTTTTCTGCTTGGTTTTGGGGGAAAAGCAAAAAAAAAACCCAAGATTGGAAAAGCCAGAAATTCCTCAAATTTGGGATTTTTCCTCTTAGTTCTGGGGACAGGAAAATGGGAAAAGTGGGAAAAGGGGAAAAATGGGATTGAGAATGAACAGAATTCCCAAAATTTGGGATCTTTCTACTTGGTACCGGTGGAAAAATGGGATTAGGAATGCTCAAAATTCCCAAAATTTGGGATTTTTTCCAGATTCTGCCAGGAAAACCCACCCAAGCAGGGGTGGGGATGTGCCAGAATTCCCAGAATTTGGGTTTTTTTGGGTTTTCCCACCTGTAGTCCTGGAGCTGCTCGTGGATGTCGGGCAGGACGAGCTCCTGCGCCTCCTGCAGCGCCGCCCGCGCCTCCTCCCCGTTCCGCAGCCGCAGATCTGGGAAAAAACGGAAAATTTGGGAAAATTTGGGATTTTGGGAATGCTCTTCTTGCTCCAGAGCTCATTCCTAGTTTTCTGGGAATCCAGGGAAAGTTTGGGAATGGCAATTCCTGAGGGGGATTCCTGGAATTTGGAACTCACCGATCTCTGTCAGGAGATGCTCCGGTAACTTCACGCGGAGAGGCTGGAAAAGAGGGAAAATCCATCCCAAAATGATCCCAAAATCCATCCCAAAATTATCCCAAAATGATCCCCAAATCCCAGCAAATCCATCCCAAAATGATCCCAAAATCCCAGAAAATCCTTCCCAAAATTATCCCAAAATTATCCCCAAATCCCAGAAAATCCATTCCAAAATCATCCCAAAATCCCAGCAAATCCATCCCAAAATTATTCCAAAATCCATCCCAAAATGATCCCAAAATCCCAGCAAATCCATCCCAAAATGATCCCCAAATCCCAGAAAATCCATCCCAAAATTATCCCAAAATTATCCCCAAATCCCAGAAAATCCATTCCAAAATCATCCCAAAATCCCAGCAAATCCATCCCAAAATTATTCCAAAATCCATCCCAAAATGATCCCAAAATCCCAGCAAATCCATCCCAAAATGATCCCCAAATCCCAGAAAATCCATCCCAAAATTATCCCAAAATGATCCCAAAATCCCAGAAAATCCATCCCAAAATGATCCCAAAATCCCAGCAAATCCACCCCAAAATTATCCCAAAATCCATCCCAAAATCCTTCCAAAATCCCAGAAAATCCATCCCAAAATCCTCCCAAAACTACCTCCAAATCCCAACAAATCCATCCCAAAATTCTTTCAAAATCCTAGAAAATCCATCCCAACATCCATCTGAAAATCCTGGAAAATCCATCTCAAAATCCACCCCAAAATCCTGGGAATTCCTCCCCAAATCCATCCCAAAATCCTGGAAAATGCATCCCAAAATCCACTCCAAAATCCTGGGAATTCCTCCCCAAACCCATCCCAAAATCCTGGAAAATGCATCCCAAAATCCTTTCAAAATCCTAGAAAATCCATCCCAAAATTATCCCAAAATCTTAAAAAATCCCAGAAAATCCATCCCAACATGCATCTGAAAATCCTGCAAAATCCAAATCAAAATCCACCCCAAAATCCTGGGAATTCCTCCCAAAATCCATCCCAAAATCCTGGAAAACCCATCCCAAAATACCTTCAAATCCTCCCCAAAATCCCTTCAAATCCACCCCAAAATCCCAGAAATTTTCCCGCAAATCCCCAAAAATCCGCCCAAAATCCTCGAAAATCCTTCCCAAACCCCAGAAAATCCCAGAAATTTCCCCCAGAAAATCCCAGAAATTTCCCCCCAAACCCCAGAAAATCCCAGAAATTTCCCCCAGAAAATCCCAGAAATTTCCCCCCAAACCCCAGAAAATCCCAGAAATTTCCCCTCAAATCCCAGAAAATCCCAGAAATTTCCCCTCAAAGCCCAGAAAATCCCAGAAACTTCCCCCCAAACCCCAGAAAATCCCAGAAATTTCCCCTCAAATCCCAGAAAATCCCAGAAACTTCCCCCCAAACCCCAGAAAACCCCAGAAATTTCCCCCCAAACCCCAGAAAATCCCAGAAATTTCCCCTCAAATCCCAGAAAAATCCCAGCAATTTCCCCTCAAACCCCAGAAAATCCCAGCAATTTCCCCCCAAACCCCAGAAAATCCCAGCAATTTCCCCCCAAACCCCAGAAAATCCCAGCAATTTCCCCCCAAACCCCAGAAAATCCCAGAAATTTCCCCCCAAACCCCAGAAAATCCCAGAAATTTCCCCCCAAACCCCATGAAATCCCAGAAATTTCCCCCCAAACCCCAGAAAATCCCAGAAACTTCCCCCCAAACCCCAGAAAATCCCAGCAATTTCCCCCCAAACCCCATGAAATCCCAGCAATTTCCCCCCAAACCCCAGAAAATCCCAGAAATTTCCCCTCAAACCCCAGAAAATCCCAGAAATTTCCCCCCAAACCCCATGAAATCCCAGAAATTTCCCCCCAAACCCCAGAAAATCCCAGAAACTTCCCCCCAAACCCCAGAAAATCCCTGAGATTTCCCCCCAAACCCCACGAAATCCCCCCAGAATTCCCAGATTTGCCCCTCACCGCGCCCCTGTCCAGGAAGATGCCCCAGATGTCCCTGGCCAGAGCTCGGGATTCCTTGGGGCTGCTGAGCTGGCAGCAAACCTCAGAGCACAGGTGGAACAGCTGCAAAAAGATGGGAATGGGATGGAATTCCTGGAAAAACCCTGCAGTAACCCAGGAATGTTCATGGGATTCATGGCTTGGGAATGGGGATGCCAAAAGGAGAAATTCTGGGAATTTTGGAGGAGAATTCTTGGGATTCTGCTCCATTCGTGATTTGGGTAAAGTTGGGATCACAAGGGAGGAAATTCCAGGATTCAGGAATTCTGCTCCATCCATGATCTGGGAAGTGCTAAAAGTTGGGAATGGGTAAAACACAGGAAATTCTGGGAATTTTGAATTCTTCTTCATCCTAATCCCTGGGAGGTGCCAAAAATTGGGAGTGTGATCCCAAGGGAGGAAATTCCAGGAATTCTGAGGAAAAACTGGGAATTCTATCTGGACCTTTGGGAATGGGATCCATGGGGTTGGAAATCCTGGAATTCATTCCCAGGAATGTTCCTGGAATTTCTGGGAGGTGACAGGGCTTGGGAATGGGATCCCAAGAGGGAATTTTAAAGAAATTCTGGGACCATGTTCTAGAAGGTGCCAAAAGTCAGGAATGGGATCAGAAAATCTCAGGATTTGAAGGAAATTCTGGGAATTCTGCTGAATCTACACTCTGGGAGGTGCTAAAGGTTGGGAATGGGATGTGAATTTTTGGGAATTCCTTACCAGAGGAGTGGGGTCAGCCTGGGACAGCAGGAACCTGAGGAACACGGCCAGGTGAGCAGGACGGGACTTGAGCCTGCCCAGGTCCTGGAACACGGAATCACTCTGGGAACAGAAACAGCAGGAAAAGGATTTGGGGTTTGGGATGGCTTCATCCCCAAAAAAATAACAACATTCCCAAAAAAAACCAGCCCAGGGAATCATGGAATGCTTTGGGATAGGAAAGAAAAATACCTAAATTCCTGTTTTTTACAGAATTGTCAAATTCCCTTTTTTTTCCTGAAATTCCTATTTTTCCCTGGATTCCCAAATTCCCATCTTTCCAACAGTTCCCAAGTTCTCATTTCTCCCTGGAATTCCTGTTTTCCCAGAATTCCCAAATTCCTCTTTTTTTCCCAAATTCTCATTTCCACCCAGAATTCCCAAATTCCCATTTCCCCCCGCAAAATTCCCATTTTTCCCAGAATTCCCAAATTCCCATTCTTTCCCCAAATTCCCAGAATTCCCATTTTCCCCCAAATTCCCATTTCCCCCCAGAATTCCCAAATCCCATTTTCCCCCAAATTCCCATTTCCCCCCCAAATTCCCATTTTTCCCAGAATTCCCAAATTCCCAGAATTCCCAAATTCCCATTTCCCCCCAGAATTCCCAAATTCCCGTTTTCCCCCCCAAATTCCCATTTCCCCTCAAAATTCCCATTTTTCCCAGAATTCCTAAAGTCCCAGAATTCCCAAATTCCCATTCTTTCCCCAAATTCCCAGAATTCCCATTTTCCCCCAAATTCCCATTTCCCCCCAGAATTCCCAAATTCCCGTTTCCCCCCCCAAATTCCCATTTCCCCCCAAAATTCTCATTTTTCCCAGAATTCCCAAATTCCCATTTTTTCCCCAAATTCCCAGAATTCCCAAATCCCATTTTCCCCCAAATTCCCATTTCCCCCCAAAATTCCCATTTTTCCTGGAATTCCCAAATTCCCAGAATTCCCAAATTCCCATTCTTTCCCCAAATTCCCAGAATTCCCATTTTCCCCCAAATTCCCATTTCCCCCCAAAATTCCCATTTTTCCCAGAATTCCCAAATTCCCATTCTTTCCCCAAATTCCCATTTCCCCCCAAAATTCCCATTTTTCCCAGAATTCCCAAATTCCCATTCTTTCCCCAAATTCCCAGAATTCCCAAATCCCATTTTCCCCCAAATTCCCATTTCCCCCCAAAATTCCCATTTTTCCTGGAATTCCCAAATTCCTGTTTCCCCCCAAATTCCCATTTCCCCCCAGAATTCCCAAATCCCATTTTTCCCCCAAATTCCCATTTTTCCCCCCAAATTCCCACTTTCCCCTCAGAATTCCCAAATTTCCCCGAATTCCCAATTTCCCGGAATTCCCAAATTCTCACAACTCCCCAATTCCCTTTTTTCCCCTGGAATTCCCAAATTCCTGTTTCCCCCCAAAATTCCCATTTCCTCCAGAATTCCCAAATTCTCATTTTTCCCCCAAATTCCCATTTTCCCCCCCAAATTCCCACTTTCCCCTCAGAATTCCCAAATTTCCCCGAATTCCCAATTTCCCATTTTCCCGGAATTCCCAAATTCTCACAACTCCCCAATTCCCTTTTTTCCCCTGGAATTCCCAAATTCCTGTTTCCCCCCAGAATTCCCAAATTCCCATTTTTTCCCCAAATTCCCATTTTTTCCCCAAATTCCCATTTTTTCCCATTTTCCCCACCTCATTGCTGGCATATCCAGGCTCACAATCCTCCTCCGGCCCGATGATTTGGGGTCTCCCTGTTCCCTATCCAAAAAAAAATAAAATTTGGGATCAAATTCCAGGAATGACTCGTGGGGGATTCCTGGATTTTTTCCCCAAAATTTTCTGGAATTTCCCAGGATTTTCCTGGTTTTCCAGCCCCACCTGCTCCGTGGGGAAGCGCCGCAGGACGGGGGAGCCCCGGGGGCTGCCGGGCTCAGAAAATCCCAAATTCCGTGTTTGGGATCCCTAAAAAGGGAATTTTGGGCATCAGGAATTTTTGGGATTTCCCAGAGGGAAATTCCAGACAGGGAATCCTCCAAATTTTTGGGGGATTTTTAGGGAAGTTTTTCCAACTCTCCTGGAATTTTCACCCTTTTCTCAATTTTTTTTCTGGAATTTTCTCTGTTTTTTCCCAAAATTTTCACCTCATCCTTTTCCTGATTTTTTTTTTTTCTGGAATTTTCCACCTTCTATTCCCAGAATTTTCTTCCTCTTTCCCAGGAATTTCTCCTCCTTTTTTTCCAAATTTTCCTGGGAATTTTCACCCCCTTTTCCCTGGAATTTTTCCTGGAATTTTCCCTCCCTTTCCGTAGATTTTTCCCAAAGTTTTCTTGCATTTTTCCCACCCTTTTCCCAAATTTTTCCTGCCCTTTTCCTGAGTATTTCCTGGATTTTCCCCAAATTTTCCCTGCCCTTTTCCTAAATTTCTCCCAAATCTTTCCTGGACTTTTTCAGAATTTTCCCCGAATTCTTCCAGATTTTTCCACAAATTTTTCCTGATTTTTCCCCAGTTTTTTTCTGGACTTTCCTGGAATTTTTCCCAGATTTCCCCCCTCACCTCTGTGGATTCCAGCCCTGCTTCCCCATCCTGGGAATCCATGGAAAAGCTCCCTGGCAGCTGCGGGGACCCCGATAACGTCGGGAGGCTCCGGAAAACTTCACCTTCCACAGCCCTGAACCCCAAATCCTGGGAAAGGGAAAAGGGGGATCAGGGACAGCTGGGAATGGGGGAAATGCCAGGAAATGCAGGTTTGGGATCATGGAAAAACTGGGAAATTCCAGGAATTCCCAAGGCAGGAGTGTGGAATGATCCCAGAAAATGCAGATTTGGGGCTGTGGAAAATCTGGGAATGGGAGAATTTCAGGAATTCCCAGTGTCGGAATTCCCACTAAATGAAGATCTGGAATGGCAGGAAAAACAGGAATGAGGGAATTCAGGGAATGAAGATTCAGGATCATGGAAAGCCCGTGAAGGGCTCAGGAATGATTCCAGAAAATGCAGATGTGGGGCTGTGGAAAACCTGGGAATGGGGGAATTTCAGGAACTCAGTCAGGAATTCCCAGAAAATGCAGATCAGGGGTTGTGGAAAATCTGGGAATGGGGGAATTTCAGGAATTCCCAGTGCAGAGAATTCCCTGGAAATGCAGATTTGGGGCTGTGGAAAATCTGGGAATGGGAGAATTTCAGGAATTCCCAGTGTGGGAATTCCAAGGTAATGAAAATTCAGAATAATGGAAAACCTAGGAATGGGGGAATTCCTTGAACTCAGTTAAAGAATTCCCAGAAAATGAAGATTTGGGATTATGGAGAATTCCTGGAATTCCCAAGGCAGGAATGGAAAATTTCCAGTGAGGGAATTCCCAGTAAATGAAGATCTGGAATGGCAGGAAAAACAGGAATGAGGGAATTCAGGGAATGAAGATTCAGGATCATGGAAAGCCCGTGAAGGGCTCAGGAATGATCCCAGAAAATGCAAATTTGGGGCTGTGGAAAATCTGGGAATGGGGGAATTTCAGGAACTCAATCAGGAATTCCCAGAAAATGCAGATCAGGGGTTGTGGAAAATCTGGGAATGGGAGAATTCCAGGAATTCCCAGTGTGGGAATTCCCTGGAAATGCAGATTTGGGGTTGTGGAAAATCTGGGAATGGGGGAATTTCAGGAACTCAATCAGGAATTCCCAGAAAATGCAGATTTGGGGCTGTGGGAAATCTGGGAATGGGGGAATTTCAGGAATTCCCAGTGCAGAGAATTCCCTGGAAATGCAGATTTGGGGCTGTGGAAAATCTGGGAATGGGAGAATTCCAGGAATTCCCAGTGCAGAGAATTCCCTGGAAATGCAGATTTGGGGCTGTGGAAAATCTGGGAATGGGAGAATTCCAGGAATTCCCAGTGCAGGAATTCCAAGGTAATGAAAATTCAGAATAATGGAAAACCTGGGAATGGGGGAATTTCAGGAACTCAGTTAGGAATTCCCAGAAAATGCAGATCTGGGGCTGTGTAAAATCTGGGAATGGGAGAATTTCAGGAATTCCCAGTGCAGAGAATTCCCTGGAAATGCAGATTTGGGGCTGTGGAAAACCTGGGAATGGGAGAATTCCAGGAATTCCCAGTGTGGGAATTCCAAGGTAATGAAAATTCAGAATAATGGAAAACCTGGGAATGGGGGAATTCCTGGAACTCAGTTAAAGAATTCCCAGAAAATGAAGATTTGGGATTATGGAGAATTCCTGGAATTCCCAAGGCAGGAATGGGAGAATTTCCAGTGAGGGAATTCCCAGTAAATGAAGATCTGGAATGGCAGGAAAAACAGGAATGAGGGAATTCAGGGAATGAAGATTCAGGATCATGGAAAGCCCGTGAAGGACTCAGGAATGATCCCAGAAAATGCAGATTTGGGGCTGTGTAAAATCTGGGAATGGGGGAATTTCAGGAATTCCCAGTGTGGGAATTCCCTGGAAATGCAGATTTGGGGCTGTGGAAAATCTGGGAATGGGAGAATTTCAGGAATTCCCAGTGTGGGAATTCCAAGGTAATGAAAATTCAGAATAATGGAAAACCTGGGAATGGGGGAATTCCTGGAACTCAGTTAAAGAATTCCCAGAAAATGAAGATTTGGGATTATGGAGAATTCCTGGAATTCCCAAGGCAGGAATGGAAAATTTCCAGTGAGGGAATTCCCAGTAAATGAAGATCTGGAATGGCAGGAAAAACAGGAATGGGGGAATTTCAGGAAATGAAGATTCAGGATCATGGAAAGCCCGTGAAGGGCTCAGGAATGATCCCAGAAAATGCAGATTTGGGGCTGTGGGAAATCTGGGAATGGGGGAATTTCAGGAATTCCCAGTGCAGAGAATTCCCTGGAAATGCAGATTTGGGGCTGTGGAAAATCTGGGAATGGGAGAATTCCAGGAATTCCCAGTGCAGAGAATTCCCTGGAAATGCAGATTTGGGGCTGTGGAAAATCTGGGAATGGGAGAATTTCAGGAATTCCCAGTGTGGGAATTCCAAGGTAATGAAAATTCAGAATAATGGAAAACCTGGGAATGGGGGAATTCCTGGAACTCAGTTAAAGAATTCCCAGAAAATGAAGATTTGGGATTATGGAGAATTCCTGGAATTCCCAAGGCAGGAATGGAAAATTTCCAGTGAGGGAATTCCCAGTAAATGAAGATCTGGAATGGCAGGAAAAACAGGAATGAGGGAATTCAGGGAATGAAGATTCAGGATCATGGAAAGCCCGTGAAGGGCTCAGGAATGATCCCAGAAAATGCAGATTTGGGGCTGTGGAAAATCTGGGAATGGGGGAATTTCAGGAATTCCCAGTGCAGAGAATTCTCTGGAAATGCAGATTTGGGGCTGTGGAAAACCTGGGAATGGGGGAATTCCAGGTACTCAGTTAGGAATTCCCAGAAAATGCAGATCTGGGGCTGTGGAAAATCTGGGAATGGGGGAATTTCAGGAATTCCCAGTGCAGAGAATTCCCTGGAAATGCAGATCTGGGATGGCAGAAAAAGCAGAAATGGGGGAATTTCAGGAATTCAGTTAGAACTCCCAGAAAATGCAGATCAGGGGTTGTGGAAAATCTGGGAATGGGAGAATTCCAGGAATTCCCAGTGAGGGAATTCCCAGTAAATGAAGATCTGGGATGGCAGGAAAAACAGGAATGAGGGAATTCAGGAAATGAAGATTCAGGATCATGGAAAGCCCGTGAAGGGCTCAGGAATGATCCCAGGAACTCTCAGGAAATGCAGGTGTGTGTCTGTGGTAAATGCAGGAATTGCCAGTGCAGAGCTCCCAGGTGTGTGTCTGTGGTAAATGCAGGAATTGCCAGTGCAGAGCTCCCAGGTGTGTGTCTGTGGGAAATGCAGGAATTGCCAGTGCAGAGCTCCCAGGTGTGTGTCTGTGGTAAATGCAGGAATTCCCAGTGCACAGAGCTCCCAGGTGTGTGTCTGTGGTAAATGCAGGAATTCCCAGTGCACAGCTCCCAGGTGTGTGTCTGTGGGAAATGCAGGAATTCCCAGTGCAGAGCTCCCAGGTGTGTGTCTGTGGTAAATGCAGGAATTGCCAGTGCAGAGCTCCCAGGTGTGTGTCTGTGGTAAATGCAGGAATTGCCAGTGCAGAGCTCCCAGGTGTGTGTCTGTGGTAAATGCAGGAATTCCCAGAGCAGAGCTCCCAGGTGTGTGTCTGTGGTAAATGCAGGAATTGCCAGTGCACAGCTCCCAGGTGTGTGTCTGTGGGAAGCAGAGCAGTGCTGCAGGGGGTCAGGGTGGTGCCCATCCCTGCCCACCGTGGCCCCCCGGGACTCCTGCAGCACTTTGAGCTGCAGCTGGCCCAGGCGGCGCCGCGCTCCCTCCAGCTGCTCCTCCAGCGCCGCGCCCGGCTTCCGCTGCAGCAGCTCCTGGAATCGCTGCAACGACAGCGCAGGGTCACAGCCATCCCAGAATATTCCCCAATCCCAAAAACCCAGCCCGGCAATGCCAGGGATTCAGGGATGGGGGTGCAAGGGGTTTATTGGGATTTTTTGGGAATTTTTCTGTGATTTTTGGGGGTTTTTCTGCGGTTTTCTCAAGTCTTTCTGGAATTTTTCCATGTTTTTATTAAGATTTTTAGAGGTTTTTTAAGGATTTTTCTGGAACTTTTTTGTGGGATTTTTTGCTGGGAATGCAGAATTCCCGTTGAGAGACATCCCAGAATATTCCCTAATCCCAAAAACCCAGCCCGGCAATGCCAGGGATTCAGGGATGGGGGTACAAGGGTTTTATTGGCATTTTTGGGGGATTTTTTCCAGGTTTTTCTGAGGTTTTCACAAGTCTTTCTGGAATTTTTCCATGTTTTTATTGGGATTTTTAGACGGTTTTTTAGGATTTTTCTGGAACTTTTTTGTGGGATTTTTTGCTGGGAATGCAGAATTCCCGGTGAGAGCCATCCCAGAATATTCCCCAATCCCAAAAACCCAGCCTGGCAATGCCAGGGATTCAGGGATGGGGGTGCAAGGGTTTTATTGGCATTTTTGGGGGATTTTTTCCAGGTTTTTCTGAGGTTTTCACAAGTCTTTCTGGAATGTTTCCATGTTTTTGTTAAGATTTTTAGACGGTTTTTTAGGATTTTTCTGGAACTTTTTTGTGGGATTTTTTGCTGGGAATGCAGAATTCCCAGTGAGAGCCATCCCAGAATATTCCTCAATCCCAAAAACCCAGCCCGGCAATGCCAGGGATTCAGGGAAGGGGTTGGACGGGTTTTATTGGGATTTTTTGGGAATTTTTCTGTGATTTTTGGGGGTTTTTCTGCGGTTTTCACAGGTCTTTCTGGAATTTTTCCATGTTTTTATTGGGATTTTTAGACGGTTTTTTAGGATTTTTCTGGAACTTTTTTTTGTGGGATTTTTTGCTGGGAATGCAGAATTCCCGTTGAGAGACATCCCAGAATATTCCCCAATCCCAAAAATCCCAGCCCAGCAATGCCAGGGATTCAGGGAAGGGGGTGCAAGGGGTTTATTGGCATTTTTGGGGATTTTTTGGGGATTTTTGGGGGTTTTTCTGCGGTTTTTCACAGGTCTTTCTGGAATTTTTCCATGTTTTAATGGGATTTTTAGACGGTTTTTTTAGGATTTTTCTGGAACTTTTTTGTGGGATTTTTTGCTGGGAATGCAGAATTCCCGGTGAGAGCCATCCCAGAATATTCCCTAATCCCAAAATCCCAGCCCAGCAATGCCAGGGATTCAGGGAAGGGGGTGCAAGGGGTTTATTGGCATTTTTGGGGATTTTTTGGGGATTTTTGGGGGTTTTTCTGCGGTTTTTCACAGGTCTTTCTGGAATTTTTCCATGTTTTTATTAAGATTTTTAGAGGTTTTTTAAGGATTTTTCTGGAACTTTTTTGTGGGATTTTTTGCTGGGAATGCAGAATTCCCGTTGAGAGACATCCCAGAATATTCCCTAATCCCAAAAACCCAGCCTGGCAATGCCAGGGATTCAGGGATGAGGCTAAAGGGAATTTTCTGGGATTTACCCAGAATTTTTGGTGCTTTTCTTCAGGTTTTTCTAGGATTTTCCCAAGGTTTTTATTGGGATTTTTAGGGTTTTTCTGGGATTTTTTGGGTTTTTTTCTTTTTTTTTTTTTCCCCTCTGGGATTTTTCAAGGTTTTTCTGGGATTTCATTGGACTTTTTAGGGATTATTCTGGGATTTTTCCTTGAAACCCTGGGAAAGGAGAATTCCCAATGAGAATCAGCCCTGAAAATCCCAAAAAATCCCAGCCTGGCAATGCCAAAGATTCAGGAATAAAGTGGCAAGAAGAGAAGAAGGGGAAGAAAGCGGGGGAAAAAATTGGGAACTGAGGGAGGGAAAGAGGAAAAAGAGGGGGAAAAAAGGTGGGAAAAAAATAGGAAAAAAGTGGGAAAATGTGGGAAAAAGTGGGAAAAAGTGGGAAAAATGGGGGAAAAGCAGGAATGAGGGTGGGTACCTGGAGCTCAGCCTCCTCCTGGCGCAGCATGTTGCGCAGGATCTGCGCCGCGTGTTTCTGCACCTCGGGGTCCTGCAGGGGTGGGAATGGGGATAATGGGAATAATGGGAATAATGGGAATGGGGATAATGGGGATAATGGGGATAATGGGGATAATGGGAATGGGGATAATGGGGATAATGGGGATAATGGGGATAATGGGGATAATGGGGATAATGGGAATGGGGATAATGGGATAATGGGGATAATGGGAATGGGGATAATGGGGATAATGGGAATAATGGGAATGGGGATAATGGGGATAATGGGAAAAATGGGAATAATGGGAAAAATGGGAATAATGGGGATAATGGGAATATTGGGGATAATGGGAATGGGGATAATCGGGATAATGTGAATGGAGATAATGGGGATAATGGGGAAAATGGGGATAATGGGAATAATGGGAATAATGGGGAAAATGGGGATGGGGATAATGGGGAAAATGGGAATAGTGGGTATAATGGGAATGGGATTGGGATGGAAAATGGGAATAATGGGAACAATGGGGATAATTGGAATAATGGGAATGGGAATAATGGGAATAATGGGAATAGTGGGAATAGTGGGTATAATGGGAATGGGATTGGGATGGGAAAATGGGAACAATGGGAACAATGGGGATAATTGGAATAATGGGAATGGGAATAATGGGAATGGGAAGGGGAATGAGAGTGGGAATAATGGGAATAATGGGTATAACGGGAATAACAGGAATGGGAATGAGGGGGGAATTTGGGATCCCCCTGATGGAATTTTGGGATCTCCTGATGGAATTCTGTGATTCCCCTCTGGAATGTGGTCTCCCCTGTGGGATCCTGGCTCACCTGGAGGGGCCTGGGCTCGGTGATGCGCTGGAGGGGCCCCTGGGGACAGGCTGAGGGCTCCGGCTGCGACCCCGACACCCCCACGGGGCCAGGGGGGGACCCCAGCAGGGTCAGGGCCACGTAGGCACCAGCTGGGGAAAACAAATGGGAATGTCAGGAGAAACTGCAGGGAAAACATGGGAATGTCAGGAGAAACTGCAGGGAAAACATGGGAATGTCAGGAGAAACTGCAGGGAAAACATGGGAATGTCAGGAGAAACTGCAGGGAAAACATGGGAATGTCAGGAGAAACTGCAGGGAAAACAAATGGGAATGTCAGGAGAAACTGCAGGGAAAACATGGGAATGTCAGGAGAAACTGCAGGGAAAACAAATGGGAATGTCAGGAGAAACTGCAGGGAAAAAATGGGAATGTCAGGAGAAACTGCAGGGAAAAAAATGGGAATGTCAGGAGAAACTGCAGGGAAAACATGGGAATGTCAGGAGAAACTGCAGGGAAAACATGGGAATGTCAGGAGAAACTGCAGGGAAAACATGGAATGTCAGGAGAAACAGCAGGGAAAACATGGGAATGTCAGGAGAAACTGCAGGGAAAACATGGGAATGTCAGGAGAAACTGCAGGGAAAACAAATGGGAATGTCAGGAGAAACTGCAGGGAAAACAAATGGGAATGTCAGGAGAAACTGCAGGGAAAACATGGGAATGTCAGGAGAAACTGCAGGGAAAAAAATGGGAATGTCAGGAGAAACTGCAGGGAAAAAAAGGGAATGTCAGGAGAAACTGCAGGGAAAAAATGGGAATGTCAGGAGAAACTGCAGGGAAAACATGGGAATGTCAGGAGAAACTGCAGGGAAAACATGGGAATGTCAGGAGAAACTGCAGGGAAAACATGGGAATGTCAGGAGAAACTGCAGGGAAAAAAATGGGAATGTCAGGAGAAACTGCAGGGAAAACAAATGGGAATGTCAGGAGAAACTGCAGGGAAAACATGGGAATGTCAGGAAAACATGGGAATGTCAGGAGAAACTGCAGGGAAAATCGGGATAAAGGGAATGTGAGGAGGATTCACAGGGGAAAAATCACATTGAAAAATTCCAGGAAAAAAATCCCAGAAGAAATCAGAGTGAGAAGGATTATGCTGGAAAATTTTGGGATAAAGGGTGAGCAGGATTCCCTAAAAAACAAAATAAAAATCGGGAAAAGGGAGTGAGAAACATTTCCAGGAGAAATTTCCAGGAAAAAAATTTACAAGAAAAAATTTCCAGGAAAGTTTCTAAGAGAAATGGGAGTGAGAAGGATTTCCTGGAAAAATCTGGGGTAAGAGGTGAATGGGATTACCAAAAATAAAATTTGGGAAAAGGGAGTGAGAAGGATTTCCAGGAGAAACTTCTAGGAAAATGATGGGAAAAAGGTTTCCAGAAAATATTTGGGGTAAGGGGAGTAATGAAGATTTCCAGGAAAATCTTGGGGAAAGAGGTGAGAAAAACTTCCAGGAAAAATATTTCAAGAAAAAAATCCCAGGGAAAATTTCCAGGAAAAATGGGAAAACGATTCCCTGGAAAAATCTGGGATAAGGAATATGAGGGATTTCCTGGAAAAAAATGGGAAAAAGGGGTGGAAACACTTCCACCTGAAATTCCACCTTTTCCCATGGAATGGGAAGAGAATTCCCAGGAATTCCAGCCCTGCACTCACACTTGATCAACTTCACCACTTCCAGGTGGGAGCTGTTGGTCACCATCGTCCCGTTAACCTAAAAAACAGCAAAAGCAGCTGGAAAAATTGAATTTTCTGGGGAATTTTGGGAAGGAGGATTTGGGAATGCTGACCTTGACAATCCGGTCGCCCTCCTGCACCCCGGCCCTCATGGCAGCCCCACCTGGATACAGGGAAAAGTCAGGAAAAAAAAATCCCAAATTTCCTCTGGAATATTCCACAGGGATTTTTCTATTCCCTCAACCCCATCCCATCCAATCCCAGTGCTCCAAAATTGGCATAATTTCCTCATTCTTCACACATTTTCCCCACATTTCTCCAATGTTTTCCTCATTTTTGCTGATTTTTTTCCTTTTCCCCCCATTTCCTGCATTTTCTCTATTTTCCTGATATTTTTTTGCCTTTTGCCCCATTTCCCCCACAGTTATCCATTTTCTCAGTTTTCCCATTTCCCACATATTTCCCCATTTCCTCACAATTCCCCCGTTTTCTCTATTTTCCCTCCACTTCCTGCTCATTTTCTCCCTTTTCCACCCATTTTCTCCCTCATTTTCTCTCCCATTTTCCCGCCATTTCCCCCTCATGTTCCTGCCATTTTCCTCCCATTTTCTCCCTCATTTTCTCCCCCATTTTCCTGCCATCTCCCCCCCTTGTTTTCCCACCATTTCCCCCTCACATTCCCGCCATTTTCTCCCTCATGTTCCCCCCATTTTCTACCCCTTCTTCCCATCACTTCCCCCCTCATGTTCCCGCCATTTTCCTTCCTCATGTCCCTGCCATTTTCTCCCTCATGTTCCCATCATTTTCTCCCTCATTTTCTCTCCAATTTTCCCCCTCATGTTCCCACCATTTTCCCCCCTCATGTTCCCACCATTTTCTCCCTCATGTTCCCACCATTTTCTTCCTCATGCTCCCGCCATTTTCCTTCCTCATGTTCCCGCCATTTCCCTCCTCATGTTCCCGCCATTTCCCCCCTCATGTTCCCACCATTTTCTCTCCCTTTTTCCCACCATTTCCCTCCTCATGTTCCCACCATTTCCCCCCTCATGTTCCCACCATTTCCCCCCTCATGTTCCCGCCATTTCCCCCCTCATGTTCCCGCCATTTCCCCCCTCATGTTCCCACCATTTTCTCTCCCTTTTTCCCACCATTTCCCCCTAATTTTCCCACCATTTCCCCCCTCATGTTCCCGCCATTTTCTCTCCCTTTTTCCCACCATTTCGCCCCTCATGTTCCCACCACTTTCTCCCCATTTTTCTCCATCTCCTGCCCATTTCCTGCCCTAGGCTGAGGCTGGGGATGGCTGAGGGGACCCGACCCCTGCCCCATGTCCCCACCTGGCCGCACGGACTGCACCAGCACCACGCGGTCGCCGCTGACGGTGAAGCCGAAGCCATGCTGGTCCCGCTGGATGATGACACAGCGCTGCACCAGCCCTGAGGCAGGGACAGGGACAGACAGACAGACAGACAGACACAAGGACAGGAGGGAATGAGGCTCCAGAGTCCAGGTTTGGCTCAGGGGAGCCCCCTGGATTCAGGGGCTGCAAGGCCTCGTGGTCATTGTCCACCCTTCACCACCCATGAGTTTGTGCTCATCAGCAGCCCTTGACCACCAGGTTTAGTGGCCACTTATGACCTTGTGGCCATTGTCCATCCTTCACCACCATGTCCATGATCTCGTGGTCATTGCCCACCCTTGACCACCAGATCCTGGTGGCCACTCAGGAACTCGTGGTCATTGTTCATTCTTGACCACCAGGTCCACAATCTTGGGGTCACTGTCCAGCCTTGACCACCAGATCTTGGTGGCCATCCCTGACCTTGTGGCCATTCTCCACCCTTACCACCAGGTCTAGTGGCCACCCATGACCTCGTGGTCATTTGACCACCAGGTTCATGACCTCTTGGTCATTTGTCCACCCTTGACCACCAGGTTTATAACCTCTTGGTCATTGTCCAGATCTGGTGGTCACCCCTGACTCTGGACTCCCCACCCCTGAATTCCCCTTTGTGAGAGCTCAAATCCCCAAATCCCAACATTCCAAGGGGAGAGAAGATCCAGAAGGCCACCCCTGACCCTGAGTGACCCCTGAATGACCCTGAGTGACCCTGAGTGACCCAAGTGACCCCTGAGTGACCCCTGAGTGACCATTCCCCGAATTCCCACCTGTGGATTCCGAGGTGTCCGAGGGCTGCCGGCGGTGCCCGGGGGATTTTCGCTCCGAAGGGGAATCACCCAGGGAGGAGGAGAGGCTGCTCAACCTGGCAATTTGGGAATTTGGGAATTTGGGGATTTGGGAATTTGGGGATTTGGGAATTGAGGTGAGCCCTGGGCACCCCCAGCACAGCTGGACACGCTCTCCAGCCACTCTGGAAAATCCCAATCCAGGAGGCTGATCCTGAGGAATTCCCAGAATTTGGATGGGGATCCCACCATCCCTGAGCCCCTCAAACACTTCCCAACCCTTTTCCATGGAAAAACATCCCAAAAATCCAACCCTGGCCCAGCTGAGGCCGTTCCCTCCTGTCCCATCCCTGGGATCAGATCCCAAATCCCCCCTGCATCCCCCTTTCCTCCAGCCTGATCCCTCTTGGAATAAAATTTCCTGAGGATTTTCCAGCTGCTTTTCCAGCCCCATTCCCACTTCCCACCCCCTTTTTCCACCCGAGGCCCCAGAGTTGGGCACTGCCCTGGACATTCCCGGCCAATCCTCAGGAAAATCAGGATTAACCCTCAGATTATCCCACAGCCACCCCCAGGTCAGCATTTGTTACCCACAAAAATCCCCTTTATTTCCTCCCAAAATCCCCAAATTTTGGGATTTCGGGCATTCCCGAGATGTTTTTCCTCAAAAACCACAATTCCAGAATCCCAAAATCCCACCCAGGGGTGATCCAAAGGTACCCAGAGATTTTTTCTGCCCCTCTGAAGCAGCTGGGGATTAACCAGGCTATAAAAAAGTCATTTAATTCGGATTAATTAAAGCTCCTTAATTGCCTCAGGGCGGCCAAGCCACAGCAATTCCCACAATCCCCGTTCCAGGGACCCCAGCCCAGCTCTGCCATCCCAAAAATTCCAAATTCCCAAAAAAATTGAGCTTGAAATGGGTAAATTTGACCAATCCCTTTGACTGATCCCTTCCCATTGGGATGACACCTCAGGAATGCTGAAAATTGGATTTTTTCCCTCATTTTCCCAGTTTTAACCTTGATTTTTCCAATGTTTTCATTGGATTTTCCAGCTGAAAGGAATGAGGAAGGATTGGGATCAATTCCACCTGGAATTTCCCAAAATTCTCCCAGATCAGAACCTTTTTTCCCTTTTTTTCTTTTTCCCTATTTTTCCCAGCTCCATGAAGGTGAAAATACTTTGGGAAGAGCCAGCTGAATGAAAATTCCCAAAAATCCTTTGGAATCAGGTGGGAAAAAAAAAAAAAAAAAAAAAAAAAAAAAAAAAAAAATGAGAATAAGATTGGAAAAAATCAGGAAAACCCCCCCAGAAAACTGGGAAGAGGGAAGGGAAATAAATGTGGGAAGTGGGGATTGTTCCAGTGGGAATTGCAGATGGAAAAAAAATGGGAATAAAATAAAAATATTTAGATTTCTTCCCTTCTTCCCCCTCTCTGGGGATGGATGGAAAATGATCCTGGAGTTCCTGGGGATGTGCAAATTCCAGGGAATTCCTCCCCCACCCCTTGGGAACGGGGTGTCCGTGCTCAGAGCTGCTCCAGGAAAAGTTTGGGATAGAGCCAGGGGGAAAAAAAAGGGAAAAATCCCAAATTTCCAAAGTTTGGGATTGCTCCAGGCAGTGGAAATTCATTCCCAAAGCAGGTTTGGAATTCCCAGCTGGAAAATCCCATCAAAATCTGAGTTTAAAGCAGAAAAAAATGGGGGAAAATTCCTTTTTTCCAACATTTCTGACCACTGTGTTCCTTCCCACAACAGGAATGGAATTCCCAGTTGGAAAATCCATCAAAATCTGGGATAAATCAGTTTAAAACAGGAAAATGGAGAAAAAAAAAAAAAATCTCATTTCTCAAAGTTTCTGACCACTGGGTTCTTTCCCATCTCTTCCCACAAGTTTGGAATTCCCAGCTGGAAAATCCCATTGGAAAAATCAGGGTTAAAAGCAAGGAAAAAATTCAATTTTTCAGAATTTCTGAGCACTGAATTCCCCCCACAAGAAAATCTGGAATTCCAGAGGCACCTTGGAGAACCTGGAGGGTTTTTCCCATAAAATTCCTGATTTTTTATGGAGCAGGACTTTGGGAATATTGAATCCCAAACCTTCCCAAGCTTTTCCCAATCCCTTCTGCTCATTCCTGTTTTTTTTTTTTTTAATCTGATCCTTTTAGTAAATTCCCACAGCAACCACAACTCCCAAAATCCATAAATTTTCATGAAAAAACCCCCAAAATTCCCAAATCTTTTCCCCACAGTGAAAAATCAGAAAATCGAGGAATGTGAGAACTTTAATTCCTAAATTAATAAATTAATTGGGATTCTAAAGGAATCATTTGTTGTTGTTTTTTCCCCCCACTTTCTGGGAATGTTCTGGGAAGAATTCTGGGAGTTTGGGTCCTGCTGGAATTTCTCCTCGGATTTGCAACATTTGGTTCCCTCCCTGCCGGGGCTGCGGCTTCGCTGCTTTCCCTGGAAAAGCACCAGGAAAATCATGGGCAGAGGGGTAAAAAAATGGGATTATTCTTCCATTTTTCCTGGATTTTTCCCCATTTTTTCTGGATTTTTCCCAGATTTTTTTCCCCCATTTTCCCTAGATTTTTTCCCCCTCTTTTTTTCTGGATTTCCCCCCCCCCCTTTTTTCTGGATCTTTCCCCCATTTTTCCTGGATTTTTTACCCATTTTTCCTGGACTTTTTCCCCATTTTTCCTGGGGTTTTTTTTCCCATTTTTCCTGGATTTTTTCCTGCTTTAAACCCTGGTTTATCCCAGGTTTCCGTGGGATTTTCCAGCTGGGAATTCCAAACCTATGTTGGGAAGAGATGAGTGGTCAGAAATGTTGGAAAAAGGGAATTTTTTCCCCACTTTTCCTATTTTAAACTGAGTTCCCATGGATTTTCCAGCTGGGAATTCCAAACTTCTTTTGAGAAGGAACACAATGACCAGAAATATTGGAAATGGATTTTTCCCCATTTTTCCTGTTTCAAACCCTGATTTATCTCAGATTTTGATGGATTTTCCAGCTGGGAATTCCAATCCTGTTGTGGGAAGAAACACAGTGGTCAGATATGTTGGAAAATGGGATTTTTTTCTTTTTTTTTTCTGTTTTAAACCCTGATTTAGCTCAGATTTTGATGGATTTTCCTGAAAATCCCAATCCTATCGTGGAATGTCCAGAAATGTCAGGAAAATTAAATTTTTTCCTCATTTTTCCTGTTTTAAACCCTGATTTATCTCAGATTTTGATGGATTTTCCAGCTGGGTATCCCCAACTTATTTTGGGAAGAGATGAGAAGTAATTTTAAATACTGGAAAACTGGAATTTTTTTCTGGATTTGTTTGGTTTTTTTCTGAGTTTTTGAAGGGGTTTGGTGCTTTTTTTTCAGGAATTTTCTCAGGGAATTCTCCAGGAAGCTGCTCCCAGTTGCAGCTCTGAGAATTCCCAGCAGGGTAATGATTAACAAAAGGCACTCCTGAAAAAATGGGAAGTGGCAGAGCTGGTTTGGGCAGGAATTCTGGATACTGGGAATTCCCTACCCTGAGGGATCCTTTTCCCAAATATTTCCCATGAGAAATGCAATCCTAAAATTCCTGGGATGAGGGAGGGAAAATTTTCCCAACCCCAAGGGGATCCAGGATGGAATTGGGGATTTCCAGGGATGGGGAATCTATAGAATAATCTGGGATTTATCACTGAAATTCCAAATAAATCAAAACAAGGAATCTGGAATAATTTAGGATGGAAAAAAATCCTCAAATTCCAAAAAATCCCACCCCAATTACAACCCCAGGGATATTCCCAGGGATGGAGAATCCATGGAATAATCTGGGATTTATCACTAAAATCCCAAATAAATCAAAATTTATTATTCCAGGAAAATCAAAATTATTCCAGGGAATCTGGAATAATTTGGGATGGGAAAAGCAGGAGCTGCTGGAGAAGGAAAAAAACCTTGGAATTAGATGGGGAAATGATCCCTGAAATTCCTGGGATCTGCTTCTCTCCCAAGGCCCAAAATTCCTCCTTTTTTACCCAAATTCAGGGATCCCAATCCAGGAATGCTCAGCTAAATTCCTGAATTTATGCCCAAAAAAACCCTCCATGATTTTCCAAGGGTTTATCCCACAGAGAATTCCCAAAGTCATCTCCAAAAACAAATGTGATTTTCCAGAAGTTTGTGCCACGAAAAAAATCCCAGATTTGGCTTTAAATGGAACAAAACAAACCAGGAAAAAAGAAAATTCCCAGGGGTGGATATTGGAAATATCTCAAAAATCAGAATAATTTGGGATATTCACCCCTCATTCCCAAAATGCTGCTCCCCTGAGGGATTTAGGGAAATATTCCTAAAATTCTGGAATTTTACCCCAAAATGCTGCAGGGATGGGGTGGGAGGATTTGGGGCTGGGCTGAGCCTCCCCAAAATTCCCCAAATCCCTGATTTTTAACCCAAATTCCCGTTTTTCCCCCCAAGGAATGAGCTGAGGGGTTGAGGATGAGCTCAGATGCCCCAAAGCCTCAAAATCCCCACATTTCACCCCAAAATCCCCAAATCTCACCCCAAAACACTTCAGGGATGGGCTGGGGGCTCCAAACTCCATCCCCTGAATCCCCAGAGCCCCAAAATCCCAGAATTTCACCCCAAAATCCCAGAATTTCACCCAAAATTGCCGATTTTCCCGAGAGAGGCTGTGAGGGCTCCAGAATCAGCTGAGCCCCCTCCCTGAACCCCCAGAGCCCCAAAATCCCAAAATTTCACCTCAAAACACCCCAAATCCCAGAATTTCACCCCAAATCACTGCAGGGATGGGGTGGGGACTTGGGATGAGCTGAGCCCCCTCCTCTAAGCCCCAAAATCCGAAAATTTCACCCCAAATCACTGCAGGGACGGGCTGGGTGGGTCCGGGATGAGCCCGTTTCCCCCCAAGCCCCCAGATCCCCAAAATCCCAGAATTTCACCCCAAATCGCCGCTTTTCCCCCCAGGAATGGGGTGAGGGCTCCAGGAAGAGCTGAGCCCCCTCCCCAAACCCCAAAAATCCCAGAATTTCACCCCAAATCCCCGCTTTCCCCCAAAATCCCAGAATTTCACCCCAAATCGCCGCATTTCCCCCGAGGAATGGCGTGAGGGCTCCAGACCGAGCCGAGACTCTTCCCTGAACCCCCCAGAGCCCCAAAACCTCCGAATTTCACCCCAAAACCTGCGAATTTCATCCCCAAACCTCCAAATCTCAGCGTTTCACCCCCAAACCACAGTTTCACCCCAAACCGCCGCGTTTTCCCCGAGCAATGGCGTGAGGGCTGCAGACCCAGCCGAGCCCCTCCCGGACCCCCTCACCCCCAAAATCCCCGACTTTCCCCCCAAATCCACCCCCCCCTTCCTCCCTCACGGAACGGGGCGGGGGCTCCACCTCGAGCCAAACCCCCTCCCCTTTTTTTTTTTTTTTTTTTTTTTTCCTTTTTCCCCTCGATTCTCCCCAAACCCCCCCCCGGCCGTGCTGTTGCGGGGCTCTCCCCTCACGGCCCTACCTGTCCGGGGCCTGCGGAGGCCTCACGCTCATGGTGGAGGTCGGCTCTGTCTGTCAGGGCTCTGCCCGGAGCCGCCGCCCCGCTCCGGCCGCCCCCGCCACCATCCCCGGCCCCGGCGGCTCCGGCGGCTCCGGCGGCCTCGGGGGGCCCCGAGCGACCCCCCCCCGGCCCCCCCGATACCCCCCGAGGCGCGGTTCGGTGCCGGCCCGGCTGTGGGGGCTGCCCCCGGTTCCGCCTCGGGGGCCGGGCTGAGGGAGAGGCCTGGAGGCCGCTCCCAATCCCCGGGCTCGCCCGGCCCCCCTGGCCGGGCACGGCGGGGCAGCGCCCGCGGGGCGGGGGACGGGGCGGGGGACGGGGTGAGCTGGGCTGTGGGGGACAGGGGACAGTGTGGGGGACACAGAGTGACCTGGGGTGTGGGGGACAGGGGACAGTGTGGGGGACACGGGGGACACAGAGTGACCTGGGGTGTGGGACACAAGGACAGTGAGGATTTTGGGGTACACAGTGACCTGGGGGTGTGGGACACAAGGACAGTGAGGATTTTGGGGTACACAGTGACCTGGGGGTGTGGGACACAAGGACAGTGAGGATTTTGGGGTACACAGTGACCTGGGGGTGTGGGACACAAGGACAGTGAGGATTTTGGGGTACACAGTGACCTGGGGGTGTGGGACACAAGGACAGTGAGGGGGACACAGAGTGACCTGAGGTGTGGGGGACTGGGGGTGCCCTTGGCGTATGGGGGACATGGGACAATGTGTATTTGAAGGGACTTGGGGTGATCTCGGGGTGTGGGGGACACAGGAGAATGTGGGGGACACGGGGGACACAGAACGACCTGGGGGTGTTGGGGACAGTGAGGATTTGGGGGGCACACGGTGTCCTGGGGATGTGGGGATAACGGGGACAGTGAGGATTTGGGGACAGTGATTTCAGGATTTGGGGACAAGCGGTGATTTCAGGATTTGGGAACACCCACGGCGACAGTGAGGATTTGGGGACACTCATGAAGACAGTGAGGATTTGGGGACACTCATGAAGACAGTGAGGATTTGGGGACAGGAAGATTTCAGGATTTGGGGACAGTGGGGATTTGGGGACAGCCAGATCGGGGGTGCCACCCCCTGCATGTCGCCTCTGTCCCCAGAGCCGCCCCTTCCGCTCCCGCAGAATTCCCGACGTGGAGAACACGGAAAAGCGAAAATGAAAATGAACATTTTCCGGGAATCGCGGGTAATGAGGAAATGAGCGGCGGCTGCTGCGTCCCATCCCCCAAAACCCCCAAATACAAACCCCAAACCCCAAAAATACAAACCCCAAACCCCAAAATACAAACCCCAAACCCCCAAAATACAAACCCCAAAATACAAACCCCAAACCCCCAAAATACAAACTCCCAAATACAAACCCCAAACCTCAAAATACAAACCCCAAACCCCAGAAATACAAACCCCAAACCCCCAAAATACAAACCCCAAACCCCCAAATACAAACCCCAAACCCCAAAAATACAAACCCCAAAATACAAACCCCAAACCCCCAAAATACAAACCTCAAACCCCCAAAATACAAACCCCAAACCCCAAAATACAAACCCCCAAATACAAACCCTAAACTACAAACCCCAAACCTCAAAATACAAACCTCAAACCCCCAAAATACAAACCCCAAACCCCAAAATACAAACCCCAAACCCCAAAATACAAACCCCAAACACCAAAATACAAACCCCAAACCCCAAAATACAAACCCCAAACACAAACCCCAAACCCCAAAATACAAACCCCCAAATACAAACCCCAAAATACAAACCCCAAACCCCCAAAATACAAGCCCCAAACCCCAAAATACAAACCCCAAAATACAACCCCCAAATACAAACCCCAAATTACAAACCTCAAACCCTAAATCCCAAATCCCCCAAACCCCAAATCCACCAGAATTCAAACACCAAATCTCAAATCCCAAACCCCAAATCCCCTAAAATCCAAATCCCAAATCCCCAAATTCCCGAAATCTCAAAGCCCAAACCCCCTAAAATCCAAATCCCAAATCCCCTAAACCCCAAATCTCAAACCCCAAATCCCCTAAAATCCAAATCCCAAAATTCCCTCAGCACATCCCAGTTTTGGGGTCCCTCCCTGACCCCAGCAGGATTTGGGATTTTGGGATCTGAGCCCCATCCTAATCCTAAATCTGATTTTCCCCAAAAAATCCTCGAGATTTTCCCAAATCCCCTTCAGATCTGGGAGTGGCTGGAGGGAACAGGGGGAGAAAATTGGGGAAAATTTGGGAATATTTGGGAAAATTTGGGAAAATGGAGCCTGATTTGAGCCCAGGCTGATCCCATTTGGAGCCAATTCTGGATCCCAAAAAATTTAGGAAAAAATTGGGAAACCCCAAACAAACAAAACCCCAAAAACCTTGAGAACCCCAGGAAGTTTTGGGATCCAAGGCTTTGGGAAAATCAGAATTTTTGGGATCCAGGGAATTCCTGGATGCTCCTTCCCAAAATATTTTGGAAAACAGAGCCCAAACTGCAAAAAAAAAAACCTCAGAAAAAAAACCCCCAAAAAACCAAAATCCCAAAGCAGAATCTCCAGAACTTTGGGAATTTCTGGGATCCAAAAAATCCCTGAACACCCCAAAATTTTGGATTTCCAAACCTCCCAAATTCCATAAAAACATCAGAAAAAAAACCCCCCAAAATTTTCCCTCCCCAAAAAAAACCAGCGGCGCTTTTCTGTTAAAAGATTTTTATTTAACATTTTCAATTCGAGGTAAAATACTTTTATTTTTCAGGTTTTTTTTTTTTTTCCTTTTTTTTTTTTCCATTTTTAAATTTTTTTTCAACTTCCATAACAAAATATGGAGCTATGGGATACCCCTGGAAAAAAATATGTATATTATCCATAAATTTCTCTAGCATTCCATCATATATATATATAATATATATATGCAACCCTTTTTTTTTTTTAAATCTGATTTTTTTTAATAGAAATTGGAATTTTTTAAAGGCACAAATTTCGGATTTTTTGTCTTTTTTTTTATTTTGTTTTTATTTATTTTTTTTTGCCCCTCTACTTTACACCCTATGTACAAAGCTCCCAATCCCAAAAAATTCCATCAATTTTTTTTTTTTATTTTCCCGATGGATTCCTGCTGGATTCTCACCAGGGAGAGTTCAAATCCCTCCAAAAAAATTTAAAATAAAATAAAATAAAATTGTTTTATTTTAAACCCTTCCAAAAAAAAAAAGCGTAAATATTTAAAAAGCGCTAAAAAAATCAAAGTTTTTTTCCGGGAAAATCCAAAATTTTCCCGGATTTTTTGATGATTCCAACCGAGAGAAAATTCCTGGGTTGTTTTTTTTATTTCAATCCCACCAGGACATGAAAAAAAAGAAAGAAACCAACGGAAAAAACAGCTTAAAATAATAAAAAAACTCAACATAATTATGGAATAAATAAAAAAATCTGGGACAACCCCATTAATGCTGTTGGATTTTTTTTTTTTCCTCCTTTTCCTCTTTTTTTGGGAAACTCCCCAAAAATTTCCCCCTCTTTTTTTTTTTAGGGTTGTCCCATCAAAAAATCTTTTTTTTTTTAAATTTTTTAATTTTTTTTTTTTAACATTTTTCCTACAGATTTGCTACGAAAAAGAAGCGAAATGAACCAAAAAAACCCCAAAAAACCAAAAAAATTAAAACAAAAAAAAAAATGCTGGAAAAACGGGATCATGCTCCGGGGAAAATTCATCCAGGAGAGAATTCCAACCATTCCCAACTTCCCGAGGGTTTTTTATTTTCTTATTAAATCATTTGGCACGTTGGAATTTTAGGAATTTTTCCTTGAAATCCGATTTTTTTTTTGCCGTAAAATTTCCTTTTTTTCCCTGTAAAATTTTGTTCTTTTTGATTTTTTTTTTCCTCCTTTAAATCCTTTTTTTTTAAAATTTTGCTTCTCCTCTTCCTGCTTTTATTTTTCATTTTTCCTTCCTCTTCCTGCTTTATTTTTATTTTTATTTTTATTTTCAATTCCTCCTCCCGGCTCCGTCGGGAATTCCCGAGAGGCGCCGGATCCGTCCTGAGTCCGGAATTCCCTGAACTCTCCCAAGTTTATTTTTATTTTTTACTTCTTTTTTTTTTTTTTTGCAGTGCAACAGCTGTAAAAATAAACCAAACATTCCCACCCTTCCCATAAAAATAAAACCCCAATCCCAAAAATTCCTCCGTCCCGAAAATTCCTTTTTTAAAGCCACAAAAATTCCAACTTTTTTTTTTTTTTTTCCTGTTTCCCGTGGGATTTCACCTCCAATCCAGAGCATTAAAGGGAAGAAAAAATTCAGGATTTTTCCCCCTTTTTGTATTTTTTGTTGGTTTTTTTTCCCGACGGTTCCGGCACTTGGATTTGGGAATTTCAGGAAAGGCCTCCTCGTGTAATTCCTGAGTTCATCCTTGCTCTCCACCTCTCTTTTTTCATTTTTTTATTTTTTTTGGGATCATCCAGGGCTTTTCCACCCCAAAATTCTTTTTTTTTTTTGTATTTTGAACTCCACATTCCGAGAATCCCAAACCCGGCCGGGTTGGGAATTTGGGAATCGCTCCCGGTTCTTGTTCCAGCAGGGAAATTTTATTGTTTTTTTTTGAGTTTTTGAACCTTTTTTTTCCCCAGAATTCCCAAAATTTGTGCTCCGAGAGCGAATCCTTGGGAATTTTCGGCTCCATCCCGCTGGCAGCACGACGGAATTCTGCAGGATTTGGGATTTTCCTCCTCAGGAAGGATCCACGAAATCCAGAAAAAATTCCCAGAAAAAGTCCAAACGTGGTTTTGTTGTTTTTTCTTTAAGGCATGAGTTCAAACGGGGAGAAAATGTGTCCAAAAAAATAAAAATAAAAATTAAAAATATCTGGGAATTCCGGCATTCCCGGGACTCACCACAATCATTCCAGCGTTCCTTCCAAGCATTCCCAAAAAAAAAAAAATAAACAAATTCCACCCACACGAATTCCAGAGCGTGGAAAAAAAAAAAAAAATTCCTGCTCTGGGCACACATGGAAAATAAAATAAAATAAAACAAAAAAATAAAATAAACCCCAACATTTTTTAATGCGTTAGGATTAAAGGCATCCGGTTAATTTTGTGTTATTCCCGTTCCCATTCCCTGAAAAAGTTTGGAGAGTTTTGCTCATGGCTTCTGTGAGAGAGAGAGAAAAAAAAAAGTGGGAAAAGGGGAATTTTTTTTTCCCGGAATTCCGCCGGGAACGACGCGACCTCCATCCCGATTTTCCGAGTCTTTCCTGAATTTTTTGTTATTTTTTTTCCCCCCTCCCATCCCAACCCTGCTGCGTGGACAGTGCAAAATTCCCGATGCAAAATTCCCAAGCTCCTTTTCCCAACAACAAAAAAACCCAAAAAAACAAAAAAAAAAAAAGAAAGCAAAGCAGTTTTTGGATGGTTGGGAAAACGTCGCATCCGTTAAAACAAAAAAAACCCAAAAGACACCAAAATTCCCCAAAAAAGCGCCCCGCCCTCGCTGGATTTGGAGATTCCCGATGGCCCAAAATCCTCGGAATGAGGAATTTCCTGCACCCCAGTCCTGCAGCTTTTCCCGGGCAAACCCAGCCCTGGGAATTCCCGGCGTCTTCACCTGCGAACAACAACAACAAAAAAAAAAAAACAACACAAACCCCAAAAAATCCCCTTCCCTCCCCCTCCCCCCCAAAAATCCCCCAAAAATCTACCCCGCCCCCTCCCCCACCGTTATCCCGAACTGCTCTGCAACCTTGCTACATAAATACACGGATTTTTCCGGGCGTTTTCCAAGGTTTTTTTTTGTTTTTTTGTTGTTTTTTCCGGGCGGGATTAGGTGTCGGAGGCGGCAGCCACGGCTTTGGGGAGGTGCCAGATCCCGTTTTGCCGGGAATCCTCGGGCGTTTCCTGCCGGGAATCGCCGTTCCAGCGCCGTTTCAGCCTCAGCTTGGGCGGCATCAGCGCGTCCTCCCTCTTCTCCTGGTTCCCGGCGTCTCCGGGGCAATCCCGGGACGCTTTTTCCGCGTTTTCCTCTCCGGACGATCCCGGCTGAGCGGGAGTCGGGAGCCAGGCGGGAGCGGCCGGCCGGGCAAACACCGGGATTTTCTCCTCCTCCTCCTCCTCCTCCTCCTCCTGCTGCTGCTGCTGCTGCTTCCCCAACTTCTCCTCCTCCTCCTTCTCCACTTTCACCCTGGGCAGCTGCGGGTTGGAGCCCTCGGGGCTCTCCAGCCTCTCCCGGTTCTTGCGGCCGGCGGGGGGAGGCTGGAGCTTGATGGGGAACTGCGGCTGCTCCTCCAGCGGCACCTGGCACTGCAGCGGGGGCACCACCAGCGGGTAGCGGGGGAAAGTCCGAGGGCTCAGGTGGTAATTGAACACGGAGCAGGCCTGCGAGTGCAGGTAATGCTTCATCTCCTCGGGGTTGAAGGAGAAGCAGCTGCTCCCCGCGAAGGGGCTCAGCCCCGGCGAGGGGCTGTAGGAGAAGAGCGTCGGCGTCAGCGACAGCGCCGGCGAGATGGGAACGTTCAGCACGTTGCCGGGACGGCCCGGCAGGGGCGAGACGGCGAAGGGGCTGTGCGGGTGCTCCGGGAACAGCCCCGGCCGCGAGAACAGCGGCACCACCACCTCGGGCTTGCGCTTGGGCCCCGCGGCGGCCGCGGCGTGCGGCGGCGGCAGCAGCTCCCGGCGCCACTCCCCGGCGCTCTCCTCCGCCTCCGCCGCCTCCGCCTTCCTCTCGGCCGCCGGGGCCTCGGGCCGGCCCTCGGGGCGCGGCGGCAGCAGCGAGCCCGGCGCGAAGCGCGGCTCCTCGCCCGGCGACTGCGGCTCCAGCGGCGGGAAGTGGAAGCGGGACGAGGCGCTGGGCACGGGCGGGGCGCTCTGCGGGACCACGCCTGCAAAACGGGAAACGGTCAGGGGCTGGCGGGGCGGGGGCGGCCCCGGGAACGGCGGGGGTACCCCTGGGAATGGCTGGGGTATTCCTGGGAATGGCTGGGGTATTCCTGGAATGGCTGGGGTACCCCTGGAATGGTTGCGGTATCCCCGGGAATGGCTGAGATATTCCTGGGGCACCCCTGGGAATGGCTGGGACACCCCTGGGAATGGCTGGGATATTCCTGGGGCACCCCTGGGAATCTCTCATCTAATAGGGGAATTCATCAATCCATAGAAATATCTCAAATATCCATGGAAATATCTGGAATATCCATGGAAATATCTCATCTAAGAAGGGAACTCATCATTCCATGGAAATGTCTTAAATGTCCATGGAAATCTCATCTGAGGGAAAAGTTCATCAATCCATGGAAATATCTCAAATATCCATGGAAATGTCTGAAATATCCATGGAAATGTCTGATCTAATAAGGGAATTCATCAATCCATGGAAATACCTTCAATATCCATGGAAATATCTCAAATATCCATGGAAATGTCTGAAATGTCCATGGAAATATCTCATCTAATAAAGGAATTCATCAATCCATGGAAATCCTTAAATATCCATGGAAATATCTCAAATATCCATGGAAATGTCTCATCTAAGAAGGGAATTTATCAATCCATGGGAATGTCTGAAATATCCATAAAATCTCTCATCTAACAAGGGAATTTATCAATCCATTGAAATATCTCAGATATTCATGGAAAAGCCTCAAATAACCATGGAAATAATCTCAAATATCCATAGAAATAATCTCAAATATCCATGGAAATTATCTCAAATATCCATGGAAATCTAAACTTAAAGGGAGAATTCATCAATCCATGAAAATGTCTCAAATATTCTTGGAAAAACCTCAAATATCCATGGAAATCTCTCATCTAAGAAGGGAATTGATCAATCCATGGAAATATTTTAGATGACCATGAAAATATCTCCAATATCCACAAAAATATCCAGCCCAAATCTCTCAAATTCCCTCCAAAAACTCCATGAAAAATCCCCCTAAATTCCAATTTTGACATCATAACCCCCAGCCCAATAAAAAAAACAAATTAAAAATAAATGGGATTAACCAAGAACATTCCAAATTCTCCCCAATTTTTTTTTTAAATTTATTTTTTTCCCCAAGTGCCTCAGGGACAGGAGGGAGCTGGAACTGCCCAGACTCGTTTGCTCCCAGTTAATTAAAGAATTAACAGCTCCCCACCCCCACCCTGGCTTGGAAAAGACATTCCTTTCTCTTAAAACTAAAAATAAAAATAAAAATAAACCAAAAGAACCCAGCAGGGCCCACACAAGTGACACCTGGAGCAATTTTCCCTTTTTTTTTTGTTTTTTTGGGGTTTTTTTTTGGGTTTTTGGGGGTTTTTTTTGGTTTTTTTTTTGTTTTTTTGCCTTCCTGCAGCCTTGAAAAAACAAAATTTTAATGATTCCCTCAGGGAGGGGAGGAGACCAAAAAAAAACCACTAAAAATCTCATTTTTTTCCCCATATAAAACCTGTTTTTGCTGCTTCCATCTCTTATTTTTCCTCATTTTTTATGTTGCTGCTCCAAGTTTTTCCCATGGAAACCAGTTTGGTTTTTTTTTTTTTTTTGTGGAGAAAAATTTGGAATTTTTGGGAATTATGATTTCCAGATGGGATTTTTTTAACTTTATGAGATTAAATAATGACCAATTTTTCCTGCTGGATACATTTTCCAGGTTTTCCCAAATTGAGATTTTGTTTTGTAGAGAAAAATTCAGAATTTTTGGGAATTTCAACTTTTTATGGATTCATTTCCCCACTTTTGCCTGGATCAGCTGTAAAAGTTTTGCTCTTAGGGGGTTTAATTAAAAAAAACAAAAAAATCTTGGAAATATTTTTTCCCAATAAATTGTTGCTGATAAACTCAGCAAAACTTTTTTAAGGGCAAAAAAAGGAACATTTTTGCTGCATTCCCAAATTTTTCCTCATTATCCTGATTATATCCTCCAGGAAAAAAAATCAGATTTTTTTTCCCAAAATCCAAGAAATTCCTGGGAATGTTGCCCCTCATAACACTGAGGAATGAGTTAAAAAACCCCAATTTTTGCTTAAAAATGAGCAAAAAAAAAGAGGAAAAAGAGAGAAAAAAACATGATTTTTTTTTTTTAATGGGATTTTCTCCCAGATTTTTATTTTTATTTTTTTCCCCCATCCTGGGTGTGATAATTCAAGTTTTAGGTTTTTTTTTCAGCCAGAATTTCCCAATTTCCCAGCCCAGACTCACCATTGGGGCGGATGTTGATGAAGGGATAATTTGGCATCACCAATTTGTTGAAATTGAATTTGTAGGTGAATCTTTTCCCCTTGGTCTTGTGCAGGATCCTCTTGTTGTAATAATATCTGGGAATAAATAAAAATATAAAAAAAAAGAGAAAAAATGGATGAAAACATTAAAAAAAATCATTTTTTTTTTCCAAATTTCTGGGGATTTATTCTCCATTTTTTTTTTGGTTTAAATTAGAATTCTGGTTTGGGTTGGAAAATGCTCAAATTTCCTAAAATATCCAGAATTGCACCTTGATATCCAAATGAAATTTTCTGGAATTATAGATAGGAAAGGAAATCAAAAGGGAAAGAAAATGTAGGGAAAAAAAGAGGGAAAACCACAAAACCAGGGGGAAAAAAAAAAACAGCAACAAAATAAAAAACAAAACAAAACCAAGGGAAACCCCCCCAAAAAAAAAGGAAAAAAACATCCCAAAAAAATGGAAATAAACCCCAAAAATACAGGAAAAAAAACCTCCAAAAATCAGAAAAAAATGCAAAAAAAAAAAACCTCCAGAAAAAAGTGACAAAAAATCAGAAAAAAACTGCAAAAAGACAGGAAAAAAACCCAAAAAAGGGTAAAAATCCCCCCAAAAAACAGGGAAAAAAACCAGAAAAAAACCCCAAAAACCCCTGAAAAAAACCAGAAAAACAAAAAAAAAAACCCCAAAACCCAGAAAAATTGCAAAAAATCCGTAGGAAAAAAAAAGAAACTCCCAAAAAACAAAAAAAAACCTCAGGAAAAAAAAAAAAAAAAACCAGAAAAAAACTGCAAAAAAAAAAAAAAAAAAAAAAAAAGAGAAAAATCCCAGAAAAAACCCCAAAAATTCAGAAAAAACCCTAAAAAAAAAAAGAAAAAAACAGAAAAAAACTGCAAAAACCCCAGAAAATAACCAGAAAAAAACCCTAAAAAATCCAGAAAAAAACCCTAAAAAAACCAGAAAAAAACCCTTAAAAAGTCAGAAAAAACCCAAAAAAAACCAGAAAAAAACCCTAAAACACCAGGAAAAAACCCTAAAAAAACCAGAAAAAAACCCTTAAAAAGTCAGAAAAAAACCCTAAAAAAAAGAGAAAAAACCTTAAAAAAAAGAGAAAAAAACCCCAAAAAAAGCAGAATAAATCCCAAACTCCAAAGGCAATTTTTGCTGAGCTGAATAACCCCAGAGCTGAGAAACCTCATCAGGGTCCTTGATGGGGAACAGGGAATAAACCCACCCAAAAACCCAGAAAAACCCACAAAAACCCAGAAAAACCCACAAAAAAACCCATAAAAAACCCACCAAAAATCAGAAAAAAACCTAGAAAAAGACAAGGAAAAAACCCCATAAAGAGGGGAAAAATACCCAAAAAATGAGGAAAAAAATCCGCAAAAAACGTGCAAAAAATCAGAAAAAAACCAGAAAAAATTGCGAAAAAACCCCTAAAAAACCCAGAAAAAAAACCAGAAAAAAAATTTAAAAAATCCAGAATAAATGGCAACCCCAAAGGGAATTGTTGCTGACCTGAGGGCCCTGCTGAGCTTGTCATAGTTCATCTGGGGTTTGCATTTCCTGCGCCCCCAGAGCCGCGCCACCTCGTCGGGGTCCTTGATGGGGAAAAAACCCACCCAAAAAACCCAGAAAAACCCACCAAAAATCAGAAAAAAACCTGCAAAAAGACCAGGGAAAATTCCCTAAAAAAAGGGGAAAAATACTCAAAAAAACGAGGAAAAAAACCCGAAAAAAATCAGAAAAATACCCGCAAAAAACGGAAAAAAATGCGAAAAAAACCCTAAAAAACCCAGGAAAAAAATCTGAAAAAAACCCCAAAAAAATCCAGAATAAATGGCAACCCCAAAGGGAATTGTTGCTGACCTGAGGGCCCTGCTGAGCTTGTCATAGTTCATCTGGGGTTTGCATTTCCTGCGCCCCCAGAGCCGTGCCACCTCGTCGGGGTCCTTGATGGGGAAAAAACCCACCCAAAAATAGAGGGGAAAACCCACAAAAAAACCCCCCAAAAATCAGAAAAAAAAATGGAAAAAGACAGGAAAAAAACCCCATAAAGAGGGGAAAAATACCCAAAAAACGAGGAAAAAAATCCGCAAAAAACGTGCAAAAAATCAGAAAAAAACCAGAAACAAATGCGAAAAAAACCCCTAAAAAACCCAGAAAAAAAACCAGAAAAAAATTTTAAAAAAATCCAGAATAAATGGCAACCCCAAAGGGAATTGTTGCTGACCTGAGGGCCCTGCTGAGCTTGTCATAGTTCATCTGGGGTTTGCATTTCCTGCGCCCCCAGAGCCGTGCCACCTCGTCGGGGTCCTTGATGGGGAAAAAACCCACCCAAAAATAGAGGGAAAAACCCACCAAAAATCAGAAAAAAAACTGGAAAAAGACCAGGGAAAATACCCTAAAAAAAGGGGAAAATTACCCAAAAAAACGAGGAAAAAAACCCGAAAAAAAATCAGAAAAATACCCGCAAAAAACGGAAAAAAAAGGGAAAAAAACCCTAAAAAACCCAGAAAAAAACCCCAAAAAAATCCAGAATAAATGGCAACCCCAAAGGGAATTGTTGCTGACCTGAGGGCCCTGCTGAGCTTGTCATAGTTCATCTGGGGTTTGCATTTCCTGCGCCCCCAGAGCCGTGCCACCTCGTCGGGGTCCTTGATGACGAACTCGCCGTACTCGCCCTGCTGCCAGGCAATGACGTGCCTGAACTCCTCCTTCTGCAGCAGCTCCAGGATGAAATGCCACAGCTGGATCTGCCTCGAGCCCGGGCTCGACTCTGTCTTGTAAGCCCACTCTGGGAAATGGTAGCCTTGGGGGCAGAAATGGGGGGAAAATTAGAGAAAATGGGGAAAAAGGGGGGAAAATGGGGAGAGAATGGGGAGAGGATGGGGGAGAGGATGGGGGAGAGGATGGGGGAGAGGATGGGGGAGAGGATGGGGGCACAATGGGGAAGACAATGGGGGACACAATGGGGACACAATGGGGACACAATGGGGACACAATGGGGACACAATGGGGACACAATGGGGACACAATGGGGACACAATGGGGACACAATGGGGGAGACAATTGGGACACAACAGGGACACAACGGGGACACAATGGGGGAGACAATGGGGACACAATGGGGGAGACAATGGGGACACAATGGGGACACAATGGGGACACAATGGGGGAGACAATGGGGGACACAATGGGGGACACAATGGGGGACACAATGGGGACACAATGGGGACACAATGGGGACACAACAGGGACACAATGGGGACACAATGGGGGACACAATGGGGGACACAATGGGGACACAATGGGGGACACAATGGGGACACAATGGGGGACACAATGGGGGACACAATGGGGACACAATGGGGGACACAATGGGGACACAATGGGGACACAGTGGGGACACAATGGGGACACAGTGGGGACACAGTGGGGACACAATGGGGACACAATGGGGACACAATGGGGACACAATGGGGGAGACAATGGGGACACAATGGGGACACAATGGGGACACAATGGGGGACACAATGGGGAGACAATGGGGACACAATGGGGGAGATAATGGGGGACACAA
>NW_027636168.1:418246-503876 GCF_903797595.1 Erithacus rubecula | reverse complement strand
CATAAATTTTTTTATATTTTGCCAGGGTTGGTGTTTGGCACTCACGATGCGGTCGGGGGGCGGCGTGCTGCCGATGAAACACTCGACTTTGCCGCGGTCGCCGCGCGCCGCGAACTGCACCGGCTCGCTGGAGATGATCGGGGGGCCTGGGGAAGGGCAGAATCGGGAATTGGGGAAAAGGGGGAAAAATTGGGAAAAAGGGGGCAAAATTTGGGAAAATGGGGGCAAAATTTGGGACAGAGGGGGCAAAATTTGGGGAAAAGAGGGGCAAATTTTGGGAAAATGGGGGCAAAATTTGGGGAAATGGGGGCAAAATTTGGGACAAAGGGGGGCAAGTTTTGGGGAAAAGGGGCAAATTTTGGGGAAAAGAGGGGCAAAATTTGGGAAAAAGAGGGGCAAAATTTGGGAAAAAGGGGGCAAAATATGGGAAAAATGGCACAAAATTTGGGGAAAAGGGGGGCAAAATTTGGGAAAATGGGGGCAACATTTGGGAAAAATGGCACAAAATTTGGGAAAAAGGGGGCAAAATTTGGGGAAATGGGGGCAAAATTTCAGGAAATGGGGGAAAATTTGGGAAAAAGGGGGCAAATTTTGAGGAAAATGGCACAAAATACGGGAATTTGGGGGAAAAATTGAGTGAGTTTGGGAATTTTGGGGGAAAGTAAAGCAAAATTTGGGAATTTCGGGAAAATGGAGCAGAATTTGGGAAATGTTGGGGAGATTTGGAAGGTTTGGGGGCGTTGAGGTTTTTGGGGAGTTTTGAGGGGTTTCTGTAGGTTTTATTGGAGTTTTTTGACTTTTGGGGGTTTGGGGGGTTTTGAGGGGATATTTGGGTTTTTGGGGCATTTTAGGGGAAGTTTTGGGGGGCAATTTTAGGGCAGATTTGGGATTTTTTGGGTGGGATTGTTGGAGTGGTTTTGAGTGAATTTTTGGGGCATTTCAGGGGTTTAATTGTGGGGATTTTTGGAGGAATTTTTGGGACGGTTTTGGGGTTTCTCGGGGGATATTTTTGAGTTTTAGGGAGAATTTTTGGGGGGGATTTTTGAGGGTTTTGGGGAAAATTTTTGGGGCGTTTCAGGGGTTTAATTGGGGGGATTTTGGGGGAATTTTTGGGACGGTTTTGGGGTTTCTCAGGATATTTTTGAGTTTTAGGGGGATTTTTTGGGGGAATTTTTAGTGGGATTTTTGAGCGTTTTAGGGGGAATTTTTGGTGGGATTTTTGATGGTTTTAGGGGGAATTTTGGGGGGGATTTTTGAGGGTTTTGGGGGGAATTTTGGGGGGGATTTTTGAGGGTTTTTGGTGGGATTTTTGATGGTTTTAGGGGGAATTTTTGGGGGGATTTTTGAGGGTTTTGGGGGGGATTTCTGGGGTGGTTTTGGGGTTTTTTGGGGTGTCTGACCGTTGACAAAGAGCGTGACCTCCCTCTCGCCCACGCCGATGCGCGGCACGATGGCCTTGCAGACGTACTGACCCGCGTCCGCCTGCGTCACCGACTTGAGGTACAGCTGGTTGCTGTTACTGAGCACCTGCGTGGGCAGGGGCACGTCAGGAGGGGACACGGGGCACCCCAAAACCCCCCAGAGAGCAACACCAGGCACCAAAGCAATCCCAGCCCCCGTTTCTGGGGGGCCCAAATCCCAAACTCAAATCCCAACCCCAATCCAAATCTCAACACCAAATCGCAGCCCCAAACCCAATCCCAGCCCCAGTTTGAATCCCAAACCAAATCCCAACCCAAATCCCAAACCCAAATCCCAACCCCAATCCGAATCAGAGCCCCAATCTGAATCTGAATCCCAACACCGAATCGCAGCCCCAATCTGAATCTGAATCCCAACACCGAATCGCAGCCCCAAACCCAATCTCAACCCCAGTTTGAATCCCAAAACCAATCCCAACCCAAATCCCAAACCCAAATCCCAACCCCAATCCAAATCCCAACCCCAATCCGAATCCCAACACCAAATCGCAGCCCCAATCTGAATCTGAATCCCAACACCAAATCCCAGCCCCAAACCCAATTCCAGCCCCAGTTTGAATCCCAAACCCAATCCCAACCCAAATCCTAAACCCAAATCCCAACCCCAATCCGAATCCCAACACTGAATCGTAGCCTCAATCTGATTCTGAATCCCATCCCCAAATCCCAAACTAAAATCTTAAATCCCAACCCCAATCCGAATCAGAGCCCCAATCTGAATCTGAATCCCAATCCCAACCCCAATCCAAATCCCAACCCTGATACCAGTCGGAATCTGAATCCCAATCCCAACCCCAAACCCAAATCCCTCCTCAGTCTGAATCTGAATGCCAACACCAAATCCCAAACCGAAATCCCAACCCCAATCTGAATCCAAATTCCAAACCCAGCCCCACTCTGAATCTCAAACCCAATCTGAATCTTAATCCCAATCCCAATCCGAACCCCAAACAGAAACTGAATCCCAAATCTCAAATCCCAATCCCAATCCCAATCCCAACCCCGAACCCACCATGTTGGATTCCTTCTTGGTCCAGGTGAGGGTCAGGGGGGGATTCCCTGACCACACACAGGTCAGGGTGACGTCGGAGCCAATGTCGGTCACCGTGGGTTTGGGGTCCACCACGATCCGGGGGGCGACTGGGGGGAAAGGGTTTTGGGGATGCAGATTTGGGGATGGGGATTTGGGGGTTTTGGGGCGAGGATTTGGGTTTTTGGGGATGGGGATTTGGGGTTTTTGGGGTCGGTTTTGGGGTGGGTTTTGGGGTCACTCACAGTGGACGTCCACCAGGGTGCTGACGTTGGTGCTGCCGATGTCGTTGTGCACCTCGCAGGACACGGGCTCGGTGAAGAAGGTGTAATCCACCTGCGTGTCGTACCTGTTCTCCTTGGCCTCCTCGATCAGCACCCCCCCTTTGGCCCACCTGGGACACGCGGGGACACCGGTCCTAAATCCCAATCCTGACCCTAAATCCCAATCCTAAATCCTAAATCCCGATCCTGACCCTAAATCCCAATCCTGACCCTAAACCCCAATCCGAAATCCCAATCCTGATCCCCATTTCTGGAGGGTTTTGGGGAGAGGACACAGACCTGTATTGGGGATATTCAGGGATGCTGTGGGACCTCAGTCCCAATCCTAAACCCTGATCCTGACCCTTAATCCCAATCCTGACCCAAAATCCCAATCCCAACCCTAAATCCCAATCCTGATCCCCATTTCTGGAGGGTTTTGGGAAGGGGACAGAAAGCCAAGGTGGGGATGTTCAGGGATTCCATTTGACCCCAATCCTAAATCCCAGTTTGAATCCCAATCCCAATCCCGACCCTGATCCCCATCCCGATCCTGACCCCAATCCCCATCCCCATCCCGATCCTGACCCCGACCCCAATCCCGGGGTTTGGGGCTCACCTGTAGCCCCTGATCTCGGGGTTGGCCGTGGCCATGCAGGTGAACACGACCCTCTCACCCTCCTGCACCGTCTGGGGCTGGATGGACAAAGTCACCGTCGGGGGATCTGTGGGGACGGGGCCACCGCGGGCTCAGAGGGACACGGGGGGGGACACCGAGGGGTCCCCAAAGCTTTGGGGTGGGGAATTCCCCGGGTGGGCTTGTGGGGACCCCAAACCCCGCCCCTGGGATTTGGGATGGGATCGGGTCCCCAAATCCCGCCCCCCGTCCCCTCCCCCAGGCGCTGCCGGCCGCCCCTTCCCGCAGCGGCCACCGGGGGTCGGTGTTGGCCGCGAGTCCCGGCCCTGCCGCCTCCTCATCCTCCCCCAGTGTCCCCCAATGTCCCCGGTGTCCCTGGTGTGCCCAGTGTCCCCAATGTCCCCGGTGTCCCCAATACCCTCAATATCCCAATGTCTCCAATGTCCCCAGTCCCTTCAATATCCCCAACGTCCCTGCTGTCCCTGTGTCTTCAGTGTCCCCACTGTCTCGCTGTCCCCACTGTCCCCGTGTCCCCATATCCCCATATCCCATGTCCCATATCCCCATGTCCCCATATCCCCATATCCCCCTGTCCCCTGTCCCCATATCCCCATATCCCCAAATCCCCCTGTCCCCAAATCCTCCTGTCCCCTGCCCCTGTCCGGTGCCACGCACGGTGCACGTTCAGCCGCACGAAGGTCTCTTCGCCCATATCCCATATCCCATATCCCATACCCCATACCCCATATCCCATATCCCATACCCCATATCCCATACCCCATATCCCATATCCTATACCCCATATCCCATATCCCATATCCCATACCCCATATCCCATACCCCATGTCCCCATATGCCATATCCCATACCCCATACCCCATATCCCATATCCCATATCCCCATATCCCCATATCCCCCTGTCCCCATATCCCATATCCCATATCCCATACCCCATACCCCATATCCCATACCCCATATCCCATATCCCCATATCCCCATATCCCCCTGTCCCCATATCCCATATCCCATATCCCATACCCCATACCCCATACCCCATACCCCATATCCCATATCCCATATCCCATACCCCATACCCCATATCCCATATCCCATACCCCATACCCCATACCCCATACCCCATATCCCATATCCCATATCCCATACCCCATATCCCATATCCCATACCCCATACCCCATATCCCATATCCCATATCCCATATCCCATATCCCATATCCCATACCCCATATCCCATACCCCATACCCCATATCCCATATCCCATACCCCATATCCCATATCCCATACCCCATACCCCATATCCCATATCCCATATCCCATACCCCATATCCCATACCCCATATCCCATACCCCATACCCCATATCCCATATCCCATATCCCCTGTCCCCTGCCCGGTGCCACGCACGGTGCACGTTCAGCCGCACGAAGGTCTCTTTGTCCATACCCCATATCCCCATGTCCCCATATCCCATATCCCATACCCCATACCCCATATCCCATATCCCATATCCCATATCCCATATCCCATATCCCATATCCCCATATCCCCATATCCCCCTGTCCCCATATCCCATATCCCATATCCCATACCCCATACCCCATACCCCATACCCCATACCCCATACCCCATATCCCATATCCCATATCCCATATCCCATACCCCATACCCCATACCCCATACCCCATACCCCATACCCCATATCCCATATCCCATATCCCATATCCCATACCCCATACCCCATACCCCATACCCCATACCCCATACCCCATATCCCATATCCCATATCCCATACCCCATATCCCATACCCCATACCCCATACCCCATATCCCATATCCCATACCCCATACCCCATACCCCATACCCCATATCCCATATCCCATATCCCATACCCCATATCCCATACCCCATACCCCATACCCCATATCCCATATCCCATATCCCATACCCCATACCCCATATCCCATACCCCATATCCCATATCCCATATCCCATATCCCATACCCCATACCCCATACCCCATATCCCATATCCCATATCCCATATCCCCTGTCCCCTGCCCGGTGCCACGCACGGTGCACGTTCAGCCGCACGAAGGTCTCTTTGCCCATACCCCATATCCCATACCCTATATCCCATACCCCATATCCCATACCCCATATCCCATACCCCATATCCCATATCCCATACCCCATATCCCATATCCCATATCCCATATCCCCTGTCCCCTGTCCCCTGCCCGGTGCCACGCACGGTGCACGTTCAGCCGCACGAAGGTCTCTTTGCCGCCGGGCGCGGCGGCGTTGGCGCTGCGGCAGGAGAAGACGCGGCCGGTGTCCAGCTCGCTGGGGTTGATGGGCAGCAGGCTGGTGGTGCTCTCGCGCTTGCCATCGGCCAGCAGCTCCTGGGGACAGGGGACAGGGCTGGGGACACCCGCAGGGGACGGCCACAGCACGGGAAGGGACATGGGGACAGGGGGACAGTTTTGGGGACAGCTGTACCGTGGCAGTGGCAGCACCATCCGGCTGCTGCCCATCACAGAACCAGGTGATGGTCAGGACAGGACAGGACAGGACAGGGTGACAGTTTTGGGGACACCAGGACAGGACCGGGTGACAGTTTTGGTACCAGCCGTACCGTGGCGGTGACGGTGCCGTCCTGCTGCAGCCCATCACAGAACCAGGTGATGGTGGGGACAGGACAGCACAGGGTGGATAGCAAGGGACAGGGTGACAGTTTTGGGGACACCAGGATAGCACAGGGTGACACTTTTGGGGACAGGACAGTGTGACAGTTTTGGGGACAATGTGACAGTTTTGGGGACAGCACAGGGTGACAGTTTTGGTGCCACCGTACAGTGGCAGTGATGGCGCCGTCCTGCTGCTGCCTGTCGCGGAACCAGGCGATGGTGGGGACAGGACAGCACAGGGTGACAGTTTTGAGTACAGGACAGTGTGACAGTTTTGGGGACAGAACAGGGTGACAGTTTTGGGGACACTTTAGGTGGCACCGTACCGTGGCAGTGACGGCGCCGTCCTGCTGCTGCCCGTCGCGGAACCAGGCGATGCTGGCGGCCGGTTTGGCGCTGCGCGCGCGGCACGTCAGGTTGTAGGGGGTCCCCGCCCGCAGCAGGATCTCGGGGGCGCCGTCGATCGTGGGGTCCTCGGGGGGGACTGCGGGGGGGACACCGGGGACACGGGTGAGGGCAGGTCCCCGAAAAACTGGGGAAAATTCGGGGTGGATTTGGGGGTGGGTTTGGGGTGGGAAATTGGGAGTTTTTTGGCTTGGCTTGGGTCGTGTTGTAAAGAACTGCTGGTGATTTGGGGGTTCAGGGAGGGGGATGCTGGGGACATTGGGGACACTGGGGACATGGGCACATGGGGACATGGGGTCATTGGGGACATTGGGGACATGGGGACACGGGCCAGCCCTCACTGAGCACGGTGACACTGGTGACATTGGGGACACTGTGACATTGGTGACATTGGTGACACGGGGACAGGGCCAGCCCTCACTGAGCACGGTGACACTGTGACACTGGTGACACTGTGACACTGGTGACATTGGGGACACAGGGACAGGGCCAGCCCTCACTGAGCATGGTGACACTGGTGACATTGGGGACACTGTGACATTGGTGACATTGGTGACACGGGGACAGGGCCAGCCCTCACTGAGCACGGTGACACTGTGACACTGGGGACACTGTGACACTGGTGACATTGGTGACATTGGGGACAGGGCCAGCCCTCACTGAGCATGGTGACACTGTGACACTGGTGACACTGTGACACTGGTGACATTGGTGACACGGGGACAGGGCCAGCCCTCACTGAGCGAGCACGGTGACACTGTGACACTGGGGACACTGTGACATTGGTGACACTGGTGACATTGGTGACATTGGGGACAGGGCCAGCCCTCACTGAGCACGGTGACACTGTGACACTGGGGACATTGGTGACACGGGGACAGGGCCAGCCCTCACTGAGCACGGTGACACTGTGACACTGGTGACACTGTAACACTGGTGACATTGGTGACACGGGGACAGGGCCAGCCCTCACTGAGCACGGTGACACTGTGACACTGGTGACACTGTAACACTGGTGACATTGGTGACACGGGGACAGGGCCAGCCCTCACTGAGCGAGCACGGTGACACTGTGACACTGGGGACACTGTGACATTGGTGACACTGGTGACATTGGTGACATTGGGGACAGGGCCAGCCCCCACTGAGCACAGTGACACTGTGACACTGGGGACATTGGTGACATTGGTGACACGGGGACAGGGCCAGCCCTCACTGAGCACGGTGACACTGTGACACTGTGACATTGGTGACATTGGTGACATTGGTGACATTGGTGACATTGGTGACACGGGGACAGGGCCAGCCCTCACTGAGCACGGTGACACTGTGACACTGGTGACACTGTGACATTGGTGACACTGGTGACATTGGTGACATTGGGGACACAGGGACAGGGCCAGCCCTCACTGAGCACGGTGACACTGTGACACTGGTGACACTGTGACATTGGTGACACTGGTGACATTGGTGACATTGGGGACACAGGGACAGGGCCAGCCCTCACTGAGCACGGTGACACTGTGACACTGGTGACATTGGTGACATTGGTGACATTGGGGACAGGGCCAGCCCTCACTGAGCACGGTGACACTGTGACACTGGTGACATTGGGGACACAGGGACAGGGCCAGCCCTCACTGAGCACGGTGACACTGTGACACTGGTGACATTGGTGACACGGGGACAGGGCCAGCCCTCACTGAGCACGGTGACACTGTGACACTGGTGACACTGTGACATTGGTGACACTGGTGACATTGGTGACATTGGGGACACAGGGACAGGGCCAGCCCTCACTGAGCACGGTGACACTGTGACACTGGTGACATTGGGGACATTGGTGACATTGGTGACACGGGGACAGGGCCAGCCCTCACTGAGCACGGTGAGCCGGGCGCGGCGCGAGCGCAGCGCGGCCTCGGTGGCCTGGCACTCGTAGGCGGCGTCATCGGAGAGCTCGGCACGGCTGATCTCCAGATTGTGCTGGCCCGAGTCGGCCGCGCCCACGATGCGGTACCGGGGCCAGGCTGGGGGGACAACGGGGTCACCCAAACACACAGGGACACCCCAAACACACAGAGACACCCCAAACACCCCAAACACACAGGGACACCCCAAAAACCCCAAACACCCCAAACACACAGGGACACCCCAAACACCCCAAACACACAGGGACACCCCAAACCCACAGGGACACCCCAAACACACAGAGACACCCCAAACACACAGGGACACCCCAAACACCCCAAACCCACTGTGCCCACGATGTGGTACCGGGGCCAGGCTGGGGACACAGCGGGGTCACCCCAAATACACAGAGACACCCCAAAGACACAGAGACACCCCAAACACACAGGGACACCCCAAACACCCCAAACCCACAGGGACACCCCAAAAACCCCAAACACCCCAAACACCCCAAACACACAGAGACACCCCAAAAACCCCAAACCCACAGGGACAACCCAAACCCACAGGGACACCCCAAACACACAGGGACACCCCAAAAACCCCAAACACACCAAACCCACAGGGACACCTTGATTCCCCAGGGACACTCCAATGTCACAAGGACACCCCAATCCCAAATGCCACACCCAAGTTGTGGGGACAGCACCAGGCAGTGACACGGGGACACCCCCAGAACCACCCTGCACCCCATGGGCACCTTTGAGCCCCTGTCCCATGGGTGCCACCCCCATCCTATAGGTGCCACTCCCATCCCGTGGGTGCCACCCCTGTCCCACACAGTGTCACCCCCACCCCGTGGGTGCCACCCCCATCCCATGCGTGCCCCCCCATCCCATGGGTGTCACCCCCATCCTCTGGGTGCCACCCTCATCCCGTTGGTGTCACCCCCATCCCGTGGGTGTCACCCCCATCCCATTGGTGTCATCCCCATCCCGTAGGTGCCACCCCTGTCCCACACAGTGTCACCCCCCATCCCATTGGTGCCACCCCCATCCCATGGGTGTCCCCCCACCCCGCGAGTGCCCCCCACCCCCGGGCGCCCCCTGCCCCGCACCTTTGAGTCCCTGCCCCATGCCCAGCGCCAGCCCGTCCTTGGTCCATTGCACGATGCCGGAGTAGTTGAGCACCACGCAGGACAGGACGATTCTCTGCCCCGCCACCACCGTCTGGTCCTCGGGCTCCTCGGCGAACCTCGGCGAACCCGCTGCGGCCGCGGCGGCGCCGTCACCGCCCGGGCCCCGCGCCCGGCACCGCCCCAGCGCCCTGCCCGCCACGGCTGCCGAGCCCCGGGACCCCCGGGACCCACTGGGATCGAGTGGGATCACCCGGGATCCCCTGGGATCGCCCTGAGGTTCCCTGAGATCCCCCCAAGATTCCCTGATATCCTCTGAGATCCTTCTGGGATCACCCGAGATTACCCCAAGATCTCTGAGATCCTCCTGGGATCACCTAAGATTCCCCCAAGATTCCCTTGGATCCCCTGAGATCCTCCTGGGATCCCCCAAGACTCCCCAGAGCTGACCGGGATCTCCTGAGATTCCCCTAAAATCTCCCAGAGTTGATTGGGATCCCCCTGAGACACTCCCTACCCCCCCCGCCCCAGGATCCCCTGGAGCCGCTCAGGATCCCCCCAGAGATCCCGGGGATCCCCCCAAGTCTGGCCCTGCCACTCCTGGTCCCAGTTCGATCCTGGTGCTCCTGATCCTGATGTCCCCAATCCCAGTCCCAGGTCGATCCCGGTGTCTCCAATCCCGTTGTCCTGATCCCAGTTCGACCACGGTGTCCCGGTCCCGGTTCGATCCCGTGTCCCCAATCCCGGTTGGATCCCGCTCTCCCCGTTCCCTCTGTCCCCAATTCCGGTGTCCCCAATCCCTGTGTCCCGGTCCCGATTCTATCCCGGTGTCCCCGTTACGGTTCTATCCCAGTGTCCCCGCTCCCGGTGTCCCGGTCCCGGTTAGATCCGTGTCCCTTTTCTCGGTGTCCCGTTCCCGGTATCCCCAATCCCGGTCCCGGTTCGTTCCCGGTATCCCTGTTATGGTTCTATCCTGGTGTTCCCAGCCCCGGACCCGGTTCAATCCCTGTCCCCGCTCCCGGTATCCCGGTCCCGGTTCGATCCCAGTGTCCCCGTTACGGTTCTATCCCAGTGTCCCCTTTCCCAGTGTCCCGGTTCTATCCCAGTGTCCCCTTTCCCGGTGTCCCGGTCCCGGCTCGATCCCTGTCCCCGCTCCCGGTGTCCCGGTCCCGGTTCGATCCGTGTCCCCGCTCCCGGTGTCCCGGTCCCGGTTCGATCCGTGTCCCCGCTCCCGGTGTCCCGGTCCCGGTTCGATCCCAGTGTCCCCGTTACGGTTCTATCCCAGTGTCCCCTTTCCCAGTGTCCCGGTTCGATCCCGTGTCCCCGCTCCCGGTGTCCCGGTCCCGGTCCCGGTTCGATCCCGGTGTTCCCGTTACGGTTCTATCCCAGTGTCCCCTTTCCCAGTGTCCCGGTCCCGGTTCGATCCGTGTCCCCGCTCCCGGTGTCCCGGTCCCGGTTCGATCCGTGTCCCCGCTCCCGGTGTCACGCGCAGCGGGAATCGAGCGGGACGCGCCGGGGACGGGAGTGGGGGAGGGTTGGGGACGGGGCCGCGCCCTGAGGCCGCTTCTCCCGGTCAAATCCCGGGATTTTTATCTGGGATTGACACGGAACTGGCACGGAACTGGCACGGAACTGGCGCGGGACTGGCGCGGAGCTCGGGGTCCCCCGTCCGGCCTCTCTCCCCCCGAATCCCGGGAAATCCATCCCGGCCGCGTCCTGGTTTCGATCCCGAAAATAAAACTCCGGCGGGTCCCAAAATCCCTCCCAAAAAAATCCGCGTGTGGGGGTGTGAGCGCTCGGTATCCCGGGATCCTCGGGATGGGGGATCCGGGGGTCCCAGGGATAAAACACCCCCAAATTTTTAGGATCAGACACCCCAGGATCCCTGGGATCCCCGAGATAAAACACCCCAAATTTTTTGGGATAGGACACCGCAGGATTCTCAGGATCCTTAGAATAGGATACCCCCAAATCAGGAACCCCAGAATTCCTGGGATGAGACACTCCGGGATAAAACACCCCCAAACTCATGGATTTCCCCTGGATCTCCCCCCAAAATTCGGGGCCATCCCGGTGCCAGCTCGTTGCCCGTTTCCCCTGCATTTTCCCCAAAATCTCGGTGCCATCCCTGTTTCCATTTTCTCCTGGATTTCCCCCAAATCCTGGTGCCCTCCCTGTCCCCCCCCTGTCCCCGCGGTCCCCCCGCCTGTCGCTGTTCCCTCCCCCTCTCTCCCGGCCCGTTTTTCCCTCTTTGATCTCTTTTTTAATTTTTTTTTTTTTTTTCATTCCCAGCTTTTTCCCGATCCCCGCTCTCCATCCCCCGCTCCTTCCTTCATCTTCCCCCAAAAATTCCCGCATCTCCCTCCCCCTCCCGCGCGTGGGTGGCACTGGGGACACCCCGGGGTGGCCCCGGAGCCGTGACTGTCCCCAAAAACCGCGAGGGGGGACACGAGGTTGGAGAGGGCCAAGGGATCCCGGGGATTCTGGGGTGTCCAATCCCAAAAAATTTGGGGTGTTTTTTTCCGGGGATCTCTGGATACCCCAATCCCGGGGATTCTGAGACTTCACTGAGCTGACACCGGATTTTGGGGCGAAAATCCAGGGAAAAACAGGCCCAGCTTTGTCTCAGTGTCCCCCTGGTGTCTGTCCCCGTGTCCCCAAATCGGGGAAATGTCCCCAAACCGGGCAGAGCCAGGACTCTGATGGGTCTCTCAGTGTCCCCCCTGTGTCCCACCAATGTCCCCCCTGTCCCCAAACCGGGCTGTGCCCACGGGTTTATCCACGAGAATGTCCCCAAATCCTCCTGTCCCCACGAGAATGTCTCCAAACTGGGGAAATGTCCCCAAACCGGGCAGTGCCAGCCCCTCAGTGTCCCCAATGTCCCCAAATCGAGCAGTGCCAGCCCCTCAATGTCCCCAGTGTCCCCAAACCGAGCAGTGCCAGCCCCTCAGTGTCCCCAATGTCCCCAAATCGAGCAGTGCCAGCCCCTCAGTGTCCCCAATGTCCCCAAATCGAGCAGTGCAAGCCCCTCAGTGTCCCCAATGTCCCCAAACCGAGCAGTGCCAGCCCCTCAGTGTCCCCAATGTCCCCAAATCGAGCAGTGCCAGCCCCTCAGTGTCCCCAGTGTCCCCAAATCGGGCAGTGCCAGCCCCTCAGTGTCCCCAGTGTCCCCAAACCGAGCAGTGCCAGCCCCTCAGTGTCCCCAGTGTCCCCAAATCGAGCAGTGCCAGCCTCCCCGTCCCCCCTGCCCGCGCTGTCTCCCAAGATTTATCCACAGGAATGTCCCCAAATCAGAGAAATGTCCCCAAACCGAGCAGTGCCAGCCCCTCAGTGTCCCCAGTGTCCCCAAACCGCGCAGTGCCAGTCCCCCCTGTCCCCCCGGTCCCTCCCTGTCCCCCCCTGTCCCCCCGGTCCCCCCCGCGCTGTCTCCCCGCGTTTCCCAGCCCGGGCTCAGATTAAGCCCCGCGGCCGCGGCCGCTCCCTCCCGGCCCCGTTAAACCCGGACTCAAAGCCGAGCTCGGGATTCTCTCTGACACTTCTCAGATGGAGCCAAATCTCCCCGCGCCGCCGCTCCGCTGCTTTTGCATTTTTCTCTCCTTCCCTTTTTCTTTTTTTTTCTCTTTTTCCTTCTTTCCCCATTTTTTTCCTCTTTTTCCCGGTGTTTTTCCCCCCTTTTAAAATTTTTTCCCGATTTTTTTTCCATTTTTTTTTCTCTCCCTCCTCTCCTTTCCTCTCCTCGCTTTTAAAATTGAAATTTAAACCTTTTCCCCTCTCCCCTTCTCCTCCCGAGTTGTTCGCTGCTATTTTTACAGGAAAGAGAAAAAAAATTAAAAAAAAATACAACAACAAAAAAAAACCACCCCAAAACAGGCAAGGAGGGAGAAGAGTTCTAAAAAAATAAAAATAAAAATAAAAAAAGCTTTTCCCTGGGCTGGTTTTTTTTTTTGGTTTTTGGTTTTTTTTTCCCTCCTCCTCTTTTCTGAGGGAAAGAAAAGAGGATTTGGATTTCTTGGAGCGGAAAGGAAAAGGCGGGAGGGGCCGGGGCTGCCCCCGAGGGGGATTTATGGGATCTGTGGGGTGGAGTTTATGGGATGGGATTTTTGGGATGGAAGTTTTGGGATGGGATGGGATTTGTCTGATGGGATTTGTGTGATGGGATTTTTGGGATGGGATTTCTGGGATGGGATTTTTGGGATTTCTGGGATGGGATGAGGAAGGGGACCCCAGCAGTGCCGGGAATGTGGGGTCACATCCTGCTGGGAATTTGGGGTCACATTCCAAGGATTTGGGGTCTCATCCCGATGGGAATTTGGGGCCACATTCCAAGGATTTGGGGTCTCATCCCAATGGGAATTTGGGGTCGCATCCACAGGAATGTGGGGTCCCACCCTGATGGGGATTTGGGATCCAGTTTTACCAGGGATGTGGGATCCCATTTCCCGGGAATTCCAGCCCCATTTCCCGGGAATTTCGGCCCCATTTCCCGATAATTTCAATCCCCATTTCCCGGGAATTCCAGCCCAAATTTCCAGGGAATTCCGCCTCCCATTCTACCAGCGATCAATCCCATTTTTCCACGGATCAATCCCATTTTACCAGGGATGCAGGATCCCATTTATCCGGGAATTCCAGCCCCATTTCCCGGGGAATTCCAGCCCCATTTTCCTGATAATTCTAATCCCCATTTCCCCAAGAATTTCACCCCCATTTCCCCGGTAATTCCAACCCCATTTCCCGGAGAATTCCAGCCCCATTTTCGCGGGAATTCCAGCCCCGTTCTCCCGGGAATTCCAGCCCCATTTTCGCGGGAATTCCAGCCCCGTTCTCCCGGGAATTCCAGCCCCATTTTCGCGGGAATTCCGCCTCCCATCCCGCCGGGAATTCCAGACGAGATGAGTCCTGGCACATTCCCCCTCCCCCCACTTCTCCTCCCGCCGCCAAAAACTATTTTGGGATCCAGGAATTTGGGACTTTCAGCTCAACCCCGGCCGCGGCTCCGGGCGAGGGGAGGGGACACGAAGCCACCCCCGTGTCCCCAAGGGGTCCCCGAAATGAGAATTCCAGCGCTCCTGAGTTTTGGGATGCCCAAATCACACCCCCGCTTCCCCAAAATCCCAAATTCCTGAGATTTCAGCAGCTCCCGCTGCTCCTTTCCCGGTTTCTGCCCCTTTTTCCCGACTCTGGGAAAGCTGGAGGAGCTCCAGGGGATGGGGGAGATGTGGGATCAAGGAATTCCAGGATTTCTCTTTTCCTTTTCCCCCCCTTTTATCCCTCTTTTTTTTTTTTTTTCTTCCCTTTCCGTTTTTTTCCCTATTTCCCCTTTTTTCCCCCCCGTTTTCCCATTTTCTTCCCCTTTTTTCCCCTTTCCCCCGCTTTCTTTCCAGGATCCATCCCTGGAATTCCCGGGAATTTGGGGCATTTCCCAGCCGGGTGTCCCGATCTCATTTTTGTCCCTTTTTGTCACCCCCCCAAATCCAATCCCCGACCCTGTTCGGCCACAATCGCCATCCCCTAATCCCGCATTAATTAAAATTCCCAGCCCTTAATTCCTCGTTAATTGAATCCCGGGGGTGGGTGGGGAAGGGGCGATGTCCCCGAGGAGTGGTGGCCTTGTCCTTGTCACTGTCCCCAATTCCTGCCATGCTACCATCTTTGGTGTCCCTGTGTCCCTGTCCCTGTCCCTGTCCCCATCCTGTCCATCCCTTTGTCCCTTTCCCCCTCCCTGTCCCAATGTCACTTTGTCCCCATCCCTGTCCCTGTCTCTGTCCCCATCCCTGTCCCCTCCTGTCCTTGTCCTCATCCCTGTCCCGATGTCACTTTGTCCCCATCCAATTCCCTGTCCCTGTCCCCAATCCTGTCCTTGTCCCTGTCTCCATTCCCACTGTGCCACCATCCTCAAAGGCCACTTGTCCCCATCCCTGTCCCTGTCCCTGTCCCTGTCCCTGTCCCTGTCCCTGTCCCTGTCCCTGTCCCTGTCCCTGTCCCATGTCTCTGTCCCCTGTCCCCATCCCGATGTCACTTTGTCCCCATCCCATTCACTGTCCCCATTCCCATCCTGTCCTTGTCCCCTTCCCTGTCCCTGTCCCCAATTCCTGCCATGCCACCATCTTTGGTGTCCCTGTGTCCCCATCCTGTCCCTGTCCCTGTCCCTGTCCCTGTCCCTGTCCCTGTCCCTGTCCCTGTCCCTGTCCCTGTTCCTGTCCCTGTCCCTGTCCCCATCCCGATGTCACTTTGTCCCCCCAGCAGTGACACAGAGTTAAAACCAGGAATGGGGGGAGCCCCAGAGCCCCCCAAAATCCCCCCGAGGAGCGTCCCAGGTGACACTGGGGTGACACCGAGGTGACAAGGGCCACCCTCAGCCTGTCCCCGCCCCCGCAGCTCTCCGGGGAAGGGACGCTCCAGTTATTTCCAGTTTTGAAAAAGGCGAAATTAGAAAAACAAATGAGCGGAGAGTCGGAGCCCCTCCCCCCGCGCTGCCGCCCCTCCCCCCACAGGGTCCCCTCCCCCATTCAGGGTCCCCTCCCCCATTCAGGGTCCCCGTGTCCCTCGCGGGGTCACCTTGGCGGGGCCACCGCGGGGGTGTGGCCACAGGAGTGTCCCCAATCCCTTGGTGGCACCGGGATGTGGGACTGGTGACTTTAGGGATGTCCCCAAGCTGGTGGCACCAGGATTTGGTGACAAAGGGATGTCCCCATGATGGTGGCACCAAGTTGGTGACTTTAGAAATGTCCCCATTGCCATGGTGGCACCAGGATGTCCCCACGATGGTGACACTGGGATGATGTGGGGCCACAGGAATGTCCCCAAGCTGGTGACACCAAGTTGGTGACTTCGGGGTGTCCCCAAGCTGGTGGCACCAGGATTTGGTGACAAAGGGATGTCCCCAAGCAGGTGGCACCAGGATTTGGGGACTTTGGGGTGTCCCCAAGCTGGTGACACTGTCACTGGTCACCACAGCCGTGTCCCCATCCCTTGGTGACACCGAATTCCCACAGGGAAACTGAGGCACAGGTTTGGTTTTCTTTTACATGGGGAAACTGAGGCACGGGTGACCCTCTCCCCTCCCCCCTCAGAACTCCGCCCACATTAATTAACCCCGTTAATTAACCACGTCTCATTAAGGCATCTCCTAACGAGGGCGCAGCTCCGGGGGGGGGGGGGAGGGGAACGGTGCCAGCGCTTTTTTATATTTTTATTTTTATTTTTTTCTCCCTTTTTTATTTTTTTTTTTCCTCTCATTAAATTCGGGATTTTTATTTCTTTTTTCCCTCCCCCTCCCCTTGAAGACAAAAGTCTTAATTAGACATTGTTCCTGCACTAATTAATTAAAGCCGAGCCAATCAACGGCAGGAATTCCGACAGCCCGAGGAACGGGAGGGAAAAACGGGGGGGGAGGGGCGAGATTTGGGGGGGGAGGGGGGATTTGGGGGGTCCCGATTTGGGGGGGGGGGTCCCTGGAAACTTTGGGGATCAAATTGGGGAGAATTCGGGATTTTTGGGGGGGGTTTCAAGATTTTTTGGGATTATTTTTGGGGGGAATTCGGGATTTTTTTGGGGGGTATTCATGATTTTTTGGGGGGGTTTCAAGATTTTTTTTCATTATTTTTGGGGGAATTTGGGATTTTTTTTTTGGGATATTCGAGATTTTTTTTTGGGGGGGGATCTCAGGATTTTTTGGGATTATTTTTGGGGGGAATTCGGGATTTTTTTGGGGTATTGGTGATTTTTGGGGTGAAGGGGTTGGGAATTTTTTTGGGGGTGGATTGGAGATTTTTTTGGGAGGAATATTCACGATTTTTGCGGAGATTTTTTGGCTGTTTTCGTGATTTTTTAGGGGGGAACTCCAGGAATTTTTGGGGGGGATATTCAGGATTTTGGGCGGGATTTTTTTTGGTGGTTTTGGAGTTTTTTCTTAAGAAACTTCAGGACTTTTTTTGGGTGATCTCGGGATTTTTTAAGGAGAATATTCACTTTTTATGAGATTTTTTTTTTTTGCGATGATTTGGGGAGTTGGTTGAGAAACTTCAGAACTTTTTTCGAACAATATTCACGATTTTTTTGGGATTTTTTTTTTGGGCTGTTTTGAGATTCTTTTGGCTATTTCACGATATTTTTGGGGAGGATATTCACCATTTTTGTGGGGATTTTTTGGGGGATTTTTTTGGGCTCTTTTGAGATTCTTTCGGCTATTTCACGATATTTTTTGGCGAGGATATTCATCATTTTTTCGCTTTTTTTTGGCGTTATTTCCCCAATTTTCGGGGACCCCTCCAGGATTTTTTGGGGGGAACATTCGCGATGTTTTTGGCTCGATATTCACGATTTTTAATATGATTTTTTGGGACTTTTGGGGCTTTTTTTGGGGTGTCCCGCGCCCTCCCCCGCGCGCTCCCTTTTCCCTGCGGTCGATGATCCCACACTCCTGGAATTCCAGGAATTTCCTGCCCAGGCTCCCTCTGGAAAGACGAAAAAAAAAAAAAAAACCCAAAACCAAACTCCAATTTTTTAACCCTTTCCTCCCCACCCTGTCCCGAGATTTTTTTGGGGGCAATTTCATCAATTTTGAATTTTTTTTTTTACTATTTTTTAAATGATTTTTTAATTTCAGGCCTGTGAGGAAATCTCAAATTTATATGGAAAAAAAAAAAAAATCTGAATTTTTCTGCCTCGGTTTCACTGTTTTGATTGCCAAGGATTCAATTCTTGCTTTAAATCTAAAAATCCCCAAAATCGCCCAAAATTCACCCAAAATCTCCCTGAGGTTTTGCCCATCCCAAATCCCATCCAGGTGGGAAATTCCCATTTTCCCCCCAGCATTGTTTAAATAAAAATTTAAATAAAAATCCACTTTGAATTTCCTTTCCCCCCCCCCTTTTTTTTTTTTTTTTTCTTTTTCTCTTTATATTTTTCCATTTTCCACCCTCCCATTTTTTTCCCTTTTTTTCCCTTTTTTTTTTTTTTTTTTGGGAAAAAATCCATTCGGGGAAGTGGGGATGGGGAAAGTGAATTTTGGGAATATTCTGCCTGAGGAAATGGGAGGAAAATCGGAATTTTGGGGAAAATTCATTTGGAGAAGGGGGAAAAAGTGATTTTTTTTTAAACTGTGGGATTGGGGAAAAACGTGGATTTTGGAGGTGAAATGTGAATTTTGGGAAAAATCCACTTGGTTAAGGGGGAAAAAAAGTGGAATTTGGGGAAAATCCACGCAGAGAAGAGGGGAAAATGTGGATTTTTTGGGGAAAAAAAATTGATTTTTTTGAGAAATTTTTGGATTTTGGGAAAACCCCACTTAGCTAAATGAGGGAAAAAACCCAGAATTTGGGAAAAACCCACCTGGATTTTTTTTCCTTTGCACCTCCCACGGGACATCCCAAAAATTTGAACCTTCATCCTTCTCCTCCTCCCCCCCAAATCCCATCCGTGAATTACAAAAAAAACCAATAAAAAATTCTAAAAAAAAATTAAAATAAATTCGATTTTCCCCCCTCCCGTTCCCATGGCAACGCCGGGGAGCGCTCGGGGCTGGGAAATAAAAGTTGATTTTTCTTTCCCCTCCTCCCCCTCCCCCTCTTTCCCCCCCCGTTATTTTCATTTCCATTTGGATCATAATCCGCCCGTTGCCACGGCAACGCCGCCAGCCCTGCCTGGCCCAGCCCGCACAGAAAAGGCCTTTTTACCCTTTTTTACCCCTTTTTACCCCTCTTTTACCCCTTTTTTACCCCCTTTTTTACCCAATTTTACTCCCTTTTTACCCTTTTTTTGCCCCCCTTTTTTGCCCCTTTTTTACCCTTTTTACCTCTTTTTTACTCGCTTTTTTACCCCTTTTTTACCCCTTTTTAACCCCCTTTGACTCCTTTTTTCTCCTTTCCCATTTTCCCTTTTTTCCTCCTTTTTCCCCTTTTCTTCCTCCCTTTTTTCTCCTTTTTTCCTCCTTTTTTGCCCCTTTCCCCCATTTTATTCCCCGTTTTTCCTCCTTTTTATCCCATTTTTTTCTCCTTCCTCTCTTTTCCCTTCCCCTCCTTTTTTCCTCCTTCTCTCCATTTTCTCCTTCCTTCTTCCCCCTTTTTTATTCCTTTTCCCTCCCTTTTCTCATCCTTTCTTCCCCCTTTCTTCCTCTTTTCTTCCCTTTTTCTCCTTTTCCCTCCTTTTCCCTCGTCCTTCCTTCTCCCCTTTTTTTCCTCCTTTCCCCCCCTTTTTACTCTTTTATCTCTTTTTCCCCTTTTTGAGATCCCAAATCCCAAATCTGAGATCCCCAATCCCAGATCTCAAATCCCAAATCCAAAATTTGAGATCCCCGACCCAAAATCGGAGACCTCAGATCCCAAATCCCAAATCCCAGATTCCTCAGTCTCAGATCCCACATCTGAAATCCAAAACTTGAGATTCCCCATCTCAGATCCCAAATCTGAGATCCCAAATCCAAAATGTGAGATCCCTGAGCCCAGGTCCCAAATACCAGATCCCAAATTCAAAACTTGAGATTCCAGATCCCAAATACCAGATTCCCAAATCCCAGATCCCTCAATCTCTGATCCCAAATCTGAGATCCTAAATCCCAAATCTGAGATCCCTGGGCCCAGATCCCAAATCCCAGATCCCCAAATCCCAGATCCCTCAATCTCTGATCCCAAATCTGAGATCCTAAATCCCAAATCTGAGATCCCTGAGCCCAGATCCCAAATCCCAGATCCCCAAATCTCAGATCCCTCAATCTCAGATCCCAAATCTGAAATTTGAGATCCCAGATCCCAAATTCAAAATTTCAGATCCCGGAACCCAGATCTCAGATCCCAAATCCCAGATTTCTGATCCCACATCTCAAATCTGAGATCCCAAATCCCAGATTCCCAAATCCGAAATCTAAGATCCTTGATATCCAACCCCAAGCCCAGATCCCAAATCCCAGATCCCAAATCCCAGATTCCTCAATCTGAGATCCCAAATCTGAAATTTGAGATCCCAGATCCCCAAACCCAAAATTTGAGATTCCCAATCCCATAATCTGAGACTTCAGATCCCTGATCCCAAATCCCAAATGCCAAATCTGAGACCCCAAATCCGAAAGTTCAGATCCCCAAATCCCAGATCCCAAATCCCAGATCCCCAAATCCCGGATTCCTCAATCTCAGATCCCAAATCTGAAATTTGAGATCCCAGATCCCAAATTCAAAATTTCAGATCCCAAATCCCACATTCCTGATCCCACACCTCAAATCTGAGATCCCCAAATCCCAAATTCGAGTTCCCCGATCCCAAACCTGCCACCCCCGCGCCCCTCCCCCCCTTTTCCCGCTTTTATGCAAATGAGCCGCGTGCCCGGAGCCGCAATTAGCGGCTGAGCGCGATTAATTAACAGATAATAAAAGCAAAAGGAGGCTGGAGAGGGAAGAGCGGCGAGGCTTTGATGATTAAACCTCCAGCAATTAAATAATTCCCGATAATTCCCGATAATTCCCGGCGATAATTCCCGATAATTCCCGATAATTCCCTTGGCAAGGAGCCAAAACCAAACTGGGCATTCCCAGGATTTGGGATTTAGGCCGGCGTGGGGGGAGGGGGGGGGATTAAATTAATCCCCAATTAAAACTGGGGAGGGATTAAATGAATAGATTGATAGATTGATTAATTATTAAAATAATAAGTTTATAAATGAATGAGGTGGGGCAGAGTTCACCAGAGGGACAAAAAGGGAACGAGGAGAAAGTTCCAGGAGTTTGGTGGTTTTCACCCAAAATCGCCCCAAAATCGCCCCAAAATCATCCAAAAATCACCCCAAAATCATCCCAAAATCACCCCAAAATAATCCCCAAATCATCCCAAAATCACCCCAAAATCATCCCAAAATCATCCCAAAATTACCCCAAAATCATCCCAAAATCATCCCAAAATCATCCCAAAATCACCCAAAAATAATCCCAAAGTAATCCCCAAATAATCCCCAAATCACCCCAAAATCACCCCCAAATCATCCCAAAATCATCCCAAAATCATCCCCAAATCACCCCCAAATCACCCCAAAATCATCCCAAAATCATCCCAAAATTACCCCAAAATCATCCCAAAATCACCCCCAAATCACCCCCAAATTACCTCAAAATAATCCCCAAAATAACCAAAAACCACTTAAACCCACTCCAGAATTATCTAAAATTACCCGAAATCACTCGAAAACATCCTCGAAATCACCTTAAAATAACCAAAAATCACCCAAATCACCCCAAAATCATCCAAAATCGCCAAACATCACCTAAAATCACCCCAAAATTCAGCTAAAATCACTCCAAAATTCAGCTAAAATCACCACAAAATTCACTTAAATCACCAAAAATTACATTAAATCACCCCAAATTACTCAAATCACCCCAAATTACTCAAATCACCCAAAATCACCCCAAATCTCGTTCCCGGGTGATTCAGAGCCAGGACCCCAAAATGGGGAAAAAATGGGAAAAATGAGGAAAATGGGGAAAATCCAGTGGCAGCACCAGGAGGTTCTGTGGGTTCAGGAGCTGCTGAGGGAGGGGATGAAATTTGGGGTCCCATCCCAGTCCCATCCCAGTCCCATCCCAGTTCAATTCCAGTTTGATCCCAAATCCCACAGGATCCCAAATCCTCCAGAATCCCAAATCCTCCAAAATCCCAAATCCCGTGGGATTTACATGAGGGAAAGGAAGGAAGAAGAGTGGGGGAAAATATATAAAATCTAAAATACAAAATCTAAAATCTGAAATCTAAAATCTAAAATCTGAAATCTGAAATCTAAAATATAAAATCTAAAATGTAAAACACACAATATACAATATAAAATATACAATATAAAAAATGAAAATGAAAAAATAAAATATAAAATGAAACAAGAACATATGATGTATAATTAATATATCCTATATAGTACTTAATATATAGTGTATAATATATAATATATAATAGAAAATATATAATAGAAAAATATATAATATATAATATATAATATATAGTATATAATATATAGTATATAATATATAATATATAATATATAATATAATATATAATATAATATATATAATATATATAATATATAAATATATATTACAGATAATAGAAAATATTATATATTTATTATATATTATAAATTATGTATTGTATATTGTATACTGTATATTATGTAATTGTATATTTTATATTATATATAATATATAGTAAATAACATATATAACAAAGCACAAATAACACGAAATCAAACAAAAACAAAAAAAAAAGAAAATAAATACAGAACAAAAGAAACTCATCGCCTATAAAAGGCAACAAAATAAAACAAAATATAAAATAAAAAACGGAACAAAAAATGAAATAAAAAACCCCCAGAGAGAGAAAAAGAGCCGAAAATGAAGAAATATTTCAATTTGCAGCAGAATCAGGGTGAGTGATTGAAGGGGGAGAATAATGGGATTAATTTAGATAAAAATGGAAATTATTTAGTGAGAAAAGGAGCGATGGAGCCTCGGCCAGCCCCGCCCCCCGCGGGGACAAAATCCCAAAATTCCCCCGGAAAAGGAAAATCCAGGAAAATCGGGAAATTTTCAGCAAAATCGCCAGAAAATAAATGGATTTTGGAGAGTTGTCCTGTCCCAAAGTGGGACTGTGCAACCCCAAACTGGGACTGTGCAACCCCAAACTGGGACTGTCCAACCCCAAACTGGGACTGTCCAATCCCAAACTGGGACTGTGCAACCCCAAACTGGGACTGTGCAACCCCAAACTGGGATTGTCCAACCCCAAACTGGGGCCACCAACCCCAAACTGGGACTGTGCAACCCCAAACTGGGACTGTCCAACCCCAAACTGGAGCCACCAACCCTAAACTGGAGCCATTGATCCCAAACTGGAGCCACCGATCCTAAACTGGGACTGTCCCATCCCAAACTGGATCCACCAATCCCAAACTTGATCCATCCCATCCAAACTGGAGCCATCGACCCCAAACTGGATCCACCCCATCCCAAACTGGATCCACCCAATCCCAAACTGGATCCACCAATCCCAAACTGGATCCACCCCATCCCAAACTGGATCCACCAATCCCAAACTGGATCCACCCCATCCCAAACTGGATCCACCAATCCCAAACTGGATCCACCCCATCCCAAACTGGATCCACCCCATCCCAAACTGGATCCACCAATCCCAAACTGGATCCACCAACCCCAAACTGGAGTCATTGATCCCAAACCAGACTCATTGATCCCAAACTGGATCCATCCCATCCCAAACCGGAGCCATCCCATTTCATCTCACCCCAAACTGGAGCCCTTGATCCCAAACTGGAGTCGTCCCATCCCAAACTGGAACTGTCACATCCCAAACTGGAGCCATTGACCCCAAACTGGAGCCACCGATCCTAAACTGGGACTGTCCCATCCCAAACTGGATCCACCAATCCCAAACTGGAGTCATTGATCCCAAACCAGACTCATTGATCCCAAACTGGATCCATCCCATCCCAAACCGGAGCCATCCCATTTCATCTCACCCCAAACTGGAGCCCTTGATCCCAAACTGGAGTTGTCCCATCCCAAACTGGATCCACCCCATCCCAAACTGGAACTGTCCCATCCCAAACTGGAGCCATTGACCCCAAATTGGAGCCACCGATCCTAAACTGGGACTGTCCCATCCCAAACTGGATCCATCCCATCCCAAACTGGATCCACCAATCCCAAACTGGATCCACCAATCCCAAACTGGATCCACCCCATCCAAACTGGATCCACCCCACCCCAAATTGGATCCATCCCATCCCAAACTGGATCCATCCCATCCAAACTGGATCCACCCCATCCAAACTGGATCCACCCCACCCCAAATAGGATCCATCCCATCCCAAACTGGATCCATCCCATCCAAACTGGATCCACCAATCCCAAACTGGATCCATCCCATCCCACACTGGATCCACCCCATCCCAAACTGGATCCACCCCATCCCAACTGGATCCATCCCATCCAAACTGGATCCATCCCATCCCAAACTGGATCCACCAATCCCAAACTGGATCCATCCCATCCAAACTGGATCCATCCCATCCCAAACTGGATCCACCAATCCCAAACTGGATCCACCCCATCCCAAACTGGATCCACCCCATCCAAACTGGATCCATCCCATCCAAACTGGATCCATCCCATCCCAAACTGGATCCACCAATCCCAAACTGGATCCATCCCATCCAAACTGGAGCCACCAACCCCAAACTGGATCCACCAATCCCAAACTTGATCCACCAATCCCAAACTGGATCCACCAATCCCAAACTGGATCCATCCCATCCCAAACTGGATCCATCCCATCCAAACTGGATCCACCAACCCCAAACTGGATCCATCGACCCCAAACTGGATCCATCCCATCCCAAAATGGAGTCATCGACCCCAAACTGGATCCACCAATCCCAAACTGGATCCATCCCATCCCAAACTGGATCCCCCCTCTCCCCTCCCCCGGGGGGGTCCCATCCCTGCCCTTGACCCCAAAACCAATTTTTTGTTCCTTTTAACCCCGCCCCCCCATGCTCCAGACCATTTTTACATATTATTTTTTCTTCTTTTTTCAAATTTTTTCCCTTTTTTTCCTTCCCCTCTCTCCCCTCGGCGCCTCAGCGACGCCGCCCCCTTAATTAAAAATCAAATTGGATTTGGGGCTGCAGACAGGGGGGGACCCCCCAAAAAATCCCAAAAATAATTGGGACCCCCTCCCCCATTTCCCTGGGGGAAAGATTTTGGGGGGGATTCTCCCAAAAATTTGGGTTTTTTTCTCAGCGTGACCTTGGCAGAGCAGCTCCCCGTGCCTCAGTTTCCCTCTGGGGGGAGGGCACGGGGAAGATTTTGGGGGTTTTGGGGAAAGGGGGGTCGGGGTGGGAAAGGTGGGAAAAAATGGGAAAAATAGGGAAAAATGGGGGGAAATGGGTCCCCCCAGACCCTTTTCCAAGGACTGGGGAGAACCGGGTCCGGTCCCGTCAGAACCCCCCGGTACCGAATCGGATCCATTCACACGAACCCAGCTCAAGATTTCCAAAATCCGGGCCCGTGATTGAGAAGAACCAACCGCGATCCCACCAGAACCTGCCCCGGTACCGACACAACCAGAACCAGAACCAGAACCAGAACCAGTACCAGAACCATAATCCCTCGGTACCGACACAACCAGAACCAGAACCGGTACCAGAACCTGCCCCGGTACCGACACAACCAGAACCAGAACCAAAACCGGAACCGCTCCCGGTACCGACACAACCAGAACCAGAACCTGCCCCGGTACCGACAGAACCACCCCCAGAACCGCCCCAGAACCAAAACCCCGGTACCGACACAAACAGAACCAGAACCGGAACCAGAACCGCTCCCGGTACCGACACAACCAGATCCAGAACCGGAACTGCTCCCGGTACCGACACAAACCGTCTCCCGACCCCTTCCCCAGGGACCCCCTCTGAACTCCTGAACCCCCTCGGTACCAACACAAACACGGCCAGAACCGCTCCCGGTACCGACACAATCCCCCCCGGTACCGTGACAAATCCCCCCGATGCAAACATCCCCAGAGCCGCTCTTGGTACCGACACAAACAGAACCAGAACCAGAATCGCTCCGGTACCGACAGAACCACCCCCGGTACTGTCACAAATCCCCCCGAATCTCCCCGGTACCAACACAAACAGCCCCAGAACCAGAACCGCTGCCGGTACCGACACAAACAGAACCAGAACCCCCCCGGTACCGACAAAGACACCCCCCGAACCCCCTTAGAACCCGAACGTCCCCCGGTACCGACACAAACCCCCCCCTAGAACCAGAACCAGACACAACCCCTCCGGTACCGACACAAATCCTCCCGAATCCACCCGGTACCGACACAAACACCCCCAGAACTGCCCCGGTACCGACACAAACAGAACCAGAACCCCCCCAGAACCAGAACAGCTCCGATACCGACACAAACACCTCGAATCCCCCCCTGGAACCAGAACTCTCCCCGGTACCGACACAACCCCCCCGAACCCCCCTCCAGAACCCGAATCCCCCTGGTACCGACCCGAACCCCCCCTCCAGAACCTGAATCCCTCCGGTACCGACCCGAATCCCCCCTCGAAACCCGAATCCCCCTCCGGTACCGACCCGAACCCCCCCAACGAACCCGAATCCCCCCGGTACGAACCCGAATCCCCCCGGTACCGACCCGAACCCCCCCTCGGAACCCGAATCCCCCGGTACGAACCCGAATCCCCCGGTACCGACCCGAACCCCCCCTCGGAACCCGAATCCCCCCGGTACGAACCCGAATCCCCCCGGTACCGACCCGAACCCCCCCTCGGAACCCGAATCCCTCCGGTACCGACCCGAACCCAAATCCCGGTACCGACCCGAACCCCCCCTCGGAACCCGAATCCCTCCAGTACCGACCCGAACCCCCCCTCGGAACCCGAATCCCCCGGTACGAACCCGAATCCCCCGGTACCGACCCGAACCCCCCCTCGGAACCCCCTCACCCCTCCGGGACCGGACGGGACCTGGAGCGGATCCCTCCGAGTTGGGATCAGCGCCTTTACCGCGAACCCCCCAAAAATCCCCCAAAAATCCCCCAAATCCGCCGCGACCCCCCCCCAAAACCGCCCCCCGCACTCGCCCCTCGCCCCCCGCCGCTCGCCCACCTTGCCCGCGGCTCCCGGCGACCCCGAGCAGGCACAGGAGCAGGATCCGCATGCTCCCGTCCCGCGCTGCCGAGCGGGGCCCGCCGGTGGTCCCGGTGGTCCCGGTAGCCCCGGGGGCGGCGGGTGGTGGCCACCCCCTCCCCCTCTCTCTGCCCCTTTTATTTTTGGGGGTGGGATTTTCGGATTTTGGGGGGGGGTTTGGGTTTTTTGGGTTTTTTTTTGGTGGCCCCCCCAAGGGCCGGGAATGGCCACGGAGCTCCGGAGGCTCCGCTGAGAGAAGGGAGGGGGCGGGGCGGGAGGGGGGGGCGGAGGGGGCGAGGAGGGGGAGGGAGGGAGGGGAGAGGGGGAGGAGGAGGGGGGGGAGGGGGGGAGGGGGCGGGGGATGCGCGCGTGTCACGGGTGGGGAGCGCGGGGGGGAGGGAGGGAGGTTTGGGGTGAGAACGCGGGATTTTGGGGGGAAAATGGGGGGGGTGGGGTGAAAATTTGGGATTTTGAGGAGTAAATTGGGGATTTTGGGGGGCGAATCTGGGTGATTTGGGGGGAAAATGAGGGATTTGGGGGTGAAAATGGGGATTTTTGGGGTGAAAATTGGGATTTGGGGTAAGGATGGGGGGATTTTGGGGTGCGGGTGGGAAGTTTGGGGTGAGAACGGGGGATTTTGGGGAGAAAATGGGGGGCGTGGGGTGAAAATTTGGGATTTTGAGGAGTAAATTTGGGATTTTGGGGTATGAATCTGGGTGATTTGGGGTGTTTTGGGGGGAAATGGGGGAAATTGGAGTGAAAAATGGGGATTTTGGGGTGTGGGACTGGTTTGGGGTGAGAAACGGGGATTTTGTGGTGAAATAGGGATTTGGGGTGTGGATGGGGGTTGGGGTGAAAATTTGGGATTTTGAGGAGTAAATTTGGGATTTTGGGGTGTAAATCTGGATTATTTGGGGTGAAAAATGAGGGATTTTGGGGTGAAAATGAGGGATTTTGGGTTGAGAATGGGGATTTGGGGGTGTGGGAGAGTGGTTTGGGGTGAGAACGGGATTTTGGGGTGAAAATGGCGATTTTGGCATATAAATGGGGGATTTTGGCTGTAAATGTGGGATTTTTCGTGGTGTAAATGTGGGATTTTTGGGGCTCACATCTGTATTTTGGGGTTCACCTCTGCTCCTGTGCACACCTGGACACATCTGGCCCCGCCTGAGCACATCTGGGAGCTCCCCCATCTTCCCCAGAATTTCGAATTTATATTTTTTTTCCTCATTCCTCTTTCTTGATCTTTTCTCTCTCTCTCTCTCTCTCTCCATTTTTTTTTTCCTTTAATCTTAAATATAATTTATTTTTTTCCTCCCTGCCCCGAGGGATTTGGAGGAATCCTGGAAAAAATCCGGGAAGCGGCGCCGGCCCCGCTCCGAGCTCGGAATTTTGGCCAAGGGGATCAGAGGCCGCCCAGCTCCTCCTTCTCAATTTTTTTTTTTTTTTTTTTTTCCATGGAAAAACCCATTTTTTTCCCTCTCTCCTTGGGATTTCCAAACTTCTTTTAAATTTTTTCCTGCTTTCCATCCCGGCCGCCTCACATTCCCGTGACACTCCAAAAAATTCCCAAATTCACTCGAATCCCTGAAGTTTCCAACTCCAAACTCGCGACAAAAAAAGGACAAAAAAAGGGTGAAAAAAAAGCGGATTTTTTGTTATTTTGTTACACGGGGGAATCCCCACCGGGATGAAACTCGCGGGCCCGCGGATTTCATCCCGAATCCGCCCGAATTCTCTCCCAAATTCTTTTCCCGGGGCCCCTCGGAGCTGCCTCCACCCCCAGGAATGTGAGGAGGAGGAGGAGGAGGAGGAGGAGGAGGAGGAGGAGGGAAATCAGAGGTCACGGAGGAGGAGCCGCGAATTCGCTGACGGAATTTTGTGGGGTTTGGGAAAAGCTGCTGGGGAGGGGGAGAGGAGGAGAGACCCCAAAATCTGGGGAGAGAGGGAGGGGAAATCAAGAGCCCAGACCCAGCTGTGACCCAGAGTCATCCCAGAGTTTGGGGCGTTATCCAGAGTTTGCCTCATCCCAATATTTGCCCTGTTATCCCAGTTTTGGGCCCCTTATCCCAATCTTTGCTCAATTATCCTGATTTTTATCTCATTATCCCAGTTTTGGGTCCATTCTCCCAGTTTTGGGTCCATTATCCCAGTTTTGGGTTCATTATCCCAGTTTTGGGCCCATTATCCCAATCTTTGCTCAATTATCCTGATTTTTATCTCATTATCCCAGTTTTGGGTTCATTATCCCAATGTTTGGGTCTGTTATCTTGGTATTTCTCCCATTATTCTCATTTTTATCCCAATATTTGGTCCATTCTCCCAGTTTTGGGTCCATTATCCCAGTTTTGGGTCCATTATCCCAGTTTTGGGCCCCTTATCCCAATCTTTGCCCCATAATCCTCATTTTTTTGCTCATTATCCTGGTATTTGCCCCATTATCCCTGTTATGAGCCCAAAATTCCAGTATTTGCCCCATAATCCTTATTTTTATCTCCTTATCCCACTTTTGGGTCCATTATCCCAGTTTTGGGTTCATTATCCCAGTTTTGGGTCCATTTTCCCAGTTTTGGGTCCATTATCCCAATTTTGGGTTCATTCTCCCAGTTTTGGGTCCATTCTCCCAGTTTTGGGTTCATTCTCCCAGTTTTGGGTCCATTATCCCAGTTTTGGGTTCATTCTCCCAGTTTTGGGTTCATTCTCCCAGTTTTGGGTTCATTATCCCAGTTTTGGGTTCATTCTCCCAGTTTTGGGATTATTCTCAGTACTTTCCCCCAAATCCTGATTTTTGGCTCATTCCCACAGTTTTGGGCCCAAATTCTGGGGAGTTGCCATCCCTGGGTGAGTCCAAAAAAAGGATCCAGTGCTGGGATTTGGGATCCAGTGCTGGGATTTGGGATCCAGTGCTGGGGGACACTGGGGGACACTGGGGGACTCTGATCCCAGAATCACAAAGTCCCAAAATCCCAGAATTCCACAACCCCAAAATCCCAGAATTCCAGAATCCCAGGAACAGGAATCCAAAGATTCCAGGATCCCAAAATCTCAGAATCCCAGGAACCCAAAATTCCAGAATCCTGGAATCCCAGAATAACAAAAAGCCAGAATTCCAGAATTCTGGAACCCCAAAAATTCCAGAATTCCAAAATCCCAGGACCCCAAAATCCCAGAATTCTGAAACCCCAAAATCCCAGAATTTCAGAAATTCCTCGGACACCTCCAGGGATGGGAATTCAACTCCCCCAGGAGGAAATTCCTCCCAAAATTCCTAATTCTGGGGGAACAATTTTGGGAATTTGTGGCACCAAAAAAAAAACTAAAAAAAGCAACGACAAACCCCCCAGAAAACAACAACCAAAAAAAAAATATTTTTTTAATTCCCTTTTATTCCCTCCCCTCGTCCCCCTTAATTCCCGAAATCTCCTTGTTTTTGTCTGGGATTTTGTCTGGCTGTGGGACAGAGGTGACATCTGCCACCAAGGGGGGATTAGACACCTTGTCCCTCTAAATAATTAACTGGGAGGGGACTAATTAATTAATCACAACTAATCAATTAATAAGCTAAATTTATTAATTCAACTAATCCCCGAATAATAATTCATTATTAACCCCCAAACTCCTGAAAAAAATCTGAATTTTCCTCCTTTTTTTTCTCTTTTTTTCATCAAATTCCGGGGTGTTTTCCAGCCCTGCCCCATTCCCAATTCCTCCTTTCCCGGAGGGATTTTGGGATGAAAATTTGGGATTTTGGGATGAAAATTTGGTATTTGGGGTCGGGGACCGCTCATGGTCTCCTGCTGCCACCTCCCGGTCTTTTGGTTTGAAAAGAATTTTCAAAAAATTCCCGGAATTTTCCTTCCCTGCCGGCTTGGGGATGCGGGACGGGGCTGAGAGGAGAAAATCCCATAAAAATGGGGAAGATTTGGGGCTAGAATGGGGAATTTAGGGGATGGAAAGAGGAGGATTTTGGGGTTGGAAGGAGGAGGATTTTGGGATTGGAACGGGAATTTTGGGGATGGAAAAGGGACAAATTTGGGGTCGGAAGGAGAATTTTGGGGCTGGAAGGAGGTGGATTTAGGGTCTGGAAGGAGGAAGATTTGGGGTTGAAGGAGGAGGATTTTGGGGTTGGAACGGGAATTTTGGGGATGGAAAAAGGAAAAATTTGGGGTTGGAAGGAGAAATTTGGGGCTGGAACGGAAATTTTGGGGCTGGAACGAGGTGGATTTAGGGTCTGGAATGAGGAGGATTTTGGGGTTGGAATGAGGAGGATTTGGGGTTGGAAGGAGGAGGATTTGGGGTTGGAAGGAGGAGGATTTGGGGTTGAAATGAGGAGGATTTGGGGTTGGAAGGAGGAGGATTTCGGGGTTGGAATGAGGAGGATTTGGGGTTGGAAGGAGGAGGATTTTGGGGTTGGAATGAGGAGGATTTGGGGTTGGAATGAGGAGGATTTGGGGTTGGAAGGAGGAGGATTTCGGGGTCTGGAGCGGGGATTTTGGGGTCGAAAATTCATTTTGGGCTCGGATATTCCCCCCAGATCTCCCGGCCCTGCAGCCGCCGCCGTGTCCGGAGCCATCGCGATGTCCCCAAGTGTCGCCGGCGCTCGCTGCAAAAGGAAACCAAAACCCACCAAAAGAAAACCTCACACCCTCCTGGGGCACTTAAAAAGAATTAAAATTAATGCAATAAAATGAATTCCCGGCGCCTTTTGGGGTGAGCAGCGCCACCCACGCGACGTGTCCGTGTCCCCACCGCAAGAGGGGTGGCCTGGGGAGGCCGGGGGGAGGAGGAGGAAGGAGCGGAGGAGGAAGGAGCAGAGGAGTCGCCAGGTCGCCTCGCCAGCCCCGAGGGGTCCCCGCGGCTCGGGGGGGTCGCTCGGCGATGTCCCCGCCCGGGGGTCCCCGCTGTCCCCCGGCGCTGCTGGCGCTGCTGCTGGCGCTGGTCCCGAGCCCAGGTGAGGAGGGGGCGCGGGGAAATTCGGGAATTCGGGAATTCCAGGGGAAAGCTGGAAGGGATGGGGGATGGAGCAGGGGGTTAAATGAGGATTTTGGGGTTTTTTTCCCCCGGTTTTCTCACCCCCCCAAAGCGGAGCTCGGGGCCGGTGACGCGGGGCTGGTTCCCCTTCCTGGGCTGGGTGTGGGATTGGGCTGAAAGTCGCGACTTCCCTGTCACGACAGCTCCCGAACCGCCCAGCCAACACTTCCCAAATTCAAATCCCTTTTCTCAACCAGCACGGGCGCGTTTTCCCAGGATTTCGGGGCAGCTGCTGATGGCCGAGAGGTTTTGGTTTGGTTTTTTCCAAAAATCGGCGATTTTGGGGTGTGGGGAGCAGGGGAGCAACGGGATTTGGGAGAAGGTTTGGCCTTGGAGTGGGAAACAGCAGAATTTGGGAGATGGAGCCGCCCCGGGGCATCTCCCGGTGCCTGCAGCATCTTCTGGCCACACCACGGGGTGTTTTTGGTGAGGACTCCAGGATTCGCTGAATCCCAGGATTTCTGAGGTTGGGAAAGAGCTCCGAGGTTTTGGAGCCCAAGCTGGGGTCGATCCCACACCTGGAGACCCAAAGTTCCAGGAATTTCCTGGACACCTCCAGGGGTGGCCACTCCAAACCTCCCCGAGCCCGTTTCAAGGCCTTTTCCTTTTTCCAGGAGGAATTTCCCCAAATTTCCAACCCTGTCCCAGCTCGAGGCTATTCCCTCCTGTCCTGTCCCATTCCCTGGGATCAGAACCCAAATCCCACCCCTGGCAGATCCCGAAATTCCCCCTGGATCCCCCTTTGCTCTAGGCTGAGCCCCCCAGGTCCCCCAGGAGGATTTTGGGACCCTCTCCCACCCCCCTGGCAGCCGCAGGACAAGACAATTCCCGCCTGCTGCCAGAATTTTGGGATCTGGAGCAGCGGGAAAAGCCCCTTCCCATCAATAATCCCCACCCCCACTCCTGCAGGGAAGGATTTTCCACCTTTCCCTGCTCCAGCTTCTGGAATTCCCAAATTTCCTGATCCTCATGGTGTCCCCACACCTGCAGCTTCACCAAATTTTGGCTCTGGAGCCGCTGGAAACTGGATTTTCCAAAGCAAAACCGGCGGTTCTGGGGGACGAAATTCCTGGTGGAAAAAAAAACCCCAAAAAAGGGATGAGTGGAATTTGAAATGGGGGCGGTGGGAAAAAAATGTTTTTCTTTTTTTGGTGGAGGGGGGGGAGTTTTGTGGGTTTGAGCTGCCCCAGAGCTGCCCTGACCACGCAGAGCCCCAGGAAGCGGCGGCGGCCCCGCGGATGTTCCGTGGGGTTTATTTTGGGGGCCTGCGACATCCGGGCTGAGAGAAGAGAAGAGAAAATGCAGAAAGTTGAGAGGAAAGGGGACAGGGGGTGAAAATCCCTGGGATCGGGATGGGGGACGGGGGCAGAACCCGTCTGGGATGGTGGGGAGGGAGTGGGAAATTTGGGATGGGGATGGGGAATGGACAATCAACCGGTCTGGGATAATGAGCAGAGGGTGGAGTTGGAGATTTTGGGATGAGGATGGGGAATGTCTCCTGTGACCAGGAGTGGCCTCGGTGGCCGTGGGGTCTCCCCTGGGGTCCCGACTCAGGGATCGCGGGTTCAGGATTCCAGGAATTCCAAGACCGGGCTGTGACCGCCGGGGGATCGCTGTGCCTGGAGCCGGAGGAACCCGCGTGGGAGTGGAGGGAGATCCAGTGGAGAGCAGCAAAGGATTCGGGATCGCGGTGGAGGATCGCCACGGCCACCAGGGATGGGGATATCTCGTATCCCCCAGGTCCTTTCCATGGGAGAGTCAAATTCCAGCCGGGAATTCTCTCCCTGTGCATCTCCCTGATTGACAAAGGCGATAGCGGCGTCTATAGGGCTGAATTTGAGGATTCCTCTGAGAATTTCTCGATTTTCAACCGGTACTTCCGAGTGTCCGTGTGGGGTGAGTGGCTGGGTCCTTGTGTCCTTCTGTCCCTGTGTTCTTTTGTCCTTCTGTCCCCTCTCATTGTCCCTGTCCCCACAGACCCCATCCCGGAGCCATCCCTGCAATCCCAGATCCTGGAATGGGATCGGGGTTGGTGCCGCCTATCCCTGTGTCCCTGTCCCTGTGTCCCTGTCCCTGTGTCCCTGTCCCTCTGTCCTCATTCCCTGTCCCTCTGTCCCCTCACTCTGTCTGTCCCTGTCCCCACAGACCCCATCCCGGAGCCATCCCTGCAATCCCAGATCCTGGAATGGGATCGGGGTTGGTGCCGCCTGTCTCTGTGTCCCTGTCCCTGTGTCCCTGTCCCTCTGTCCTCATTCCCTGTCCCTCTGTCCTCTCTCACTCTGTCTGTCTGTCCCTGTCCCCACAGACCCCATCCCGGAGCCATCCCTGCAATCCCAGATCCTGGAATGGGATCGGGGTTGGTGCCGCCTGTCCCTGTGTCCCTGTCCCTCTGTCCTCATTCCCTGTCCCTCTGTCCTCTCTCACTCTGTCTGTCTGTCCCTGTCCCCACAGACCCCATCCCGGAGCCATCCCTGCAATCCCAGATCCTGGAATGGGATCGGGGTTGGTGCCGCCTGTCTCTGTGTCCCTGTCCCTGTGTCCCTGTCCCTCTGTCCTCATTCCCTGTCCCTCTGTCCTCTCTCACTCTGTCTGTCTGTCCCTGTCCCCACAGACCCCATCCCGGAGCCATCCCTGCAATCCCAGATCCTGGAATGGGATCGGGGTTGGTGCCGCCTGTCCCTGCTCTGCTCCAGCCCCGGGAACGGGAACGTCTCCATCAGCTGGGAATGTCCCGAGGAGCCCCCGGAATCCCCGAAATCCACAGAACCCCCAAACTCCACGGAACTCCCAAAATCCCCAGAATCCCCAGAATCCCAGCGGTTCCAGTGGGTCCCCGAAGATGCCGAACCCCAAATTTGTCTCTGCAACCTCAGCAACGCCGCGGGCTGGAGAGCGGCCCCGGCCCCGCTCACCTGCACAGGTGAATCCTCCTTGGGAATTCCAGGGAATTGCCTGAATTTTCCAGGATTTAAAGGTCAGAAGTGGGGTGGGGGAAAACTACTGGGGAAAAAATTAGGGAAATGTAATATCCTAATTACAAATACATATATATTTTTGTAGATATGAAATAATTATTTTTTAAATTTAGGTTTTGTGTGGAATTGATGCTATTCTTCGTGTGTGTTCTTTCAAAATCTAATCTTATTTTACATATGAAAAATCGATTTATAAATGCAAAAAACATACATATATTTATTTATATAGTATACTTATTTATGTATTTATTTGTGTAATATATTTATGTATAATTCATGTTTATTTTTATATAGGAATCTACTTATTTATATAACAGACAATTATCTCTATAAAATCTATACTTCTTTATTGATAAAATATAAATTTGTCTTCATATATAAAAATATATTAATTTATAAGTAAATATTAAACAAATTTAATTTGTATTATAACATTTGCAATTTATTTTTATTTTTATAATTATTACTATTATTATTAGTAGTAGTAGTAATAGTAGTAGTATTTCAATAATGAATTATATATTAAACCCAAACTCAATTTTAAATCATTAATCCTCATTAATTTCAACATTCTAAAATTCTACATTAGGCAAAATTACGGGTTTGGCTATTCCGGGATTTCTGGAATGGTTTGGGTGGGGACAGCCCTTAAATCCCAGCCCAGGATTCTGGGACCCCTTTTCCAGGAATTCCAGGGAATTTCAACCTCTGCACAGCGCTGGCTGTGGACATTGGGCAGATCTTGGTCATTGTCCTCATCTGGGTCTGCTGGATCTGCTGGAGGAGGACAACGAAGAGAAGGAAGGAGAATTCCCGGGAAGGTTTGTGGGGAATAACCAAGAGGGAGGGATTTGGGGGCTGTGACCCTGAAATCTGGGAATTCTGAGCCCAAAAGTCAGGGAATTCTGAGCCCAAAATCTTGGAATTCTGATGGCAAACTGACCCTTGGAACACCAAAATCTGGGAATTCTTACCCTTGGAAACCCTGCCCAAAATCTGGGAACCCTTATCCCAAAGTCACCCTTGGAACCTCTAAGTCCAGAAGTCTGGAAGCCCAAAATCTGGGAGTTCTAATCCCAAACTCACTCTTGGAATCCGAATTTGGGGGTTCTGACCCCAAAGTGACCCCAAAATCTGGGAATTTTGACTCTTGCATCCTCTGCAAAAATTCCGTGAATTCTGACCCAAATCAGACCCCGGGAACCCCAAGTTTAGAACCCCAAAATGTGAGAACGGCCCTTCCCACCCAAAAATCTGGGAATGGTCCTTTGTCCTAGGGTACAATGCAAAGATGTGCCCAAAAGTCCATGTTCATCACCATGTGTTAAACCAGGAGATGCAGTGACCCTTATCTCTGTGAGAGAAATCTCCTGTTAATGGGCCAGGTGTTGAATCAGGATATTTCCTGTTAATGGGCCAGGTGTTGAACCAAGATATCTCCTGTTAATGGGCCAGGTGTTGAATCAGGATATTTCCTATTAATGGGCCAGGTGTTGAACCAAGATATCTCCTGTTAATGGGCCAGGTGTTCAAAATCAAATGGGGCAGTGATTCTTATTTATGTGGGGATATCCTCTGTTAATGGGCCATCTGTTTAAAATCAGATGGAGCAGTTATCCCTATTTATGTGGGGATATCCTCTGTTAATGGGCCATCTATCAAATGGAGTAGTGATTCTTATTTATGTGGGGATATCCTTTGTTCATGGGCCATCTGTTAAAAATCAGATTGAGCAGTTATCCCTATTTATGTGGAAATATCCTCTGTTAATGGGCCATCTATCAAATGGAGTAGTGATTCTTATTTATGTGGGGATATCCTCTGTTAACGAGCCAAGTGTTGAAAATCAAATGGAGCAGTTATCCCTATTTATGTGGGGATATCCTCTCTTAATGGGCCATCTGTTTAAAATCAAATGGAGCAGTTATCTCTATTTATGTGGGGATATCCTCTCTTAATGGGCCATCTGTTGAAACCAGGAGAGGCAGTGATTTTTGTTTCTGTGCAAGACATCACCCATTAATGGGCCAGGTGTTAAAACCAGTTGGGACAGAGATTTTTATCTCTGTGTCAAATATCTTCTGTTAATGGGCCAGCTGTTATACACCAGGTGTGGTGGTGATCCTCATCTCTCTTAGGATATCTCCTGTTAATGGGCCAGGTGTTAAAACAAAATGGGGCAGCGTTCTTTATTTTTCCAGACCCGTCCTCCCTCCGGGAGATATCTCCTGTTGATGTACCATTAAATCTCCCTGTATGACTGATAAAATTACATCATCCCCTTGGAAGATGCTCTACCCGGGGGGAGGAGCCAAACCTTTCCTATCTGGATAAAACCTGAGATTTGGAACACCAGAGCAACCTTTACCCACTAGTTTGCAGATGACAAGAGCTACCAGGATGTTCTACAGGACCACAACAAGTCCATTTCATCTGGACTGCTGCCACTACCAGAACCAGCAGGGTGTTGGGTTGTATTCTCACTCTGGCAATTTTTTTTTTTTTTTTTTTTACTGTTGTATGGTTTGTTGTTTTTTTTCCTTCTTCTTTGCATATTAAATTGTATTTCTGCCTTGGACTCTCTCACTGGTTTTGCTTTCAAAGCATTACACCAGGAATCAAGGATCCCAAAATCCCAGGAATTTCTTGGACACCTCCAGAGATGGGGATCCAACCCTCACAGAGCCCCTTCCAGCCAGGAGGAAATTCCCCCTGAAATCGCTGATTCAGGAGGAACAAATTCGGGAATTGTGACACCAAAAAAATAAACCAAAACCAAAACAAAAACATCCCCAGAACCCACAACCACAACACAACCTAACAGGAAAAAATGGAAAGAAAGAAAAAGAAAATATAAAAATAAAGAAGGGGTGTTTTGGAGCAGCTCTGGCATCATTCCAAAATTTCTCCAAGGTGTGTTTTCATCCCCTTGGAATATTTTTTCCATTTTACTCACTCCCCTTGTTCCCCTTAATTCCCGAAATCTCTGTGAATTTTGGGGTTGGAAGGAGGAGGGTTTGGGAACAGAAAGGAGGAGAAATTTGGAGCTGGAATGAGGAGGATTCGGGGACTAGAATGAGGAGTATTTTAGGGTCTGGAGCGGGGATTTTGGGGTCGAAAATTCATTTTGGGCTCGGATATTCCCCCCCAGATCTCCCGGCCCTGCAGCCGCCGCCGTGTCCGGAGCCATCGCGATGTCCCCAAGTGTCGCCGGCGCTCGCTGCAAAAGGAAACTAAAACCCACCAAAAGAAAACCTCTCACACCCTCTTTGGGCACGTAAAACAAATTAAAATTAATGCAATAAAATGAATTCCCGGCGCGTTTTGGGGTGAGCAGCGCCACCCACGCGACGTGTCCGTGTCCCCACCGCAAGAGGGGTGGCCTGGGGGGGCCGGGGGGGAGGAGGAGGAAGGAGCGGAGGAGGAAGGAGCAGAGGAGTCGCCAGGTCGCCTCGCCAGCCCCGAGGGGTCCCCGCGGCTCGGGGGGGTCGCTCGGCGATGTCCCCGCCCGGGGGTCCCCGCTGTCCCCCGGCGCTGCTGGCGCTGCTGCTGGCGCTGGTCCCGAGCCCAGGTGAGGAGGGGGCGCGGGGAAATTCGGGAATTCGGGAATTCCAGGGGAAAGCTGGAAGGGATGGGGGATGGAGCAGGGGGTTAAATGAGGATTTTGGGGGTTTTTTCCCCCGGTTTTCTCACCCCCCCAAAGCCGAGCCCGGGGCCGGTGACGCGGGGCTGGTTCCCCTTCCTGGGCTGGGTGTGGGATTGGGCTGAAAGTCGCGACTTCCCTGTCACGACAGCTCCCGAACCGCCCAGCCAACACTTCCCAAATTCAAATCCCTTTTCTCAACCAGCACGGGCGCGTTTTCCCAGGATTTCGGGGCAGCTGCTGATGGCCGAGAGGTTTTGCTTTGGTTTTTCCAAAAATCGGCGATTTTGGGGTGTGGGGAGCAGGGGAGCAGCGGGATTTGGGAGAAGGTTTGGCCTTGGAGCGGGAAACAGCAGAATTTGGGAGATGGAACCACCCCGGGGCGTCTCCCGGTGCCTGCAGCATCTTCTGGCCACACCACGGGGTGTTTTTGGTGACGACTCCAGGATTCGCTGAATCCCAGGATTTCTGAGGTTGGGAAAGAGCTCCGAGGTTTTGGAGCCCAAGCTGGGGTCGATCCCACACCTGGAGACCCAAAATTCCAGGAATTTCCTGGACACCTCCAGGGGTGGCCACTCCAAACCTCCCCGAGCCCCTTTCAAGGCCTTTTCCTTTTTCTAGGAAGAATTTCCCCAAATTTCCAACCCTGTCCCAGCTCGAGGCTATTCCCTCCTGTCCTGTCCCATTCCTTGGGATCAGATCCCAAATCCCACCCCTGGCAGATCCCGAAATTCCCCCTGGATCCCCCTTTGCTCCAGGCTGAGCCCCCCCAGTTCCCCCAGGAGGATTTTGGGACCCTCTCCCACCCCCCTGGCAGCAGCAGGAAAAGACAATTCCCGCCTGCTGCCGGAATTTTGGGATCTGGAGCAGCGGGAAAAGCCCCTTCCCATCAATAATCCCCACCCCCACTCCTGCAGGGAAGGATTTTCCACCTTTCCCTGCTCCAGCTTCTGGAATTCCCAAATTTCCTGATCCTCATGGTGTCCCCACACCTGCAGCTTCACCAAATTTTGGCTCTGGAGCCGCTGGAAATTGTGGATTTTCCGAAGCAAAACCGGCGGTTCTGGGGGACGAAATTCCTGGTGGAAAAAAAAACCCCAAAAAAGGGATGAGTGGAATTTGAAATGGGGGCGGTGGGAAAAAAATGTTTTTCTTTTTTTGGTGGAGGGGGGGGAGTTTTGTGGGTTTGAGCTGCCCCAGAGCTGCCCTGACCACGCAGAGCCCCAGGAAGCGGCGGCGGCCCCGCGGATGTTCCGTGGGGTTTATTTTGGGGGCCTGCGACATCCGGGCTGAGAGAAGAGAAGAGAAAATGCAGAAAGTTGAGAGGAAAGGGGACAGGGGGTGAAAATCCCTGGGATCGGGATGGGGGACGGGGGCAGAATCGGTCTGGGATGGTGGGAAGGGAGTGGGAAATTTGGGATGGGGATGGGGAATGGACAATCAACCAGTCTGGGATAATGAGCAGAGGGTGGAGTTGGAGATTTTGGGATGGGGATGGGGAATGTCTCCTGTGACCAGGAATGGCCTCGGTGGCCGTGGGGTCTCCCCTGGGGTCCCGACTCAGGGATCGCGGGTTCAGGATTCCAGGAATTCCAAGACCGGGCTGTGACCGCCGGGGGATCGCTGTGCCTGGAGCCGGAGGAACCCGCGTGGGAGTGGAGGGAGATCCAGTGGAGAGTGAAAATGGATTCGGGATCGCGGTGGAGGATCGCCACGGCCACCAGGGATGGGGATGTCTCGTATCCCCCAGGTCCTTTCCATGGGAGAGTCAAATTCCAGCCGGGAATTGTCTCCCTGTGCATCTCCCCGATTGACAAAGGCGATAGCGGCGTCTATAAGGCTGAATTTGAGAATTCCTCTGGGAATTTCTCGATTTTCCACCGGTGCTTCCGAGTGTCCGTGTGGGGTGAGTGGCTGTGTCCTTGTGTCCTTCTGTCCCTGTGTTCTCTTGTCCTCCTGTCCCCTCTCATTGTCCCTGTCCCCACAGACCCCATCCCGGAGCCATCCCTGCAATCCCAGATCCTGGAATGGGATCGGGGTTGGTGCCGCCTGTCCCTCTGTCCTTATTCCCTGTCCCTCTGTCTCCTGTCCCTCTGTCTCCTGTCCCTCTGTCCTCTCTCACTCTGTCTGTCTGTCCCTGTCCCCACAGACCCCATCCCGGAGCCATCCCTGCAATCCCAGATCCTGGAATGGGATCGGGGTTGGTGCCGCCTGTCCCTGTGTCCCTGTCCCTGTGTCCCTGTCCCTCTGTCCTCATTCCCTGTCCCTCTGTCCTCTCTCACTCTGTCTGTCTGTCCCTGTCCCCACAGACCCCATCCCGGAGCCATCCCTGCAATCCCAGATCCTGGAATGGGATCGGGGTTGGTGCCGCCTGTCCCTGCTCTGCTCCAGCCCCGGGAACGGGAACGTCTCCATTAGCTGGGAATGTCCCGAGGAGCCCCCGGAATCCCCGAAATCCACAGAACCCCCAAACTCCACGGAACTCCCAAAATCCCCAAAATCCCAGCGGTTCCAGTGGGTCCCCGAAGATGCCGAACCCCAAATTTGTCTCTGCAACCTCAGCAACGCCGCGGGCTGGAGAGCGGCCCCGGCCCCGCTCACCTGCACAGGTAAATCCTCCTTGGGAATTCCAGGGAATTGCCTCAATTTTCCAGGATTTAAGCCCCGATTTAAAGGATTGAATTCGCAGCCTAATTCCAGGATTTTGGGAGATCTTTTTCAGGAATTCCAGGGAATTTGGGGCTCTGGGCAGCGCTGGGCGGGGCCGCGGGGCTGAGCCTGATCCTGATCCTGATCCTCGGGGTCTGCTGGAGGAGGAGGAGGAGGAGGAAGGAGAATTCCCGGGAAGGTTTGTGGGGAATGTCGGAGAGGGAGGGAATTTGGGGGCTGTGACCCCGAAATCTGGGAATTCTGAGCCCAAAATCTGGGAATTCTTATCCCAAAATCGGGGAAGTCAGAGCCAAGAATCTGGGAGTTTGTAACCCTAAAATCTGGGAGTTCTGAGCCCAAAATCTGGGAATTCTTACCCGAAACTCATCCTTGGAACCTCAAAATCTGGGAATTCTTATCCCAAAATCTGGGAGTTTGTAACCCTAAAATCTGGGAATTCTGAGCCCAAAATCTGGGAATTCAGAGCCGAGAACCTGCGAGTTTGGAACCCCAAAATCTGGGAATTCTGAGCCCCAAAATCTGGGAGTTTGGAACCTCAAAATCTAGGAATTCTGACCTGAATAACTGGGAATTCAGAGTCGAGAATCTGAGAGTTTGGAACCCCAAAATCTGAGAATTCTGAGCCCCAAAATCTGGGAATTTGGGACCCCAAAATCTGGGAATTTGGAACCCCAAAATCTGGGAATTCTGACCCCACAGATCCCCCCGGAGCCCCCGCGGGACCCCCGGAGCAGCAGCTGACCGTCTACGCCGAGGTGGGAGACAAGAACCCCGTGAGTGTCACCCCAAAATCCAGGAATGTTCCTTCCTATCCCAAAAATCCGGGAATCTTCTTTCCTTCCCATCCCAAAAAATCCGGGAATGTTCCTTCCTTCCCATCCCAAAAATCTGGGAATGTTCCTTCCCAAAATCTGGGTATGTCCCACCAGAAAATCTGGGACTGTTCCTATTCCCACCCCAAAATCTGGGAATGTCCTGGAATATTGGGAATCCAAATTTGATCCCTTTTAACCAGGAGGAAACTTCAGGAGGAAATTCCAAGAGAAAATTCTATGAGGAAATTCCAGGAAGAAATGACTTCTGTTTGGGAATATTTGGAATATTGGGAATGCCAAATTTGATCCTTTTTAACTATTCTATTCTATTCTATTCTATTCTATTCTATTCTATTCTATTCTATTCTATTCTATTCTATTCTATTCTATTCTATTCTATTCTATTCTATTCTATTCTATTCCATTCCATTCCATTCCATTCCATTCCATTCCATTCCATTCCATTCCATTCCATTCCATTCCATCCATTCCATTCCATTCCATTCCATTCCATTCCATTCTTCAATTTTAAAAATTTTGTTCATTTTTTTAATAAATAAATAATATTTTTTAAAATTTCTGTGTCCCCAGCCCAGGACCAGCGAGGCCCCTGGGGAAGGAGCCACCATCTACTCCGTGGTCACTCACAGGACACTGGTAGGGTCATTCCAAATTTTCAAAATCCATTTTTATCCCAACATTTGGGATTTTTTTGGTGCATCCTGAATCTTTTTTTCCCCTGGCAGGAGAATCCCAGGCACCAGGAGGAACCCAGGGATTTCACTGTTTATGCCACGGTCCAGAGGGTGAGGCTGTGCTGGAGGGTCCCCAATTTTGGGAACACCAAATTTATGTCCCCAACACCAAATCTGTGTCCCTAATTTTTGGAGACACCAAATCCACGTCCCAAAGTTTTAGAGACACCAAATCCTTGTCCCCAACACAAAATTCACATCCCCAATTTTTGGGAACACCAAATCCATGTTCCAAATCTTTTGGGGACACCAAATACATGTCATCAATTTTTGGGGGACACCAAATCTTTGTCCCCAACACCAAACCCATGTCCCCAAATCTTTTGGGGACACCAAATCCGTGTCCCCCGAGATTTTGGGATCATTTTCCTGCTTCTCCCAACTGTGATTTTCCCTTTTTTTTCCCCCCACAGCCTCCCTCCATCAAGAAGAAGAGGCTGGACCGAGCTCTGGTCTCCACTGCCTACTTGGAGGTGATGGAAAAATTCACTTGGGGTTTTTTGGGATCCTAAAAAATCCCAAAAATCTCCTAAACCCGACCTTTTTTTTTTTTTTTTTTTTTTTTTTTTTTTTTTTTTTTTTTTGTAGGATAATGTGGATTACAGGTACTTGGGACTCCCAAATCCTAAACACCCCTAAAATCTTGGAATTGTCATCCCCATGGAATTCAACTGCAGCATCCAATGGGATCCCATCCGATGGAATAGAAAGATCCAGGAATTTGGAGTTTTTTTCCCAAAATTCAGCCCCAGCAGCACCTTGGAGAGAAGATTTTGGGGTGGAAAATTCTTTGGAATGGATGGATTTGGGATTGGGGGGAGAGGGAATTTTGGGGGGGGGTTTAGGGTTAGGAAAATCTGGGAATTTTTTATTTTTAATTTTTTTTTTTTGTAAATACAGCTGGGCTGCACAATTAACTCGTTTGGATTTTTTTTTCCCTCCTAAAATCCATCCAAAAATCCCATTAGAGAGGAAGAATTTCCCCTAAAATTCCCCAAATTCTCTTTAGGGAATTCCTTAAATCCCACCCAAACCCCCCCCGGACCATCCCCACCCTCTCAAACCCCAAACCGTAATTAACCGCCCTCATTTGCATACAGCATTAATTAACATCGCGCCACCGCGGGGAGGTGACATTGGTGACACCGGTGACGTCATCGGCGCAGGGACGGAAATGGGGCAGGGCCCAGCGGGGGTCGCGGGGGTCCCTTTGTCCCTTTTTGTCCCTTTTTGTCCCTTTTTGTCCCTTTTGTCCTTTTCCGTGCCCCGCCCGTGGGAAAAGCCCGCGGCCCTTTGTCCCCAGGGAGGGGCGGGGAGGAAACCCCGGCGGGAATTGCGGTCCCACAGAATTCCCAAAGAATCCTCGGGATTTGGGGAAAGAATTCCCAAAGAATCCTCGGGATTTGGGGAAAGAATTCCCAAAGAATCCCCGGGACTGCTTTGGGGTTTAGGGAAAGAATTCCCGGGATTTGGGGAAAGAATTCCCAAAGAATCCCCGGGACTGCTTTGGGGTTTAGGGAAAGAATTCCCGGGATTTGGGGAAAGAATTCCCAAAGAATCCCCGGGATTTGGGGAAAGAATTCCCAGAGAATCCCCGGGACTGCTTTGGGGTTTAGGGAAAGAATCCCCGGGATTGGTTTGGGGTTTAGGGAAATAATTCCCGGGATTTGGGGAAAGAATTCCCAAAGAATCCCCGGGACTGCTTTGGGGTTTAGGGAAAGAATTCCCGGGATCTGGGGAAAGAATTCCCAAAGAATCCCCGGGACTGCTTTGGGGTTTAGGGAAAGAATTCCCGGGATTTGGGGAAAGAATTCCCAAAGAATCCCCGGGACTGCTTTGGGGTTTAGGGAAAGAATTCCCGGGATTTGGGGAAAGAATTCCCAAAGAATTCCCGGGATTTGGGGAAAGAATTCCCAGAGAATTCCCGGGATTGGTTTGGGGTTTAGGGAAAGAATTCCCGGGATTTGGGGAAAGAATTCCCAAAGAATTCCAGGGATTGGTTTGGGGTTCGGGGAAGAATTCCCGGGATTTGGGGAAAGAATTCCCAGAGAATTCCCGGGATTTGGGGAAGAATTCCCAAAGAATTCCCGGGATTTGGGGAAAGAATTCCCAGAGAATTCCTGGGATTTGGGGAAAGAATTCCCAAAGAATCCCCGGGACTGCTTTGGGGTTTAGGGAAAGAATTCCTGGGATTTGGGGAAAGAATTCCCAGAGAATTTCAGGGATTGGTTTGGGGTTCAGGGGAGAATTCCCACAGTATTCCCAGGATTGTTTCAGGGTTGGGAGAAAGAATTCCCAGGATTGTTTTGGGGTTTGGGGAAGAATTCCCAAAGAATTCTAGGGATTGGGGGAAGAATTCCCATGGAATTCCCGGGAATGTTTTAGGGTTTGGGGAAAGAATTCCAGGAGAAGCGAGGCTGAGCTGGGATGGATCCCAGAATTCCAGGAATTCCCTCCAGGGATGGGGATCCAACCCTCCCTGAGCCCCTTCAAATCCTCCCAACCCTTTTTCCATGGAAAATTCATCCCAAATTTCCAACCCTGGCACAGCTCGAGGACATTCCCTCCTGTCCTGTCCCATTCCCTGGGATCAGATCCCAAATTTCCCCTGGGATCAGATCCCAAATCCCCCCTGGCAGATCCCAAATTTCCCCTGGCAGATCCCAAATCCCCCCTGGATCCCCCTTTTCTCCAGGATTCCCTGCACATTCCCAGCAGGACAATCCCTGGAATTGCATCCCTGGATTCTCCCCTGTTTTTATTTCCACCCAAATTTGGGAATCCTGGGGCCAAATCTGGGAATTCCAAAGGACAAAACTCCACCAGGAAAAACCCTCAGGGTTAATTGGGGCACTAATTACACCCCACTAATTAACACACCCAGCTCCAAATCATCCCAGGATGATAATCCCACCCTCTGGAAAACTCTCAGCTCTCCAAACTGGGAAAAGGGATTAAATTCCAATTTTTTATGTTTTGAGCTGCAAAGCAGGAAAATCCAGGTGATTAACGAGCTTTTATTAACGAGGGGAGTTCAGGACACAAGGAGCAGCAGGATTTCCCTGGATTTGGGATTTACAGAGCCAGACCCAGCTTTTCCAAGAAGTTTTTTGGGATTTTAAGAGGAGCAGAGGAATTCCAGGATTTGGGAAGAACCACCCTTCCCTCTCTGGAAAAAAAGCACAGTCTGGGAACAAGGAAAAAAAAAAAAAAATCCTGCTGAATGTGGGGGGAAAAACTTCAATCCAGGGTGGGGAAAAAAGCTGGAAAAGAGGATGGGAATGGTCAAGGGAGGGGTTGGGGTGGAAGGTGGAGAGGGAATTCCCTGATCCAGGAGAATTCCTAACGGAACTGCAGCGGGCTGATGCGCAGCCCCAGCACGTCCTTGCCGATCTCCGTCACCTGCAGAGACAAAAATGGGATTTAGGGTGGAAATTTGGGGATTTAGGGTGGAAATTGGGGATTTAGGGGTGGAAATTTGGGGATTTAGGGGTGGAAATTGGGGATTTAGGGTGGAAATTGGGGATTTAGGGGTGGAAATTTGGGATTTATGGAGATATTTCCACGGATGGATGAAACGCCCCCTCAGCCTCCTCCAGACCAACCAGGCCCAACTCCCACAGGCCTCCCCTGTGGGAAAACTGTGCCAGAGCCCAAATCCCCTCTCAGAGGAGACATTTCCATGGATATTGGAGATACTTCCATGGGTACTGAAGATATTTCCATGGATATTGAAGATATTTCCATGGATATTGGAGATACTTCCATGGATATTGGAGATACTTCCATGGATATTGGAGATATTTCCATGGATTGATGAAATCCCCCCTCAGCCTCCTCCACACCAACCAGGCCCAACTCCCACAGCCCTTCCATGTGGCATGATGGCTCCCTGCCCCTTAACATGGCAATCCCCTCAGCACACACACACACACACCATGTCAGCCCTGAGGGCAGCCCTGAGCCCTCACAGCCGAGCCAGGCCAGGATGATGGCTCCCAGCCCCTCAGCACACGCCATGTCAGCCCTGAGCCCTCACTGCTGAGCCCAGGCGGGATGATGGCTCCCATCCCCTCAGCACACGCCATGTCAGCCCTGAGGGCAGCCCTGAGCCCTCACTCCCCTCACAGCCGAGCCCAGGCGGGACGATGGCTCCCATCCCCTCAGCACACACACACACCATGTCAGCCCTGAGCCCTCACAGCCGAGCCCAGGCAGGACGATGGCTCCCAGCCCCTCAGCACACACACCATGTCAGCCCTGAGCCCTCACAGCCGAGCCCAGGCAGGACGATGGCTCCCCGCCCCTCAGCACACACACCATGTCAGCCCTGAGCCCGCAAAGCCGAGCCCAGGCGGGACGATGGCTCCCTGCCCCTCAGCACACACACCATGTCAGCCCTGAGCCCTCACAGCTGAGCCCAGGCGGGACGATGGCTCCCATCTCCTCAGCACACACACACACCATGTCAGCCCTGAGCCCTCACAGCCGAGCCCGGCCAGGATGATGGCTCCCATCCCCTCAGCACACACACCATGTCAGCCCTGAGGGCAGCCCTGAGCCCTCACTCCCCTCACAGCCGAGCCAGGCCAGGATGATGGCTCCCAGCCCCTCAGCACACACACCATGTCAGCCCTGAGCCCTCACAGCCGAGCCCAGGCAGGATGATGGCTCCCAGCCCCTCAGCACACACACACACCATGTCAGCCCTGAGCCCTCACAGCCGAGCCCAGGCGGGACGATGGCTCCCAGCCCCTCAGCACACACACACACACACACCATGTCAGCCCTGAGCCCTCACAGCCGAGCCCAGGCAGGACAATGGCTCCCCGCCCCTCACCGTGGTGACGCGGCAGATCTGCCCGCGGAACTCGGGGCTGTAGCAGGCGCCGCTGAGGGGGCAGCGCTCCAGGGCCTTGCCGCGGTAGATGGGCCGGAAGGAGGCGGCGCAGATGTCGAAGGGGTTGTGCTGGTCGTAGTTGAGCTGGTGAGTGTCCACCGGGTTCTTCTCGCACGCCGCAAGGATCTTCCGCGTCTGCGCGGGGACAGCGCGGGAATTGAGGGATTGAGGGGTTAGGGGATGGGACAGAACAGGAATTGAGGGGTTAGGGGATGGGACAGAATGGGAATTGAGGGGTTAGGGGATGGGACAGAACGGGAATTGAGGGGTTAGGGGATGGGACAGCCCGAAAATGGGGCATGGTGGGGGTTAGGGGACAAGAACATCCCAAAAAAAGGGTCACAGCTTGGGTTTGGGGACAGGGGCATTTGGGCACAGGGACATTTTGGCACAGGAACATTTGGGCACAGGGACATTTGGGGACAGGGACATTTGGGCACAGGAACATTTGGGCACAGGAACATTTGGGCACAGGGACATTTGGGGACAGGAACATTTGGGACAGGGATATTTTGGCACAGGAACATTTGGGCACAGGAACATTTGGGCACAGGAACATTTGGGGACAGGGACATTTGGGCACAGGGACATTTGGGGACAGGGACATTTGGGGACAGGGACATTTGGGCACAGGAACATTTGGGCACAGGAACATTTGGGGACAGGGACATTTGGGCACAGGGACATTTGGGCACAGGGCCACTCGGGGTCCCACCTGCTGGGCCACCTCGGGCTTGGGGCCGAGCTCGAGCAGGCGCCGGGCGAAGGTGGCGGCGCTTTTGAAGTTCTTGAGTTTGAAGAAGAGGTTGAGGGCGGTGCGGAGCACCAGGATCATGTGCACGGGCTGCAGGTTGGAGTGTGTGAAGTAGGCGGCCATCTGCCAGGGAAAGGAGACAAAACTGGGGTTAAATCCTTGGCAATAAAGGGAATTATGACAGGGAATCCCTCGGTGCCAGGCAGCCCCTGTTGTGTTTGCGTTGAAGAGAGAATTCCAAATTTCCAGTGAGGCTTTTTCCACCTCAGGAATCTCACATTTCTCCCTTCAGGAATTCCGCATTTTCCACCTCAGGAATTTCACATTTTCCACCTCAGGAATTCCGCATTTTCCACCTCAAGAATTCTCACATTTTCCACATCAGGAGTTTCCACATTTTCTCCTCAGAAATCCCACCTTTTTCCCTCAGTAGTTCCCTCATTTCCCTCTCAGGAATTCCACATTTTCCACCTCAGGAATTTCCATATTTTCCCCCCAGTAATTCCCACATTTCCCTCTCAGGAATTCCACATTTTCCACCTCAGGAGTTTCCATATTTTTCCCCTCAGAAATCTCACATTTTCCACCTCAGAAATTCCCACATTTTCCCCTCAGTAATTCCCTGATTTTCCCCTCAGTAATTCCCTGGTTTTTCCCCTTGGGAATTTTGTGGTTTTCCCTCAGAAATTCCCACATTTTCCACCTCAGTAATTCCCTGTTTTCCCCACATTCTCCCCTCACCTCACAGATCCTCTTCTGCTGCTCCAGTGTCTCCTTGGGCAGTTTCTTCCTCTCGATCTCCATGGACAATCCCACGATGTATTCCCGGCAAATGGCGACCAGCTGCTGTGCCTTTGGGTCAAACTCAAGAGTCAAACCCTTCCCTGGGGACACCCCAGCATTCCCCCTCAGCAATTCCCAATTTTTCCCCCCTCAGAAATTCCATATTTTCCAGGGCAGCATTCTCACATTTTCCCCTCAAGGACTCCCACATTCCTCCCTCAGAATCCCCACATTTCCCCCTCAGAATCCATCCTCACATTTCCCCCCTCAGCATTCCCACATTCTCCCCTCAGAAATCCCCCCCATTTCCCCTCAGAATCCCCACATTTTCCCCTCAGAATTCCCACATTCCCCCCTCAGAATCTCCACATTCTCCCCTCAGGATTCTCACATTCCCCCCTCAGCATTCCCACATTCCCCCCTCAGCATTCCCACATTCTCCCCTCAGAATCCCCCCATTTCCCCTCAAAAATCCTCACATTCTCTCCTCAAAAATCCCCACATTCTCTCCTCAGAAATCCCCACATTTCCCCCTCAGCATTCCCCACATTTTCCCCTCAGAAATCCCCACATTTTCCCTCTCAGAATCTCCACATTTCCCCCTCAGAATCCATCCCCACATTTCCCCCCTCAACATTCTGACATTCCCCCCTCATAATCCCCACATTCCCCCCCTCAGCATTTCCACATTTCCCCCTCAGAATCCCCACATTCCCCCCTCAGAAATCCCCCCCATTTTCCCCTTCGGAATGGAATCCCCACGTTCCCCCCTCAACATCCCCACATTCCCCCCTCAGAATCCCCCTATCCCTCCCTCAGAATTCCCACATTCCCCCCTCAGAAATCCCCACATTTCCCCCTCAGAATCCATTCCCACATTCCCCCCTCAGAATCCCCCCATTTCCCCTCAGAAATCCCCACATTTCCCCCTGATAATCCATCCCCACATTTCCCCCTCAACATTCCCACATCCCCCCTCAGAATCCCCACATTCCCCCCTCAGAATCCCCCTATCCCTCCCTCAGAATTCCCACATTCCCCCCTCAGAAATCCCCATTCCCCCTCAGAAATCCCCACATTTCCCCCTCAGAATCCATTCCCACATTCCCCCCTCAGAATCCATTCCCACATTCCCCCCTCAGAATCCCCCCATTTCCCCTCAAAAATCCCCCCATTTCTCCCTGATAATCCATCCCCACATTTCCCCCTCAACATTCCCACATCCCCCCTCAGAATCCCCACATTTCCCCTCAGAATCCCCACATTTTCCCCTTAGAAATCCCCACATTCTCCCCTCAGAATCCATCCCCACATTTCCCCCCTCAGCATTCTGACATTCCCCCCTCATAATCCCCACATACCTCCCCTCAGCATTTCCACATTTCCACATTTCCCCCTCAGCATTCCCACATTCCCCCCTCAGCATTCCCACATTCCCCCCTCAGCATTCCCACATTCCCCCCTCAGAATCCATCCCCACATTCCCCCCTCAGAATCCCCCCATTTCCCCTCAGAATCTCCCCATTTCCCCTCAGCACCTCAGCGATCTCCTGCTTGTTGTCCACCACCAGCAGGGGCACGCTGAGCAGGATCAGCCGGAATTTCTCCACGGCCTCCTCGAATTTGCCGGCGGTGGTCAGCTGGTAGCAGAGCTGCAGCCGCTGGATCAGATCGTTCAGCTTCAGCCCCACGGCCGGCAGCGCGTTCTTCAGCCCAGCCTCCTTCCTGCCATCCAGAATTTGGGGTTAGGGATTGGGGAATGAGGGGAGAGCGGCTGGTGTTGGTCCCCTATTTCCTGCCATCCCAAAATTTGGGGGTTTAGGGATTGGGGAATGAGGGGAGAGCGGCTGGTGTTGGTCCCTTATTTCCTGCCATTCCAAAATTTGGGGTTAGGGATTGGGGAATGAGGGGAGAGCGGCTGGTGTTGGTCCCTTATTTCCTGCCATTCCAAAATTTGGGGGTTTAGGGATTGGGGAATGAGGGGAGAGCAGGTGGTGTTGGTCCCCTATTTCCTGCTATCCCAAAATTTGGGGTTAGGGATTGGGGAATGAGGGGAGAGCAGGTGGTGTTGGTCCCCTATTTCCTGCTATCCCAAAATTTGGGGGTTTAGGGATTGGGGAATGAGGGGAGAGCAGGTGGTGTTGGTCCCCTATTTCCTGCTATCCCAAAATTTGGGGGTTTAGGGATTGGGGAATGAGGGGAGAGCGGCTGGTGTTGGTCCCTTATTTCCTGCCATTACAAAATTTGGGGTTTAGGGATCAGGGGAGAACAGGTTGTGTTGGTCCCCTATTTCCTGCCATCCCAAAATTTGGGGGTTAGGGATCAGGGGATAAGCAGGGGTTGTGTGGTCCCCTCTTTCCTGGCATCTCCAAAAATTTGGGATTTAGGGATTAGGGGAGAGTGGAGGTTGTGTTGGCCTCCTCTTTTTGCCATCCCAAAATTTGGGATTTAGGCATCAGGGGGATGAAAGGAGAGTGAGAGTTGTGTGGGCCCAGTGAGGGTGGGATGGAATTCCAGAAGCAGCAAGGCCAGAGTTCCCAACTCCTGGGAATTCCCTCCAGGGATGGGAAAGCACCTCCCTGAGCCCCTTCCAGTGGTTCCCAACCCATTTCCCATAGAAAAATCATCCCAAATATCCAACCTAAACCTCTCCTGGTGTAACCTGAGGAGCTCCCTCTTATCCTGTCCCATTCCCTGGCATCAGATCCCAAAATTCCCCCTGGATCTCCCTTCTGTGCCCCCCACAATTCCCAGCTCTCCCCACAAACTGGAAATTCCAGCTCCTCCCCATCCCTGGAGAGGATTCCCAAAGAATTCCTGGACATTGCTCTGGTGTCAGCCATTCCCAACATCACAAATCCAGGATTTCTCCCTGGAAGAGCATTCCCAGGAGCCTGGAAAGCCCCTGGAATATGGGAAAGGCTCATCCCAGCACTCACCAGTTTCGGTGTGGGAACCCATACATGGCAGGGAGGCTGGGAAGAGCCTGGAATATTGTCCTGCCTCGGGAAAAGGTCTGCATGAAGAGCTGCTTGTAGGGGCCAAAGTTGGTCACTCCCACCTGGTCATGGAGCAGCTGAGGGGGGAAAACAAAAAATTAAAAAAAAAAACAATAAATCATGGATTGGGTGGGGAAAACCTGGGTCAGGCAGTGCTGGAGCCTCGCTTTGGGTCAAATCCACGGAAAAATGGGGGTGGGATATTCCCAAATGGACTCACAGCAAAGATTTGGGGTGGGGAGGGTGAAGTAAGAGGGAAAGGAGGAGTTTATCCATCCAAAATTCCATGGAGAACTCACCCTCATGGCTGTCTCGAAGGATCCTGCCAGGATGTGATCCACAGGCAGCTGGGAGTTGTTGCACCACACCTGGAAAAGAAAAATAATCCAGGTGGGATTGGGATGGGCAGAGTTCCCACAAAGGAATCCCCATGCTGGGCTCACAAATACTAAAAAAAAAAACCCAAAAAAAAAGAAGGGGCAAAGGAGGAAATTCCTGGTTTTCTGAGGAAATCCAGGGTTTTACCTGGGCTGGGCTGGTGCCTTTGGTGGGGGGCACGAAGAATCCATCCTCAGCCGCTCCTGCAGGGCCAGCAGGGACATCCTGAGGGAAAATGCAGGAATTCCAGCTGAAATCCCAGCTGGATGAACCCACAGAACATTCCCTGCTTCCCAAATTCCCAAGGAATGGATGCTGGGATGCCCCAGGGCTCTCCTACCAGCTCAGGGGGAAGATCCAAATCTTCTTCCACTTCCCATCCTCCTCCTTCCTCCTGCCCTTTTCCCGTTCCTTCCTCTCCAAATCCTTCCCCGGCATCCACGAATCCGTCTGCAGGGAGCAGGGAATGCCAGGGGGATCCCAGGGAATGCCAGGGGAATCCCAGGGAATGCCAGGGGAATGCCAGGGGAATGCCAGGGGAATGCCAGGGGGATCCCAGGGAATGCCAGGGGGATCCCAGGGAATGCCAGGGGAATGCCAGGGGAATGCCAGGGAATGCCAGGGGGATCCCAGGGAATGCCAGGGGGATCCCAGGGAATGCCAGGGGAATGCCAGGGGAATGCCAGGGGGATCCCAGGGAATGCCAGGGGGATCCCAGGGAATGCCAGGGGGATCCCAGGGAATGCCAGGGGGATCCCAGGGAATGCCAGGGGAATGCCAGGGGAATGCCAGGGGGATCCCAGGGAATGCCAGGGAATGCCAGGGGAATGCCAGGGGGATCCCAGGGAATGCCAGGGGGATCCCAGGGGAATGCCAGGGGGATCCCAGGGAATGCCAGGGAATGCCAGGGGAATGCCAGGGGGATCCCAGGGAATGTCAGGGGGATCCCAGGGAATGCCAGGGGAATGCCACGGGGATCCCAGGGAATGCCAGGGGAATGCCAGGGGGATCCCAGGGAATGCCAGGGGAATGCCAGGGGGATCCCAGGGAGCACAGGGAGCACAGGGAATGGTTTTGCCAAGGGGAAATTCCAGGATTTTCCCACCTTCATCCAGCTGCAGCTCGGCGTCCTCGCCCCAGCCCTCGGTGCCCACGGTGTCCATGTCGATGTCGGCGGCCAGGGCTCCTCCCTTCCCTAAAAAAACACAGGGAAAACCCTTGGGAAAGGATTCCATGAAGGGAAAACCCCACCCAGCAGCTGTGCTGTCACATCTCCCCCTGGAATTTTGGGATTTATGAAGGTGGGGTGGGATCTGTCTCCAGCTGGACACCCAGAATTCCAGGAATTCCCTGCAGGGATGTGGATCCAACCCTCCCTGAGCCCCTTGAATGCTTCCCAACCCTTTTTCCATGGAAAAATCATCCCAAATGTCCAACCCTGGCACAGCTTGAGGTCATTCCCTCTTGTCCTGTCCTATTCCCTGGGATCAGATCCCAAATTCCACCTGAAAGGTCCCGAAATCTCCCCTTTTCTCCAGCCTGAGCCCCCTCTGGGATTCTCCATCCCCTTTTCCAGCTGCTCATCCCATGATTTCCCACAGCCCTGGCAATTCCCAGGATCAATCCCAATCCTGATCCCACTCCAAGTCCCTCCCAGCCTCACACCCAGCTCCTTTCCCACTTTTCCATCCCCTTTTCCCCCTTCCCAAAACACTCCACAGGTTTCCCACGACCACAGCTGCAGGACCCCCCCCAGTGCTGATCCCAAATCCTGGGAATCCCAGGAATTCTGACCTTTCCCAGCGATGGAGCCCTCAAAGAACCCTTTGGACACGGTCAGGAGGGGCCAGTTGGTGTCCAGGGGCAGCACCGGGGCCGGGGGCTGCAGCAGCCGCGCCTCGGGATCCACGGCCGGGATCTGGGATGGGCCAGGAAAACGTTGGGATGGGCCAGGAAAATCCCATTCCCAGCCCCAACCTGAGGTGAGGATGCTCCTCCCTCCTTCCCAAATTCCTGGTTTTTCCAGGAGTCCTCCCATCCCCACTCAGATCCCGCTGTTCCCTTCCTGAATTTCAGGAGTTTTTCAGGAGCCTCATCCCCATTGGATCCCGCTGTTCCCAAATTCCAGGAGTTTTCCAGCAGCCCACATCCCCTCCTGCCTAAATTCCAGCAGTTTCCCAGGATTTCCCCCATCATCCCCATCCCCTCCTTCCCAAATTCCAGGAGTTTCCCTCACTGGATCTCACTGTTCCCAAATTCCAGGAGTTTCCCTCACTGGATCTCACTGTTCCCAAATTCCAGCCATTTTCCTCATTGTATCCCACTGTTTCCTTCCCAAATTTCAGGAGTTTTCCTCACTGGATCCCGCTGTTCCCAAATTCCAGGAGTTTTCCAGGATCCCCCATCCCCTCCTTCCAGAAGTTTTCTAGTTCTCCCCATTGTATCCCCCCGTTCTCTCCTTCCCAAATTCCAGGAGATTTCCAGGATTTCCCCCATCCCTTCCTTCCCAAATTTCAGGCATTTTCCTCACTGGATCCCACTGTTTCTTTCCCAAATTCCAGGAGTTTCCCTCACTGGATCCCACTGTTTCTTTCCCAAATTCCAGGAGTTTTCCTCATTGTATCCCACTGTTTCCTTCCCAAATTCCCAGATTTTCCCAGGCAGGATTTCTCCCACCCCCTCCCTTCCTTCCCTCCCAAATTCCAGGAGTTTTCCAGGAGTTTTCCTGGAGTTTTGCTGCCATTCTCACCGTCTCTTTCTCGGGATCGAAGGATTCCCGCAGGCTCTCGGCCTCCTCGTCCAGCCCGTGCGTGGCGGCCGTCAGGAACGCCAGGGACTCTGGAAAAAAGGGAATGACCATGGGAACAGCCATGGGAATGACCATGGGAATAATGGGAATGAACATGGGAATAGCCATGGGAATAATGGGAATGACCATGGGAATCATGGGAATAATGGGAATGACCATGGGAACAGCCATGGGAATGACCATGGGAATAATGGGAATGAACATTGGAATAGCCATGGGAATAATGGGAATGACCACGGGAATAATGGGAACAATGGGAATGACCATGGGAATCTTGGGAATAATGGGAATGACCATTGGAATAGCCATGGGAATAGCCATGGGAATAACAAGAATGACCATTGGAATAATGGGAATGACCATGGGAATAAGGTGAATGACCATGGGAACAGCCATGGGAATAACAGGAATGACCATTGGAATAATGGGAATGATCATGGGAATCATGGGAATAATGGGAATGACCACTGGAATAACAGGAATGACCGTGGCAATAATAGCAATAACTGTGGGAATAGCTATGGGAATAATGGGAATAACCATTGGAATGACCATGGAAATAATGGGAATGACCATTGGAATAGCCATGGGAATAATGAAAATGACCATGGGAATCATAGAAACAATGGGAATGACCATTGGAATAATGGGAATGACCATTGGAATAGCCATGGGAATAATGGGAATGACTACTGGAACAATGGGAATGACCATTGGAATAATGGGAATGACCATGGGAATAACCATTGGAATAATGGGTTTGACCATTGGAATAATGGGTTTGACCATTGGAATAATGGGAATGACCATGGGAATAACCATTGGAATAATGGGAATGACCATTGGAATAGCCATGGGAATAATGGGTTTGACCATTGGAATAATGGGAATGACCATTGGAATAGCCATGGGAATAATGAGAATGACCATGGGAATAATGGGAATAGCCATGGGAATAAGAGGAACGACCATTTGAATAATGGGAACGACCATGGAAACAGCCACGGGAAAAACCATGGGAATGTCCACTGGAATAATGGTAAACACTGGGAATAACCATTGGAATAATCAGAATTCCTTGGGTTTAAGGATGGGATGACTGCTGGAATAACCACTGGAATAATCATGAGATAAGCACTGGAATAATGGGAATGACCACTAGAACAACTGGAAATAATGGGAACAACCACAGGAATAATGGGAATAAGCATTGGAATAACAGAGATGCTTGGGGATCCAAGAGCCTTTCCTGAGCTCCTGGGGCAGAATTCCTGTCAGGAATGATTCCCTGTGCCCAGAATTCCCTCTGGGAATGACTCACTCTGGCCGCAGTTGCGCAGGATCCGCACCCTCTCGGCCACGTCGCCCAGGTACAGCGCGTTCTGGTAGTGCCCGCTCATGTCCTTCCGGATCTCCGCTGCTCGGGAATCAGCCATGATCAATGGGAATCACCCACCATTAATGGGAATCACCCACAGTTCCCAGGAATCAGCCATGATCAATGGGAATCACCCACCATTGATGGGAATCACCCACCATTGATGGGAATCAGCCACAGTTCCCAGGAATCAGCCATGATCAATGGGAACCAGCCATGATCAATGGGAATCAGCCATGATCAATGGGAACCAGCCATGATCAATGGGAATCACCCACCATTGATGGGAATCACCCACCATTAATGGGAATCACCCACAGTTCCCAGGAATCAGCCATGATCAATGGGAACCAGCCATGATCAATGGGAACCAGCCATGATTGATGGGAACCAGCCATGATCAATGGGAACCAGCCATGATTGATGGGAACCAGCCATGATCAATGGGAATCACCCACCATTGATGGGAATCACCCACAGTTCCCAGGAATCAGCCATGATCAATGGGAACCAGCCATGATCAATGGGAACCAGCCATGATCAATGGGAACCAGCCATGATCAATGGGAAACAGCCATGATCAATGGGAACCAGCCATGATTGATGGGAACCAGCCATGATCAATGGGAACCAGCCATGATCAATGGGAATCACCCACCATTGATGGGAATCAGCCACCATTGATGGGAACCAGCCATGATTGATGGGAACCAGCCATGATCAATGGGAACCAGCCATGATTGATGGGAATCAGCCATGATCAATGGGAACCAGCCATGATTGATGGGAACCAGCCATGATCAATGGGAATCACCCACCATTGATGGGAATCAGCCATGATCAATGGGAACCAGCCATGATCAATGGGAATCACCCACCATTGATGGGAATCAGCCACAGTTCCCAGGAATCAGCCATGATCAATGGGAACCAGCCATGATCAATGGGAACCAGCCATGATCAATGGGAATCACCCACCATTGATGGGAATCAGCCATGATCAATGGGAACCAGCCATGATCGATGGGAACCAGCCATGATCAATGGGAACCAGCCATGATCAATGGGAATCACCCACCATTGATGGGAATCAGCCATGATCAATGGGAACCAGCCATGATCAATGGGAATCAGCCATGATCAATGGGAACCAGCCATGATTGATGGGAACCAGCCATGATCAATGGGAACCAGCCATGATCAATGGGAACCAGCCATGATCAATGGGAATCAGCCATGATCAATGGGAACCAGCCATGATCAATGGGAATCAGCCATGATCGATGGGAACCAGCCATGATCAATGGGAACCAGCCATGATCAATGGGAATCACCCACCATTGATGGGAATCAGCCATGATCAATGGGAACCAGCCATGATCAATGGGAAACAGCCATGATCAATGGGAACCAGCCATGATCAATGGGAACCAGCCATGATCAATGGGAACCAGCCATGATCAATGGGAAACAGCCATGATCAATGGGAACCAGCCATGATCAATGGGAATCACCCACCATTGATGGGAATCACCCACAGTTCCCAGGAATCAGCCATGATCAATGGGAACCAGCCATGATCAATGGGAATCAGCCATGATCGATGGGAACCAGCCATGATCAATGGGAATCACCCACCATTGATGGGAATCACCTACAGTTCCCAGGAACCAGCCATGATCAATGGGAATCAGCCATGATCCATGGGAACCAGCCATGATCAATGGGAACCAGCCATGATCGATGGGAATCAGCCATGATCAATGGGAACCAGCCATGATCAATGGGAATCAGCCATGATCAATGGGAATCAGCCATGATCAATGGGAATCACCCACCATTGATGGGAATCAGCCATGATCAATGGGAAACAGCCATGATCAATGGGAACCAGCCATGATCAATGGGAACCAGCCATGATCAATGGGAACCAGCCATGATCAATGGGAATCACCCACTATTAATGGGAATCACCCACAATTCCTGGGAATCAGCTGCCATTCCCAGGAATTACCCACAATTCTCTGGGACCACCCACAATTCCCAGGAATTACCCACAATTCCTTGGGATCACCCACAATTCCCAGGAATTACCCACAATTCCCTGGGAATTACCCACAATTCCTTGGGTTCACCCACAATTCCCAGGGAATTCCCCCCCATTCCCAGGATCCCCCCCATTCCCAGGATTCCCCCGGGCACTCACCGATCTTCATCATCTTGCGGAGCTTCTCCAGGTTGCCGGTGATGAGGTAGAGGAAGGAGAGGCGGTCGAAGTTCTTGGTGCGCTGGTAGCACATCTCCACCACCTGGTGGTTGCCCTGCAGCAGCGCCACCTCGCCCAGCTTCTCCCAGCAGCCCTTGTCATCCAGAGCCTTGGCGGCTTCCAGGGCGATCTGTCCCAGGGAATTATGGAATTAGAGGGATTGGGAATGGGGTTTGCAGCAGGGCCACCTCGCCCGGCTTCTCCCTTGTCCTCCAGAGCTTTGGCTGCTTCCAGGGTGATCTATCCCAAGGAACGTCCCAAAATATCCAAAACTGAACTTTGCAAAACATCCCAGAACATCGAAACCCAAACTTCCCAAAACGTCCAAAACTGAAAGTCCCAAAACATCCAAATCCAAACTTCCCAAAACATCCCAAAGCACCGAAACCCAAACTTCCCAAAACGTCCAAAACTGAAAGTCCCAAAACATCCAAATCCAAACTTCCCAAAACATCCCAGAACATCGAAACCCAAACTTTCCAGAATGTCCCAGAACATCGAAATCCAAGGTTCCCACAATGTCCCAAAACATCCAAACCCAAAGTTTCCAGAATGCCTGGAACATCCAAAACCAAACTTCCCAAAACGTCCAAAACCAAACATGCCAAAACATCCAAATCCAAGGTTCCCACAATGTCCCAAAACATCCAAATCCAAAGTTTCCAGAATGCCTGGAACATCCAAAACCAAACTTCCCAAAACGTCCAAAACCAAACATGCCAAAACATCCAAATCCAAGGTTCCCACAATGTCCCAAAACATCCAAATCCAAAGTTTCCAGAACGCCCAGAACATCCAAATCCAAACTTCCCAAAACATCCCAAAACATCCAAAACCAAACTTTCCAAAACATCCCAGAACATTGAAACTCAAACTTCCCACAATGTCCCAAAACATCCAAAACCAAACTTCCCAGAACATCCCAGAACACCCCAAACCCCCAGAACAACCCAAACTCCAGAACACCCCAGAACAACCCAAACCCCCAGAACACCCCCAAACCCCCAAAACACCCCAGAACACCCCAAACCCCCAGAACACCCCAAACCCCCAGAACACCCCAAACCCCCAAACCCCCAGACCACCCCAAACCCCCAGAACACCCCAGAACACCCCAAACCCCCAGAACACCCCAGAACACCCCCAACCCCCAGAACATCCCAAACCCCCAGAACACCCCCAACCCCCAGAACACCCCAGACCACCCCAAACCCCCAGAACACCCCAGACCACCCCCAACCCCCAGAACACCCCAGAACACCCCAGAACACCTCAAACCCCCAGACCACCCCAGAACACCCCAAACCCCCAGAACATCCCAAACCCCCAGAACACCCCAGACCACCCCCAACCCCCCCAACCCCCCCCGTCCCACATCACCTCGATGTTGCTGCACTCCAGGGCCAGGCTGAAGCGCGTTTTCTCGTCCTTGACGAAGTGCAGCGCCACCTCGGGGTACCCCTTGCGCTGCAGGTAGGCGATGATGGACTGTCCCACCAGCTTGGCGTTCCTCACCATGTGCAGCACCTGCATCCCAAAATAACCCTCGGGACAGGCTCCTCCCATCCTGGGCAAAGGCTCTGCCAGCCCCTTCCCAAAATCCTCAGGAATGGCTTTTGCACGTTCCCCCCATTCCCAGAATTCCTGACCTTGTCATATTTCCTGTTGAGGGCAAGTTTGAACTAGAACTTGGTGGGGTCGATGCTGAGCTCTTGGAGCTCACCCATGTTTCTCCCACCATTCTCATTCCCATTTCTCCACCATTCCCAGCCCCATTTCCCCTCATTCCCATTCCCAGATTTCCTGACCTCATCACATTTCCTGTCGAGGAGGGCGAGTTTGAATTGATGTCAGTGGGGTCGATGCTGAGCTCATGGAGCTCAACCACATTTCTCCACCATTCCCAACTTCATTTCTCCACCATTCCCAATCCCATTTCCCCTCATTCCCAATCCCATATTTCCTCATTCCCAGATTTCCTGACCTCATCATATTTCCTGTTGATGAGTGCCAGTTTGAACCTGAACTCGGTGGGGTCGATGGTCAGCACACAGAGCTTACCCACATTTCTCCACCATTCCCAACCCCATTTCTCCACCATTCCCAGCCCCATTTATCCACCATTCCCAACCCCATTTCTCCACCATTCCCAACCCCATTTCTCCACCATTCCCAACCCCATTTCTCCACCATTCCCAACCCCATTTCCCCCATCCCCATTCCCAGATTTCCTGACCTCATCATATTTCCTGTTGATGAGTGCCAGTTTGAATCTGAACTCAATAGTGTCGATGGTCAGCACGCAGGGCTCACCCACATTTCTCCACCATTCCCAACCCCATCTCCCTTCATTCCCAACCCCATTTCTCCACCATTCCCAGCCCCATTCTCCACCATTCCCAGCCCCATTTCCCCCATCCCCATTCCCAGATTTCCTGACCTCATCATATTTCCTGTTGATGAGTGCCAGTTTGAATCTGAACTCAATAGTGTCGATGGTCAGCACACAGGGCTCACCCACATTTCTCCACCATTCCCAGCCCCATTTCTCCACCATTCCCAGCCCCATTTCTCCACCATTCCCAGCCCCATTTTCCACCATTCCCAGCCCCATTTCCCCTCACTCCCAATCCCAGATTTCCTGACCTCATCATATTTCCTGTTGATGAGTGCCAGTTTGAACCTGAACTCGGTGGGGTCGATGGTCAGCACACAGGGCTCACCCACATTTCTCCACCACTCCCAGCCCCATTTCTCCACCATTCCCAGCCCCATTTATCCACCATTCCCAACCCCATTTCTCCACCATTCCCAACCCCATTTCTCCACCATTCCCAGCCCCATTTATCCACCATTCCCAACCCCATTTCTCCACCATTCCCAGCCCCATTTCCCCCATCCCCATTCCCATATTTCCTGACCTCATCATATTTCCTGTTGATGAGTGCCAGTTTGAACCTGAACTCGGTGGGGTCGATGGTCAGCACACAGGGCTCACCCACATTTCTCCACCATTCCCAACCCCATCTCCCTTCATTCCCAACCCCATTTCTCCACCATTCCCAACCCCATTTCCCCCATCCCCATTCCCAGATTTCCTGACCTCATCATATTTCCTGTTGATGAGTGCCAGTTTGAACCTGAACTCGGTGGGGTCGATGGTCAGCACGCGGGGCCGGCACTCCCGGTCCAGGCAATAAACGTTGTTGCCCTTGACCCGCGTCACGTAGATGGGCAGGTCCAGGGTGCGGATGATGCCGTGATCCCTGGGAGGGAGAGAGGGATAATTCCCACTGAGATATGGGATGGGCAGGGGGAGAATTCCCAGTGAGATCTGGGATGTGCAGGGGGAGAATTTTCAGTGATTCCTGGGTATAAAATTCCCAGAGATTTCTGGTGATCCCCTGTGATTCACAGAGGGATAATTCCTGGTCATTCACTGGTGCTTCCTGTGGGGATAATTCCCAGTGATTCCCATAGGGATAACTCCTGGTGATTCCCAGTGATCCCTATGGGGATAATTCTCAGTGATCCTCATGGGCACAATTCCCAGTGATCCCCTGTGACTCCCATGGGGAAAACTCCCCTGGGGATAATTCCCAGTGATCCTCATGGGGATAATTCCTGGTGATTCCCAATGATTCCCCTGGGGATAATTCCCAGTGATCCCCAATGATTCCCATGGGGATAATTCCCAGTGATCCCCAATGATTCCCCTGGGGATAATTCCCAGTGATCCCCAATGATTCCCATGGGGATAATTCCCAGTGATCCCCAATGATTCCCCTGGGGATAATTCCCAGTGATCCCCAGTGATTCCCATGGGGATAATTCCCAGTGATCCCCAATGATTCCCATGGGGATAATTCCCAGTGATCCCCAATGATTCCCCTGGGGATAATTCCCAGTGATTCCCAGTGATTCCCATGGGGATAATTCCCAGTGATCCCCAGTGATTCCCCTGGGGATAATTCCCAGTGATCCCCAATGATTCCCCTGGGGATAATTCCCAGTGATCCCCAGTGATTCCCCTGGGGATAATTCCCAGTGATCCCCAATGATTCCCCTGGGGATAATTCCCAGAGATCCCCAGTGATCCCCAATGATTCCCCTGGGGATAATTCCCAGTGATCCCCAGTGATTCCCCTGGGGATAATTCCCAGTGATCCCCAGTGATTCCCATGGGGACAATTCCCAGAGATCCCCAGTGATTCCCCTGGGGATAATTCCCAGTGATCCCCAATGATTCCCCTGGGGATAATTCCCAGTGATCCCCAATGATTCCCATGGGGATAATTCCCAGTGATCCCCAATGATTCCCATGGGGATAATTCCCAGTGATCCCCAATGATTCCCCTGGGGATAATTCCCAGTGATCCCCAATGATTCCCATGGGGATAATTCCCAGTGATCCCCAGTGATTCCCATGGGGATAATTCCCAGTGATCCTCATGGGGATAATTCCTGGTGATTCCCAGTGATTCCCATGGGGATAATTCCCAGTGATCCCCAATGATTCCCATGGGGATAATTCCCAGAGATCCCCAGTGATTCCCATGGGGATAATTCCCAGTCATTCCCAGTGAACCCCAGTAATTCTCATAGTGATAACTCCTAGTTAATCCTGGTGATTCCCAGTGATCCCCTGTGACTCCCATGGGGATAACTGCCCTGGGGACAATTCCCAGTGCCCCCCTGGGGATAATCCCAGCCCTGACCCCGAGGTGACGGCGTATTTGATGTGGTTGGACGTGGTGTAGATGAAGACGCCGCTCTCGTCCCAGGCGCCGCTCTTGACCCGAATGTTCTCGTGGATCTGGCACAGCGACTCCAGCTTCCGGTTACAGATCAGGATGGCTGCAAAAACAGGGAGCTGCAATTCCCTCAGCCCCATCCCCGGGCTGGCATTCCAGCAAAAACGGGGAAATTCCACAGAAAAAATGGAAATTCTGGTCAAAAACTGGGGTTTTTTCGTAAAAATCCTGGGGTTTTCCATAAAAATCTTGGGGTTTTCCATCAAAACCTTGGGATTTCCATAAACGCCTTGGGATTTTCTAGAAAACCTGGGATTTCCATAAAAGCATTGGGATTTTCTATAAAACCTGGGATTTTCTATAAAACCTGGGATTTTCCATCAAAACCTTGGGATTTTCCATCAAAACCTTGGGATTTTCCATAAAAGCCTTGGGATTTTCTATAAAACCTGGGACTTTCTATAAAACCTGGGATTTTCCATCAAAACCTTGGGATTTTCCATAAAAGCCTTGGGATTTTCTAGAAACCTTGGGATTTCCATAAAAGCATTGGGATTTTCCACCAAAACCTTGGGATTTTCCATCAAAACCTTGGGATTTTCCATAAAAGCCTTGGGATTTTCTATAAAACCTGGGATTTTCCATAAGCGCCTTGGAATTTTCTATCAAAACCTTGGGATTTTCTAGAAAACTTGAAATTTCCATAAAAGCCTTGGGATTTTCCATAAAAGCCTTGGGATTTTCTATAAAACCTGGGATTTCCATAAAAGCCTTGGGATTTTCTATAAAAACCTTGGGATTTTCCATCAAAACCTTGGGATTTTCCATCAAAACCTTGGGATTTTCCATAAAAGCCTTGGGATTTTCTATAAAACCTTGGGATTTTCCATCAAAACCTTGGGATTTCCATAAAAGCCTTGGGATTTTCTAGAAAACCTGGGATTTTCCATAAAAGCCTTGGGATTTTCTATAAAACCTTGGGATTTTCCATAAAAGCCTTGGGATTTTCTATAAAAACCTGGATTTTTCCATAAAAATCTTGGGGTTTTCAATAAAAATCCTGGGGTTTTCCATTAAAAAATGGTTTTTTTTTCACAAAAATCCTGAGATTTTCTATAAAACCTTGGGATTTTCTATAAACTGTGATTTGCTATAAAAGCTGAGATTTTTCCATAAAAACCTGGGATTTTCTATAAAAAACTAGGATTTTCTATAAAAACTGGGATTTTTCCCTAAAAAACCTAGAGTTTTCCATTAAAAACCCAGGATTTTGTATAAAAATCTGGGATTTTCTATAGAAACACAGGTTTTTCTATAAAACCTGGGATTTTTTCCATAAAAATCCTGGGATTTTTCCATAAAACTCCTGGAATTCCCCCGAGCTCACCGTGCTTGGCCAGCAGTGCCACGTGGGACATGTCAGCAGACCAGATCACGTATTTCACCTTGGAGATCTTCACTGAGGCCAAAGTCCTGGAAAAAAAAACAAATCCAGGATTAGGGATGTCCCAAAATCCAGCCCTGGAATCTCTGGGATCCAAAAAACCCCAATGGATTCAAAAAATATCAGCAGATCCCAAAAAACATCAAAAGGTCCCAATAAATATTAATGGATCCCAAAACCCATCAATGGATCCCCCCAAAAATCTGTGGATCCCAAAATATCAGTGGATCAAAAAACCCCCAAAACAACAGAGCAGGATTTAGGAGAAGCAGGATTTAGGAGAAGTGGGATTTAGGAAAAGCTGGATTTAGGAGGAGCAGGATTCAGGAACCCCAGGATTTAGGAACCCCAGGATTTAGGGAACCCCAGGATTTTGGAATCCCAGGATTTAGGTGACCCCAGGATTTAGGGGGTCCCAGAATCAGGGGACTCCAGGATCAGAAACCCCAGGATTTAGGGAACCCCAGGATTTAAGAAACCCCAGGATTTAGGAACCCCAGGACTTAGAGGTTCGCAGTATTTAGGGGTTCCCAGTATTTAGGAACCCCAGTATTTAGGGGTTCCCAGTATTTAGGAACCCCAGTATTTAGGGGTTCCCAGTATTTAGGGGTTCCCAGTATTTAGGGGTTCCAGGATTCAGGGGTTCCCAGTATTTAGGGGCTCCCAGTATTTAGGGGCTCCCAGTATTTAGGGGTTCCAGGATTCAGGGGTTCCCAGGATTCAGGGGTTCCCAGTATTTAGGGGATCCCAGGATTCAGGGGTTCCCAGGATTCAGGGGTTCCCAGTATTTAGGGGTTCCAGGATTCAGGGGTTCCAGTATTCAGGGGTTCCCAGGATTCAGGGGTTCCAGGATTCAGGGGTTCCCAGGATCAGGGGTGCAGCACCGTTTCTGCTGCACGTCGAACAGTGTCACGGATTTAGGAAGAGCAGGTTTTAGGGGATCCCAGTATTTAGGGGACCCCAGGATTCAGGGGTTCCCAGTATTCAGGGGCTCCAGGATTCAGGGGTTCTAGGATTCAGGGGTTCCAGTATTCAGGGGCTCCAGGATTCAGGGGTTCTAGGATTCAGGGGTTCCCAGTATTTAGGGGTTCCCAGGATCAGGGGTGCAGCACCGTTTCTGCTGCACGTCGAACAGCGTCACGGCGTCGGCGTCGCGCAGCAGGAGGTTCCCGGTGCCCGCGTAGAAAATCTCGTCGCAGTTGGGAACTGGAACCTTCTTGGTGATCTCATTCTTCAGGTTCTTGATCAGGATCTGCCCCCAGGCAGGATTCCCAGAGTTTTTAGGGAATTCTGGGAGGTTTTGGGGTTTTTTTGGGATTCCCCCCTCCCCTTTTGTTTTATTTTGAGGGTGCACAAAGAGCTTGGTTGGGAATCTGGGTTTTCCCAGAATTTTGGGATTGGGAGGTTGGGAAAGTCCTGCAGGAGCATCAAACCCACCCCAAATTCCCAGAATTCCTTCCAGGGATGGGGATCCAACCCTCTCTGAGCCCCTGGAACACTTCCCAACCCTTTTTCCATGGGAAAATCATCCCAAAAATCCAACCCTGGCCCAGCTCGAGGCCGTTCCCTCCTGACCTGTTCCATTTCCTGGGATCAGATCCCAAATTCCCACTGGAACATCCCAAATTCCCCCTGATCCCCCTTTTCTCCAGGCTGAGCCCCCCAGGATTCTCCATTCCCACTTTTCCTAACCTCTTTTTCTGGGATCAGGCCCCCTGGATCCAACCCCCATTATCCCAACCCCAAACCCTTTTTGGGATCAGCCCCCCTGGATCCAACCCCACTATCCCAACCCCAAACCCTTTTTGGGATCAGTCCCCCTGGATCAAATCCCCATTATCCCAACCCCAAACCCTTTTTGGGATCAGTCCCCCTGGATCAAATCCCCATTATCCCAACCCCAAACCCTTTTTGGGATCAGCCCCCCTGGATCCAATCCCCTAATCCCAACCCCAAACCCTTTTTTGGGATCAGCCCCCCTGGATCCAACCCCCATTATCCCAACCCCAAACCCTTTTTGGGATCAGCCCCCCTGGATCCAATCCCCTAATCCCAACCCCAAACCCTTTTTGGGATCAGCCCCCCTGGATCAAATCCCCATTATCCCAACCCCAAACCCTTTTGAGGTCAGCCCCCCAGTCCCAGCCCGTTTTGGGGTCAGTCCCAGCCTGTTTTGGGGTCAGCCCCAGCCCGTTTTTGGGCTCATCCTCCAGCCCCAGCCCGTTTTGGGGTCAGCCCCAGCCCGTTTTTGGGGTCAGCCCCAGCCCGTTTTTGGGGTCAGCCCCAGCCCGTTTTGGGGTCAGCCCCAGCCCGTTTTTGGGGTCAGCCCCAGCCCGTTTTGGGGTCAGCCCCAGCCCGTTTTTGGGGTCATCCCCCAGCCCCAGCCCGTTTTTGGGCTCATCCCCCAGCCCCAGCCCGTTTTTGGGGTCAGTCCCAGCCCGTTTTTGGGGTCAGTCCCAGCCCGTTTTTGGGGTCAGCCCCAGCCCGTTTTGGGGTCAGCCCCAGCCCGTTTTGGGGTCAGTCCCAGCCCGTTTTTGGGGTCAGCCCCAGCCCGTTTTTGGGGTCCATCTCACCGAGTGCATCCTGTCCAGCACCGCGAATCGGTTCCGCGCCACCCACACGGCCGTGAGCCCCGAGGAGCGCTTCCCTTCGGGGGCTGGGGGCACAGGGGGGCACAGGGACCCCAAAAACACACAGGGGTGAGTGACAGGGGACCCCAAAATACACAGGGGACCCCAAACACACAGGGGAACCCCAAAACACACAGGGGTGAGTGACAGGGGACCCCAAAATCACACAGGGGTGAGTGACAGGGGACCCAAACACACAGGGGAACCCCAAAATACACAGGGGTGAGTGACAGGGGACCCCAAAAACACACAGGGGTGAGTGACAGGGGACCCAAACACACAGGGGAACCCCAAAATACACCAGGGAACCCCAAACACACAGGGGACCCCAAAACACACAGGGGTGAGTGACAGGGGACCCAAACACACAGGGGAACCCCAAAATACACCAGGGAACCCCAAACACACAGGGGACCCCAAAACACACAGGGGTGAGTGACAGGGAACCCCAAAATACACAGGGGAACCCCAAAATATACAGGGGAACCCCAAAATATACAGGGGTGAGTGACAGGGGACCCAAAACACACAGGGGAACCCCAAAATACACAGGGGAACCCCAAAATACACAGGGGTGAGTGACAGGGGACCCAAAACACACAGGGGAACCCCAAAATACACCAGGGAACCCCAAAATACACAGGGGTGAGTGACAGGGGACCCAAAACACACAGGGGAACCCCAAATACACACAGGGGACCCCAAAATACACAGGGGACCCCAAAAATACACACCAGAGAACCCAAAATACACCAGGGAACCCCCAAAGACACAGGGGAACCCCAAAATACAGACACGGGAACCCCCAAAGACACAGGGAACCCCAAAATACACAGGGGACCCCAAAATACACCAGGGAACCCCAAAACCATCAGGATAACACTGGGTCCTTTGGGATGGGATTTGAGGGTTTTTCCCAAAAAATGTGGGATTCAAGAAACATTTCCCCCCCAAAAAATCTGGGATTTGAGGGGGTTTTTTTTCCCCAAAATTCAGATTTTTGAGGTTTTTTCCCCCCAAATCTTTCCCTTCTCCCTCCTCTGCCAGTGGAATTTTCCTTTTTTCCGTTTTTTAATTTTATTTTTTGGGAGCTGCTGGTTTGAAATTCCAGCTGCTCCTCTGTCACAGGCAGGGATTTGATTGATTTTCCCAATATCCCAGCTGGACAAAACTTCCCCAAAAAAATACAATTATTTTTGTCTCATTTTGTCCCTGGAAAAATCCCCAAATCCATCATTTATCTCCCCCTGGCAGGGGGAGCAGCTGGAATTTAAAACCAGGAAAAAATAAAAAAAAAATATATTAAAAAAAGAGAATTTGGGAGTTTTTATCCCATTAAATCACAGCTTGGAATTGTAAATTCCTCCAAAAAAAAAGAAATAAATTTTTGTGGGGTTTGGCAGAGAAAAGAAAACAAAATAATTCCTGGAATTGTCATTTTTAAAAGGTTTTTTTATCCCAAAAATCCACCCCCAGCTCCATCAATTTTGGACAAAGCCAGGAAATCTCCAGCTGAGAGAGAAATTTGGGAAGGGAAAGGAGAATTCCTGATAAAATATGGATGGGGGTGGAAAAGTTTGAATTTTTCAAGGGAAAAGCTGCCAAAAATCTGGGGAAAAAAAAGATTTTTTGGTGGGGGGAAAAAGAAGATTTTTGGGAGAAAAAATGGGATTTTTTGGGGGGAAAAATGAAGATTTTTTTTGGGGGGGAAAAACCAGATTTTTGGGGGAAAAATTAGGATTTTTTTGGGGGGGAAAAAGAGATTTTTAAGGATAAATAAAGGGGGAAACTGGAGGGGGGTTGGGGATGGGAATTTGGGGGATTTTTGGGATTTTTGGGAACACTCACCATCAGGATTTTGGGAATCTGCATCCTTGGGAATGGTGTACAGGTCATAGGTGCTGTTCTCCAGGTTGCTGGCACGCTGGGGGATACAAAATTGGAGATTTTAGGGATTCTCCAAAAAAAAAAAATTAGGAATTTTAGAGATTCTTCTCAAAAAATCTGGGATTTGAGGGAATTTTTCCCCAAAAAAATGGAATTTAAGGGTTTTTTTTTCCCCAGAAAAATGAGGAATTGAAGGGATTTTCCCACCAAAAAAAAAAAAAAAATGTAATTCAGATGTTTTGCCCCTAAAATCAGGATTTTGGGGATTTTTGAGATTTAGGATTTGGGGATTTTAGGGCTTGAGGATTTTGGGATTTGGAGATTCAGGATTTGGGGATTTTAGGGTTTGGAGATTTTGGGATTTTGGGATTTTGAGATTTAGAATTTGGGGATTTGGGAATTTTGAGATTTAGAATTTGGGGATTTAGGATTTGGGATTTTAGGGTTTGGGGAATTTAGGGTTTGGGGATTTAGGGGTTTGAGGATTTTGGGGTTTGGGGATTTTGGGGTTTGGGGATTTTGAGATTTAGGATTTGGGGATTTTAGGGTTTGGGGTATTTAGAGTTTGAGGATTTTGGGGCTTGAGGATTTTGGGATTTGGAGATTTTGGGATTCTGGGATTTTGAGATTCATGATTTGGGGATTTAGGATTTTGGGGTTTGGGGATTTAGGATTTGGGGATTTTGGGATTTGGGGATTTTGGGGTTTGGGGATTTGGGGGTTTGAGGATTTAGGGGTTTGGGGATTTTGGAGTTTGGGAATTATGAGATTTAGGATTTGGGGATTTTATGGTTTAGGGATTTGGCGTTTGGGAATTTTGGGGTTTGAGGATTTTGGGATTCTGGGATTTTGAGATTTGGGGATTTTGGGGATTTTGGGATTTGGGATATTAGGATTTTAGAATTTAGGAACTCACAGTGCAGAGCAGCACAGCATTCTCAGCAGGGTTGTAGGACATGCTGAACACTGGGAACTTGGAACCACTGGGGAAAAAAATGGGAAAAATGAAAATTTGAGGATCTGGGGAGAATTGATGAGATTTATGGGATTGATGGGATAGGATGGGACTGGGATTTATGAGACTGGGATGGGATTTATGGGATGGGAGGGATGGATGGGATTGGGATGGATTTTATAGGATGGGATTGGTGGGATTGGGATTGATGGGATGCATAGGATGGGACTGGGATGGGATTTATAATATTTTTTAGGATTTATGTGATTGATGGGATTTCTGGGATTTATGGCACTGATGGGATATGACTTATGGGGTTTATGAGATTTCTGGGGTTTCTGGGATGGGACTCCTGGGGTTTCTGGGATGGGATTCCTGGTGTTTCTGGGATGGGATTCCTGGGGTTTCTGGGATGGGATTCCTGGGGTTTCTGGGATGGGATTCCTGGGGTTTCTGGGGTTCCTGGTGTTTCTGGGGTTTCTGGGATGGGATTTCTGGGGTTTCTGGGATGGGATTTATGGGGTTTCTGGGATGGGATTTCTGGAATGGGATTTCTGGGGTTGGTGGAATGGGATTTCTGGGGTTTCTGGGATGGGGTTTCTGGGATTTTTAGGGTTTCTGGGATGGGGTTTCTGGGATTTTTAGGGTTTCTGGGATGGGGTTTCTGGGATTTTTGGAGTTTATCCTGTGCCTGTGGAGCTGCATGACAGCCACATCCTGGGAGCTGCCACAGGAAGGATTGATGGGATTGGGATGGGATTGATGGGACTGACAGGGTATGATTTATGGGATTTCTGGGATAGGGTTTATGGGATTTCTGGGGTTTATGGGATGGAGTTTATCCCATGTCTGCAGAGCAGCATCACAGCCACATCCTGGGAGCTGCTGAAGTCAAGCTGCCACAGGAAGGATGGATGGGATGGGATAGGATTTATGGGGTTTATGTGGTTTATGGAATTTCTGGGATTTCTGGGGTTTCTGGGATGGGGTTTCTGGGGTTTATGGGATGGGGTTTATGGGATTTTTGGGGTTTATCCTGTGCCTGTGGAGCTGCATCACAGCCACATCCTGGGAGCTGCTGAAGTCGAGCAGCCGCAGGGAGGATGGATGGGATGGGATTGGGGTTTATGGGATTTCTGGGATGGGATTGGGGTTTATGGGATGGGATTTCTGGGGTTTCTGGGATGGGATTTATGGGGTTTATGGGGTTTCTAGGATGGAATTTATGGGGTTTCTGGGATGGGGTTTATCCCAGACCTGCGGAGCTGCATCACAGCCACGTCCCGGGAGCTGCTGAAGTCAAGCAGCTGCAGGGAGGATGGATGGGATGGGATTGGGGTTTATGGGGTTTCTGGGATGGGATTTCTGGGGTTTATGGGATTTCTAGGATGGGATTTCTGGGGTTTCTGGGATGGGGTTTATCCCAGACCTGCGGAGCTGCATCACAGCCACATCCTGGGAGCTGCTGAAGTCGAGCTGCCGCAGGAAGGATGGATGGGATGGGATTGGGGTTTCTGGGGTTTCTGGGGTTTCTGGGATGGGGTTTCTGGGGTTTCTGGGATGGGGTTTATCCCAGACCTGCGGAGCTGCATCACAGCCACGTCCCGGGAGCTGCTGAAGCTGAGCAGCCACAGGCAGGATGGATGGGATGGGATTGGGGTTTATGGGATTTCTGGGATGGGATTTCTGGGGTTTATGGGATTTCTGGGATGGGATTTCTGGGGTTTATGGGATGGGATTTCTGGGGTTTATGGGATTTCTGGGATGGGATTTCTGGGGTTTATGGGATGGGATTTCTGGGGTTTATGGGGTTTCTGGGATGGGGTTTCTGGGATGGGGTTTCTGGGATGGGATTTCTGGGGTTTCTGGGGTTTCTGGGATGGGGTTTATCCCAGACCTGCGGAGCTGCATCACAGCCACGTCCCGGGAGCTGCTGAAGTCGAGCTGCCGCAGGAAGGATGGATGGGATGGGATTGGGGTTTATGGGGTTTCTAGGATGGGATTTCTGGGGTTTATGGGGTTTCTGGGATGGGGTTTCTGGGATGGGGTTTATCCCAGACCTGCGGAGCTGCATCACAGCCACGTCCCGGGAGCTGCTGAAGTCGAGCTGCCGCAGGAAACGATCCTTGACATAGAACAGGGAATTCCCGTGCACGGCCAGCGCCGGCCGCTCCCGCTCCAGCTTGAACACCAGCATCCCTCCATCATGGCCTGGGAAAAACAGCTGGAATTACAGCTGGAATTATGGGATGGAATGGGCATTGAACACCAGCATCCCTCCATCATGGCCTGGGGAAAAACAGCTGGAATTACAGCTGGAATTATGGGATGGGAATGGGCATTGAACACCAGCATCCCTCCATCATGGCCTGGGGGAAAACAGCTGGAATTACAGCTGGAATTATGGGATGGGAATGGGCATTGAACACCAGCATCCCTCCATCATGGCCTGGGGGGAAAACATGGAAAAACAGCTGGAATTACAGCTGGAATTATGGGATGGGAATGGGCATTGAACACCAGCATCCCTCCATCGTGGCCTGGGGAAAAACATGGAAAAGCAGCTGGAATTATGGGATGGGAATGGGCATTGAACACCAGCATCCCTCCATCATGGCCTGGGGGGGAAAAACAGCTGGAATTACAGCTGGAATTATGGGATGGGAATGGGCATTGAACACCAGCATCCCTCCATCGTGGCCTGGGGAAAAACAGCTGGAATTACAGCTGGAATTATGGGATGGAATGGGCATTGAACACCAGCATCCCTCCATCATGGCCTGGGGAAAAACAGCTGGAATTACAGCTGGAATTATGGGATGGAATGGGGATTGAACACCAGCATCCCTCCATCATGGCCTGGGGGGCAAAAACATGGAAAAACATTGGGAATTACAGCTGGAATTCTGGGGTGGGAATGGGGATTGAACAGCAGTGTGCCACCATTGTGTCCTGAGAGGGAAAACATCCAGAATTCCAGGAAAACATTGGGAATTACACCAGGAATTCTGGGGAGAACAGTGAGAATAACAGCAGGAATTCTGGGGAGAATCAGCAGGAATTTGGGATGGCAATGACAGAAAGGAGTTCCTGGGGAAATCTGGGGGTTCCTGAGAGGATTTTGGGGTATCCCAGCTGGAATTGGGGGTTCCCAAGGGGATTTGGGGCTCCCCCATCTGTATTTTGGGGTTCCCCAGGGGATTTGGGGTCTCACCAGCAGCAAACAGGTTGAGGTTGGGATGTGCTGCCAGCACCCAGAACCGGTCGTGGTCGCGCCGGAACGTTTGGACTCCAGTGCTGGGGGTGGAAAAAAAAAAAGGGAATTTTGGGAATTTTGGGAATTCCCAAAGCTCATTCCCACCCCCTGGCACCCCCCTCACCGTTTGGACATGTCCCAGACACGGATGCTCTTGTCCTCAGAGTTGCTGAGGATCAGCTCCTGGCGCGGGTGGAACACGGCGCAGGAAACGTTGTTGTAGTGCCCACGGCAGGTGTCCACCTCCCAGGCCTTGGATTCTGGGAAAAATGGGGAAAAAATTATGGGATGGGGGAATACAGCAGGGGAATGGGGAGAAAAACAGAGAAAAATGGGGAGAAAGCACAAGGGAATGGGGAGAAAGCACAAGGAAATGGGAAAAAAATCTATTGGAGAAATGGAAAAACCAGCCTGGTGTGTGTTCATCTCCCAGGCCTTGGGCTCTGGGGAAAAATGGGGAAAATTGGGAAAAGCAGGAAAAAAACTCATGGGATGGGGAAACACAGCAAAGGAATGGGGAGAAAAACAGAGAAATGGGGAGAAAGCACAAGGAAATGGGGAGAAAGCACAAGGAAATGGGAAAAAATCTACTGGAGAAAAGGAGAAATCAGCCCAGCAAGTGTTCACCTCCCAAGCCTTGGATTCTGGGGAAAAATGGGAAAAAATCATGGGATGGGGAAAAACAGCAGCAGAATGAAAAGAGTGGGGAAAAAAAAAAAAAAAAAACAAACAGGGAAATGGAGAGAATTGGGGAGGAAAAGCAGGAAAATGGAAGGAATGGGGATAAAAACAGAAATGGGAATAAAAACGCCGAAAACAGAAGGAATGGAAGAGAAAATCTCCCACAATTGGGGAAAAAAGCAGGAAAAGGCTGGGAATGGGGGCTGATTCCCCTTTGCCCCATCCTGAGGGATTTTCCCCATTTTTTTCCCATGTTTGCTGTTTTTTCCTGTTTGCCTCTCACCGTTCATCCTCCAGATCTTCACCTGGCGATCGTCGGCGCCCGACACGATGAGAGGCATGGACGGGTGGAAAGCAGCCCAGTTCACACCCCGGTCATGGCCCTGGAAAAAACCCAGGGAATGTCACTGGGAATGGGGGAAATCCAGGGAATGTCACTGGGAATGGGGGTGGAAAGCAGCCCAGTTCACACCCCGGTCATGGCCCTGGAAAAAACCCAGGGAATGTCACTGGGAATGGGGGAAATCCAGGGAATGGGCACTGGGAATGGGCACTGGGAATGGGGGAAATCCAGGGAATGGGCACTGGGAATGGGGGGAAATCCAGGGAATGGGCACTGGGAATGGGCACTGGGAATGGGGGGAAATCCAGGGAATGGGCACTGGGAATGGGCACTGGGGATGGGCACTGGGGATGGGGGTGGAAGGCAGCCCAGTTCACACCCCGGTCATGGCCCTGGAAAAAACCCAGGGAATGTCACTGGGAATGGGGGAAATCCAGGGAATGTCACTGGGAATGGGCACTGGGAATGGGCACTGGGAATGGGCACTGGGAATGGGGGTGGAAGGCAGCCCAGTTCACACCCCGGTCATGGCCCTGGAAAAAACCCAGGGAATGTCACTGGGAATGGGGGAAATCCAGGGAATGGGCACTGGGAATGGGCACTGGGAATGAGGGGAAATCCAGGGAATTGTCACTGGGAATGGGCACTGGTATTGGGCACTGGGAATGGGCACTGGGAATGAGGGGAAATCCAGGGAATGGGCACTGGGAATGGACACTGGGAATGGGGAAAACCCCCGGGAATTATCACTGGGAATGTGGTGAAAAATCTAGGGAATGGTCACTGGGAATGGGGGAGGAAGGCTCAGTTCGCTCCCTGGTCATGGCCCTGGAATCTGGGGAATTTTCATTGGCAATGGGGGACAAAATCCAGGGAATTTTCACTGGGAATGGGGGGAACTGCAGGGAGCTGTGGCTGTGCACAGGTGTGGAACTCCCAGGGAATTTTGGGATCCTGGCACCTCCAGGACGTGCTTGACCACGGCGTCGGTGGTGCCGAACAGGTCGACGCCGGTGATGCCGCGCACGTCCGACTCCACGGCCCCGGGGGACAGGTTCTTCTTCCTCAGCCCTGGGAGCAGCAATTCCAGAGGGTTTCCCTCATTCCCTGGCATCAGATCCCAGATTCCCCTGGCAGATCCCAAATTCCCCCTGGCAGATCCCAAATTCCCCCTGGCAGATCCCAAAATTCCCCCCTGGATCCTCCTTTTCTACAGGATTCTCCATTCCCTTCTCCTGCGGCTCCAGCCCGGGATTTTCCAGCTCCACCTTTTGGGAACCACAAATCCCAAATTCCTGGGATTGGCAGAATTCCAAGGATCCACAGATCCCAAATCCCTGGGATTGGGACAGAATTCCAAGGATCCCAAAATCCCTGGGATTGGGAGAGAATTCCAAGAATCCCAAAAGTCCTGGGATTGGGAGAGAATTCCAAGAATCCCAAAAGTCCTGGGATTGGGAGAGAATCCCAAGAATCCCAAAATCCCTGGGATTGGGAGAGAATTCCAAGGATCCCAAAAGTCCTGGGATTGGGAAAGAATTCCAAGGATCCACAAATCCCAAATCCCTGGGATTGGGAGAGAATTCCAAGGATCCCAAAATCCCTGGGATTGGGAAAGAATTCAAAGGATCCACAAATCCCAAATTCCTGGGATTGGGAGAGAATTCCAAGAATCCCAAAATCCCTGGGATTGGGAGAGAATTCCAAGGATCCCAAAATCCCTGGGATTGGGAAAGAATTCCAAGGATCCACAAATCCCAAAATCCCTGGGATTGGGAGATAATTCAAAGGATCCAGAGAATCCCAAATTCCTGGGATTGGGAGATAATTCAAAGGATCCACAAATCCCAAATTCCTGGGATTGGGAGTGAATTCCAAGGATCCCAAAATCCCTGGGATTGGGAGAGAATCCCAAGAATCCCAAAATCCCTGGGATTGGGAGAGAATCCCAAGAATCCCAAATTCCTGGGATTGGGAGAATTCCAAGGATCCAAAAATCCCTGGGATTGGGAGAGAATCCCAAGATCCCTGGGATTGGGAGAGAATTCCAAGGATGCATGAATCCCAAATTCCTGGGATTGGGAGATAATTCAAAGGATCCACAAATCCCAAATTCCTGGGATTGGGAGAGAATTCCAAGGATCCACAAATCCCAAATTCCTGGGATTGGGAGAGAATTCCAAGCTCATCCAGTCCAAGCTGTGCCCAATCCCCACTTGGACATTCCAAGGAATTCCAGGAATTCCCTCCAGGGATGAGGATCCAACCCTCCCTGAGCCCCTTGAACACTTCCCAATCCTTTTTCATGGAAAATCATCCCAAAAATCCAACCCTGGCCCAGCTCGATGCTGTTTCCTCCTGCCCTGTCCCATTCCCTGGGATCAGATCCCAAATTTCCCCCTGCAGATCCCAAAATCCCCCTGATCCCCCTTTTCTCCAGGATTCTCCATTCCCTTCTCCTGCTGCTCCAGCCCCGTTCCCATCCTGGGATTTTTTGGGATCCCTCATCCTTTTCCCAGGATATCCCAGATTTTTCCATGGGATCTCACCAGATACATCCCACACCCATTCCATTTGATTTCCCAGATATTTTTTGGGATTTCTTACCAGAAATGTCCCACATCCATCTCACACCCATCCCTATGGATTTCCTATTCCCATTCTCAGTTTTTTTGGGAATTCCCACTGGATATATCCCATACCCTTTCCCATGGATTTCCCATTCCCATTCCCATTTTTTTGGAAATTCCCATTGGATATATCCTATTCCCATTCCCATCCCATTCCCATTCCCATTCCCATGGATTTCCCACTCCCATTCCCATTTTTTTGGGAATTCTCACTAGATATATCCCATACCCATTCTCATGGATTTCCCATTCCCATTCCCATTCCCATTTTTTTTTTTGGGAATTCTCACCAGAGATGTCCCACACCCTGACAGTCTGGTCCATCCCATTCCCAACTTTTCCCATTCCCATTCTCATTTTTTTTGGGAATTCTCACCAGAGATGTCCCACACCCTTTCCCATGGATTTCCCTTTCCCATTCCCATTTTTTTTTTGGGAATTCTCACCAGAGATGTCCCACACCCTTTCCCATGGATTTCCCTTTCCCATTCCCTCTTTTTTTTTTTGGGAATTCTCACCAGAGATGTCTCACACCCTTTCCCATGGATTTCCCTTTCCCATTCCCATTCCCATTCCCATTTTTTTTGGGAATTCTCACCAGAGATGTCTCACACCCTTTCCCATGGATTTCCCTTTCCCATTCCCATTCCCATTTTTTTTTTGGGAATTCTCACCAGAGATGTCCCACACCCTTTCCCATGGATTTCCCTTTCCCATTCCCATTTTATTTTTGGGAATTCTCACCAGAGATGTCCCACACCCTTTCCCATGGATTTCCCATTCCCATTCCCATTCCCATTCCCATTTTTTTTGGGAATTCTCACCAGAGATGTCCCACACCCTTTCCCATGGATTTCCCATTCCCTTTCCCATTCCCATTCCCATTCCCATTTTTTTTTTGGGAATTCTCACTGGATATATCCCATTCCCATTCCCAGGTTTTCCCATTCCCATTCCCATTTTTTTTGGGAATTCTCACCAGAGATGTCCCACACCCTTTCCCATGGATTTCCCTTTCCCATTCCCATTCCCATTCCCATTTTTTTTTTTTGGGAATTCTCACCAGAGATGTCCCACACCCTGACAGTCTGGTCCATCCCATTCCCAGGATTTCCCATTCCCATTTTTTTTTTGGGAATTCTCACCAGAGATGTCTCACACCCTTTCCCATGGATTTCCCATTCCCACTCCCATTCCCATTTTTTTGGGAATTCTCATTAGATATATCCCATACCCATTCTCATGGATTTTCCATTCCCATTCCCATTTCCATTCCCATTCCCATTTTTTTTTTGGGAATTCTCACCAGAGATGTCCCACACCCTTTCCCATGGATTTCCCTTTCCCATTCCCATTTTTTTTTGGGAATTCTCACCAGAGATGTCTCACACCCTTTCCCATGGATTTCCCATTCCCATTCCCTTTCCCATTCCCATTCCCATTCCCATTTTTTTTGGGAATTCTCACCAGAGATGTCCCACACCCTTTCCCATGGATTTCCCTTTCCCATTCCCATTTTTTTTGGGAATTCTCACCAGAGATGTCCCACACCCTTTCCCATTCCCATTCCCATTTTTTGGGAATTCTCACCAGAGATGTCTCACACCCTTTCCCATGGATTTCCCTTTCCCATTCCCAGGATTTCCCATTCCCATTTTTTTTTGGGAATTCTCACCAGAGATGTCCCACACCCTTTCCCATGGATTTCCCTTTCCCATTCCCATTTTTTTTTTGGGAATTCTCACCAGAGATGTCCCACACCCTTTCCCATTCCCATTCCCATTTTTTGGGAATTCTCACTGGATATATCCCATTCCCATTCCCAGGTTTTCCCATTCCCATTCCCATTTTTTTTGGGAATTCTCACCAGAGATGTCCCACACCCTTTCCCATGGATTTCCCTTTCCCATTCCCATTTTTTTTGGGAATTCTCACCAGAGATGTCCCACACTCTGACAGTCTGGTCCATCCCATTCCCAGGATTTCCCATTCCCATTTTTTTTGGGAATTCTCACCAGAGATGTCCCACACCCTTTCCCATGGATTTCCCATTCCCTTTCCCATTCCCATTCCCATTCCCATTTTTTTTTTGGGAATTCTCACCAGAGATGTCTCACACCCTTTCCCATGGATTTCCCTTTCCCATTCCCATTTTTTTTGGGAATTCTCACCAGAGATGTCCCACACCCTTTCCCATGGATTTCCCATTCCCTTTCCCATTCCCATTCCCATTCCCATTTTTTTTTGGGAATTCTCACCAGAGATGTCCCACACCCTTTCCCATGGATTTCCCTTTCCCATTCCCATTCCCATTTTTTTTTTGGGAATTCTCACCAGAGATGTCCCACACCCTTTCCCATGGATTTCCCTTTCCCATTCCCATTTTATTTTGGGAATTCTCACCAGAGATGTCCCACACCCTGACAGTCTGGTCCATCCCATTCCCAGGATTTCCCATTCCCATTTTTTTTTGGGAATTCTCACCAGAGATGTCCCACACCCTGACAGTCTGGTCCAGGCTGGCTGACACCACCAGGTCCTCAGCAGGGTGGAACTGGGCACACATCACGTAGTGGTTGTGTCCTGTCAGCACACTGAGCCAGGAAAAAATGGGAAAAACGGGATAAAAACTGGGAAAATGCTCCAGCAAAATCAGGAAAACATTCTAGCAAAACCTGGGAAAAATGGGATAAAAACTGGGAAAATATTCCAGAAAAAAACAGGGGAAAACAGGAAAAAACAGGGGGAAAAATGGGATAAAAACTGGGAAAATGCTCCAGCAAAATCAGGAAAACATTCTAGCAAAACCTGGGAAAAATGGGATAAAAACTGGGAAAATGCTCCAGCAAAATCAGGAAAACATTCTAGCAAAACCTGGAAAAATGGGATAAAAACTGGGGAAATGCTCCAGCAAAATCAGGAAAACATTCTAGCAAAACCTGGGAAAAATGGGATAATAATTGGGAAAATGCTCCAGCAAAATCAGGAAAACATTCTAGCAAAACCTGGGAAAAATGGGATAATAATTGGGAAAATGCTCCAGCAAAATCAGGAAAACATTCTAGCAAAACCTGGGAAAAATGGGATAAAAACTGGGAAAATATTCCAGAAAAAAACAGGGGAAAACAGGAAAAAACAGGGGGAAAAATGGGATAAAAACTGGGGAAATGCTCCAGCAAAATCAGGAAAACATTCTAGCAAAACCTGGGAAAATTGGGATAAAAACTGGGAAAATGCTCCAGCAAAATCAGGAAAACATTCTAGCAAAACCTTGGAAAAATGGGATAATAATTGGGAAAATGCTCCAGCAAAATCAGGAAAACATTCTAGCAAAACCTGGGAAAAATGGGATAAAAACTGGGAAAATATTCCAGAAAAAAACAGGGGAAAACAGGAAAAAACAGGGGGAAAAATGGGATAAAAACAGGGAAAATGCTCCAGCAAAATCAGGAAAACATTCTAGCAAAACCTGGGAAAATTGGGATAAAAACTGGGGAAATGCTCCAGCAAAATCAGGAAAACATTCTAGCAAAACCTGGGAAAAATGGGATAATAATTGGGAAAACGTTCCAGAAAAAACAGGGGGAAAAATGGGATAAAAACAGGGAAAAACCATGAAAATGTTCCAATAAAACTTGGGGGAAAATGAGAAATAAACAGGAAAAAAATGGGATAAAAACAGGATAAAAGTGGGGAGGATCCAGGATTTATCCCTAAAAATCCCAAATTAATCAGGACAGGGAATCCTGGAATGGTTTGGGATGGAAAAAATCCTAAAATAATCCCTAAAAATCCAATCCCAGGGATGGGGAATCCATGGAATTTTCTCCCCATGGTGGCAGGGAAGGGTTTATCCCAAAATCCTGGTGGAATTCCAGGGAAATTCCAGGGAAATTCCAGGACAATTCCAGGACAATTCCAAGGAAATTCCATGGGAATTCCAGGACAATTCCAGGACAATTCCAGGGAAACTCTAGGAAAATTCCAGGAAAATTCCAGGAAAATTCCATGGAAATTCCAGGGAAATTCCAGGACAATTCCAGGGAAATTCCAGGGAAACTCCAGGGAAACTCTAGGAAAATTCCAGGAAAATTCCAGGGAAATTCCAGGAAAATTCCAGGGAAATTCCAGGGAAATTCCAGGACAATTCCAGGGAAATTCCAGGGAAACTCTAGGAAAATTCCAGGAAAATTCCAGGAAAATTCCAGGAAAATTCCAGGACAATTCCAGGGAAATTCCAGGGAAATTCCAGGAAAATTCCAGGAAAATTCCAGGGAAATTCCAGGGAAATTCCAGGGAAATTCCAGGGAAATTCCATGGGAATTCCAGGGAAATTCCAGGGAAATTCCAGGGAAATTCCATGGGAATTCCAGGGAAATTCCAGGACAATTCCAGGAAAATTCCAGCACAATTCCAGGATAATTCTAGGGGAATTCCAGGAAAAATCCAGGACAATTCCAGGACATGTCCAGGAAAATTCCAGGAAAATTCCAGGACAATTCCAGGACATTTCCAGGACAATTTTAGGGAAATTCCAGGATAATTCCAGGGAAATTCCAGGATAATTCCAGGACAATTCCAGGGAAACTCTAGGAAAATTCCAGGACAATTCCAGGATAATTCCAGGACAATTCCAGGGAAACTCTAGGAAAATTCCAGGACAATTCCAGGACAATTCCAGGGAAATTCCAGGGCAATTCCAGGGAAATTCCAGGACAATTCCAGGGAAATTCCAGGACAATTTCAGGACAATTCCAAGGAAATTCCATGGGAATTCCAGGAAAATTCCAGGACAATTCCAGGAAAATTCCAGGGGAATTCCAGGAAAATTCCAGCACAATTCCAGGATAATTCTAGGGGAATTCCAGGAAAAATCCAGGACATTTCCAGGACATGTCCAGGAAAATTCCAGGAAAATTCCAGGACAATTCCAGGACATTTCCAGGACAATTTTAGGGAAATTCCAGGACATTTCCAGGACAATTTTAGGGAAATTCCAGGATAATTCCAGGACAATTCCAGGATAATTCCAGGACAATTCCAGGGAAATTCCAGGACATTTCCAGGACAATTTTAGGGAAATTCCAGGACATTTCCAGGACATTTCCAGGACAATTTTAGGGAAATTCCAGGACATTTCCAGGACATTTCCAGGGATCTCACCAGACACAGGTCCGGGACTGCCAGTTCCACACCCTGATGGTTTGGTCATCAGAAGCACTCAGGATCCAAGGATATTCCTGGAAAAAACACAAATAAAACCAAAAATAAAAATAAATTTAAACTATAACTGTGGCTGTAAGTTAAAATAAAAACCTGCATACAAATTAAAATGTAAATATAAATATAGAAGTAGATATTAAGTGTATCAATATATAAACATACAAATATAAAAATAAAAATATGAGAATGCAAATATTAAAAACTGGAATAGGGTGCAGGGAGAAATTCCCAATTTCTCAGAGAAGGGATCCTGGAGGATTCCCAGAAATGCAAAATTTCCATTAGAGAAGATTGCCAAAAAAAAAGAGAATTCCCAATAAATGACAAAATTTCCATGAAGAGATTCCTGGGAGAGGATTTTAATGGGATGATTCCCATTAAAAAAATTCCTAAGAATTGATTCCCATTAAAAAATTCCCAGAAATTGATTCCCATTAAATTAAAAAATTCCCATTGGAGATTCCCAGGAAAGAATTCCCAGAAAAGCAGAATTCCCATTAGAGGAGATTGCAAAAATTCACAATAAATGACAAAAATTCCATGAGGAGATTCCTGAGAAACAATTTTTATGGGAAAATACCCATTAAAAAATTCCTAAGAATTGATTCCCATTGAAGATTCCCATTAAAAAATTCCCAGGAATTGATTCCCATAAATAGAAATTCCCAAAATTCCAGTGGAAATTCCCAAATTCTCACATGGTGGAAGAAGGTTGTCCTGATGTAATCCAGGTGTCCCAGCAGAGTGAAGAGGCAACGCCTCAGTTTGTAATTCCAAACCTAAAAATTCCACAAATCCCAAAATTAATTTGGGAATTCCATGTTGGGAATTCCACCTCCACTGCAGAATCACAAAATTCCCATTTTTTCCCCCCATTTATTCCCAAATTTCCCTTTTATTTTCCCACCTTAACCACATTTTCCACCCCAGATTTCCCCCCTCACATATCCCAATTCCCAAATTTTATTCCCACAAAATCCCAACCTGAAAAACCTCCAACTCCAAAAACAGAGAACCAAACCAAAATTCTTATTTTTTATCCCAACAATTTCCCCATTTTTCCCAAATTTCCCCTCAATTTTCCCACTTTAACCCCATTTCCCATCCCAGATTTCCCCCTCAATCCCAATTCCCAGATTTTACTCCCACAAAATCCCAACCTGGAAAATCTCCAGTTCCAAAAACAAGAAATCAACCCAAATTTCCTATTTTTTATCCCAAGAATTTCCCCATTTTTCCTCTCAATTTTCCCACTTTAACCCCATTTCCACCCCAGATTTCCCCCTCAATCCCAATTCCCAGATTTTACTCCCACAAAATCCCAACCTGGAAAACCTCCAGCTCCAAAAACAGGGAATCAAAATTCCCACTTTTCCCCCCAGAATTTTCCTTTTTATCCCACGAATTTTCCCATTTTTTCCCACTTTAACCCCATTTCCACCCCAGATTTCCCCCTCAATCCCAATTCCCAGATTTTATCCCCACAGATCCCGAGCTGGGCTCACCCCAGGCTGGGATTTTTGGGGGATTTTGGGGTATTTTGGGCATTTCCCACCTTGATTTTGTAGTCGTCCCCCCCCCGACACGAAGAGCGGCTGCTGCTTGTGGAAATCGATCCCTCGGACAGGCCCTGCAAGAATTCCCAAAAAACCCTCAGCAAATCCCAAATTCTGGGCAAATCCCAACAAATCAGGATATTGGGAGTGATTCCTGGGGTTTTTTTAGGTTTTTTTCTCCTTTGTTTTTGCTGGTTTTGGTCCGTGGGAAGTTTAAAATAATCAGGGATTGCCCCAAATGTTGAGCCCAAATCTGGGTTTTTTTTTATGGGATCAGGGATTCCCAAAATTCCACCTGGATTCTGGGTTTTTCCCAGATCCCAAAAATTCTCCTTGGAAGAGAGGGAAGTTTTGGGAATCCATCCCAAAAAATCTCTGGAGTCCATCCCAAAAAATCCCAGGAATTTATCCCAAAAATCCTCAGAACCCATCCCAAAAATCCTCGTAATTGATCCCAAAAATCCCCAGAATCCATCCCAAAAAATCTCTGGAATCCATCCCAAAAAATCCCTGGAATCCTTCTCAAAGAAATCCATGGAATCCATCCCAAAAATCCCCAGAATCCATCCCAAAAATTTCTCAGAATGGATCCCAAAAATCCCCAGAATCCATCCCACAAAAATCCCTGGAATTCATCCCAAACTTTCCTCAGAATCGATCCCAAAAAATCCTCAGAATCCATCCCAAAAATTCTCAGAATTGATTCAAAAATCTCTGGAATCCATCCCAAAAAAATCCCAGGAATTCATTCCAGAAAATCCTCAGAATCCATCCCTAAAAAATTCCCAAAATTCCCATTTTTTCCCCCAAATCCCCATTTTACCCCTAGAACTCTTGTTTTTT